>NC_140194.1:17695530-18295530 GCF_965226575.1 Pagrus pagrus
CGAGTTTGTCGGTGTTTGTAGTTGCGAGTATGGCAATTTTGTTTTTCCCTAGCTGCAGGGCAGGGTGATGGCGTGTTCAGTAGCAGAGTTAAAGCACTACTTTTGGTGTTCTCTTTTAGCAACATTATGTAGAAATTGGCATTTTGTGTGATTCGGCGCCCCCTACAGTTTCTGAGTGCAGCATCACTGCCGCAAATGCAAATCCCAGGTCTGTAACAATTAGTCAGACATAATGTAGGTGCTAACTACAAACAAAACTCGTTACGTCATAACATTCTTATGTGTTGAAAACTTGTATCTTGAAGTAAACATGTATGTAACGCTGTGATCCTACCCTCTCACTGAAGTTACACAGTGCAGAAACAAGTGAGGGGGCCCTATTGGCTGAGACACTAGAGTTCTCAACGGGTCGGGTCAGCCCGACAAACCCAACGGGACCCGTGGGTTCGGGTCGAAAATATAAGCAAGTGACTCTGGTCGGGTCGGACCTCGGGCTTAATTTTTTCCGCTCAGTGAAAAAAAAAATACAAAAATGTATTAATCATCGCTGCTGTTCACCGTAAAGAAAGTCTGGCAGGTGCATGCAACGTGCATCATGGAGAGGGGCGGGGGCAGCAGCCAGCAGCAGCAGCAGCAGCAGCAGCAGCGAGAGGGTATTCAGTGTGGCTGGCTGTACCATTGAAGAGAGGAGAACACGCCTCAGTCCATCCACTGTGGACGCACTACTGTTCCTCCACGATGCCTTATAAGTACTATACGATTATGCTTGTAGGGGGCGGCGTCGGGCCGGGGGCCGGGTTCGGGCAGATAATTCATGTTGATGTGTCGGGCTACATCGGGTCCGGGCTTTAAAAGCCACAGGCCGGGTTGGGTCGGGTTGTAATTTTCAGGCCCGTTGAGAACTCTATGAGACACCATTCATCCTATTACAGGACAATGTACCATGCTGTCATTTTAAGGTAAAAAAGTAACATAATGTTGCTTTAAGGTTGCTTTATATTTCATTAATTTACAATAATTATCAATTATCAATGTCACTCATATCCAAATAGGAGCACAAAAGGTAAAATCCAAGCCACAGCAGATCATGGAGGAGCCTTTGAGATGTTCCACCTGACACAAGTGCCACAAGGCTTGCAGGTGCATGAGGTAACATATCAAAGTGCAAAGCCAATCGCAAATGTTTTGAGAAAGACAGACAAAGACTGAGACTGATGTAAAGAGAGAGCAAACTCCTAGAGCAGCTACTTTGTCAGCAACACAGCAGAAAAGCACCTGTAATAGTTACTATGTCTGTTTATAGTTCAACAAAAGAAACTCATGTTGTTAAAATAAAGAAGTCCGTCAAGATAATCATCACTGTGATCAGATTTCATGCTGTGCACAGCGGGAGTACTTTTCCACACAAAAGCAGAGCGCAGTAGTAACAGTAACCGGAGTTGTTTAGCGTGCTGAGAAGTTGGAGGTGTGCAGCTTGTTGTCTGCAGCCCTTCATCTAGTCGCTTTTAATGCAGTGTCAGTAGGAAATGTTTGCATGAGCAGCTTATCTGATATCAATCAGATAAAGGTAAAATTAAGGACTGATTACATGCTGCATCATTTCCTGTGAATCCTTCTTGTCTTGCTTTGACAATGAAAAGTAGAATCTAACACAGGTTTTGATTTCATGAAAATCTTAAGGATTATAACTGAAATTGTGTTTGTGATTTTTTTTTTAAAATATTTTTTTCAGTAAAATGGTGAAGAGATTGTCCTCACTAAAATTTGTTTCACCATGTATTTTCCACTAACTACTACCATCGCTCCGGGATTCTGTCTTATCTCCTGTCTTCATGGGCCTGATTTACTCTGTTGCCATCTCAATTCTCCTGAAGTATTTACTATTCAGTCCATTTTATCTTTCCTCATTCAGTTATGTTTTCTCGTCCATCCAGTGAAACTTCGGGTACGATGCTTGACCGACCGCAGGTGCTGCAATCACAGGTCCAAATAAAGTGACTTGTATGCTGCTGATTGCTTCGGAGAGGCAGCGCAACATTTGCGTAGGACAAATGTTACCGTCTGTCCTGTCACTTTCTGTCATTCTTTTCCCAAAGTCATCCCACGGTGTAATGCACCCAACTGTCATCATCTGCTCTCACCACTTTGAACCAAACAGCAAGCTGACACACTGAGCGCGGAGTGAATTGGCAGGTCCGTCTGAAAAGGAATATTGACGCTTCAAATGAAGAAATGAAATTCGCAGTGAATCAAAAGTGGATTGTGTATCAACAAAAGGAAATTATGTTCATGTGAATTCTGTCAGAATTTGGGTGCAACTTCATATTTGCCGCTCAAAATTGAAGCACTTTCAAGAGGATGACATTGCACAATTAATTTTCAAGCAGTCTGGAGCAGAACAGCTGCAAAAAACTTGGACGTTACTTGTAGAGAGCTGAGTAATATGAGGAAATATTTCACCGTTTAAATGTCTTCAAGTGTTCTCGTAAAGAATACATGTATAATCACAAACCAATGTGAATGGTGCTGTTTAAATTAATCTTTTCATGTCCCTTTTGTCATATATATTTCATTATATTCTTTGTATCTACCTTAAAGAGGTCATATTATGCAAATGTTCAGGTTCATACTTTTATTTAGGGGTCCAAGTAGAATAGGTTTGCATACTTTAATTTTCAAAAAAAACATTATTTTCCTCATATGGTGCATTGCTGCAGCATCCCTTTTGGCACTGTGTCTTGAACGCTCCTACGGGGTGAGACATCTCGGGTCTGTTCAATCTTTGGTGAGAGTTGCACATGCGCATTACTTAACGTTCATAAGGCAGAGTAGGTCAGGTCATGCCGAGCTGTGTAGTGTGATACGAAATAAGGCCGCTACAGCTGGTAACCATGGCTGCGGTACAGCCACCTTTGCAATCAAGACAGTCTCTGTCCCTTTGTATCTCCACTGTTCGGTACAACAATGCCACTTCCTGTTCTGGCTGCCCAATGACATATGTGCTTCCTTTGTGCCATATTTTGACCGAAAAATCCAGCCCTATTGCCAGTTTAAGGTCCTTTCTAAATTTCTTTTCCTAATTTCTTTTAAGCTTATTAGCATGGTCTGCCTCATTCATAAAGCTTTTTTTAAATTATTTATACTTCCAGAAGTGTAAGTTTGCACAAGTGCACTTAATAAATACTGCTTATGAGAGGTGCAAGCCTGGTTCACACCCTCCTCCATTATCAAATCTACTTAGTTCTGACCCGATCTAAAAACAGGCCACTCCTGCATCCTTTGTATACGCAATAACGTTTAATTTACTCTATAGGAGTTCTAACAAGCTCCTCGTTAGTGCCAGAGAAGTTCAGATCTTCAGATGTGGTAGAAAATGCATGGGCCACAAGGTGCCGTGAACATTATAATGGGGCATGAGGGGTCCTTGTCCAAGAGAGAAATAATTACTACTCTTGAGTCGATTCCAATTCAAGTTCATCTACATTTATAAAATTACCACCACTGGGCCTTTTCATGTTGTTTCATGCTCTTTATGAAGCAATCAAATCGCCCCTGAGTATTCCCTCGCAGCATGAGTACCGGAGCGCATGGGACTGAGATTGGCCTCCTCATGCGTTAATATTACGCCTCATCTCTGGGCATGGCTGGCAGCTACAGCGTCTATTCCAGACAAGATGATGAGAAGAGCGCTCAGATGCAGATGAGATGATCACTGCCCACAGACCCTTCCCAACCTGCCTTTCATTGCTGTCATCATTTCTGCCCAAGGCGCTTTTATTTATGTTTGATATAGTATTACATCAAGTTCTCACTCTCCTCAACTGTTATATACATACCACTCATCCATGAGGACATTAATAATTGATTGCCCCCCAGTGCTGACCAATGTTGCATTGTTTGTTGACATAACTCGGCTCCTGAAGGGCGCTATAGCCCTGTGGTTTGTGGACTTGGTTTCACATCTGTCTTTCAGGGCAGATGTTGAGATCAAGGCTCTTTAGGAATCGTAAGAACACCCCCCACCAGCCAAGTATGCTTCTTCAGTTGTAAATGCTGTTGTAGACAGAAAACTCTACTTGCATGAAAAGGCCAATGAAAGACTAAAATGTAACATAGCAGTGGGCCAAGTGTGATTAAAAATTGATTATTTAGAAATTTAATAAAATTTTCTAGGTGTTTCATCATCAGGAAGTTGTTAATATGCCTTGTAATTAACCAGGTTTTCTCAAATGAACTACTAAGTCATATTTAAATCATATCTTAAAGGGTCAGCTCAGCTAAATCAAACATATTTTCCCACTCACAGGCCCGTGTCCACATGATGTTTCTTTCTGGCAGCGCACTTGGGAGAGCTGGGTTGAAGCGCTTGTGCCGTGAGAGAAAAAAAGCTGCACATTGGTTTTGATTGACATTAGCTAACGATATGGTAACAGAGGGCTGACTACACAGCTAATACAGAGCTTACAACACGTAGAAAAAGGACGACACCCACCAGCAACATTCAGTGAAGCAGATTTGCTCCAACAAATTGACTTTTCTATTTCTGTTATGACAGTTTCTGTCTGAAGGAGCTTTGGAGAGACAGACACAGTGAGAACAAGCTTCTCCTCCATTTTCTTGGTTACCAGGGTGACAGGTGATGAGTCCGGCCTGATCTTATATATGATTGGTTGCCTTAGGGCACGCTCACACTAGGCAATCCATACCGTGCCCATGTTTGACCCCCAAAGTCCAGTTTGTTCGGCTAGTGTGAGCGCTCCGTACCGTGCTCAAGCATGGTACACGTCCTTGGACCGGTCAAGGTTGGAAGAGGGAACAATGTGAGTGCAGGCCAGTGGGGGACTGGTGAGGAGGGACGATTGCGCTCCGGTACCGAGCACCTTTCTGAAAAATATTTCCAACTAGAAGCTCTTGGAGCGGCCTCACAAAAAATACAGAGCTGCTGCAGACAATCTCCTCAATTTGGGAACAACTAAAAAAAGGCACAGGTTTCCACCTGACAGTCAACGCTGGTTTCTCTGTGCCATGACCACCTATCTGTTCAGTTGAAGGTGGAGATATCTGTCTCTGAGGTTTGGTAGTGGTACCTGACCCCGGACTTCAGAGAAAATATCTCAAATGCTGCTGACAATGCTGTCACGAGCTCTTGTTACTGTACTAAAGGATTAAATTGCAAGTTACAAGCAGCTAAAATTAATTTTAATTAGTTATTTACTTCACAGGGTGGCAGGGCTCACCCTTAGAGATGTCAGATCTCAGACATCTGGAAGGAGCTCAAAGCACAGTTTTGCTCTTTCATGTTGAAAGGAACCAGTTCAGGTGGTTTGGGCATCTGATAAGAACACCTCCCTCTATAGATTTTCTGGGCAGGTCCAACTGGGCACAGACCCGGAGCACACTGCAGGGATTACATATCCATCAGGGCTGGGGCGGGAATGTCTGAGGAGAAAGAGGTCTGGGCTACTTTCTTAGTCTTTCTTAGTGACTGAAATTGTTTTTTTAATGGAGGTAAATGGAATTGAAGCAGCATCTCTTTTCATAGTAAGTGTGCCTATTATTTTTTCTTGCTTTTGCTCCATGGCTTTATTAGAAAGGACATCTTAGAGAGATGACAGGCAATGGGATGAAAGACAGGAGGGACGACATGCAGTAAAGGGCCACAGGTTTGATTCGGACCCTGGGCAGGGGACGCATGCTCTAACTGAGCTACCGGGGTGCCCCAATATATGTATTCAAGATTATGTAATTAATCACCTGGCGATGAGCAACAAAATGCCAACAACAGGTCAACCATAGAGGGTCAGAATTACAATAATAACCATATTTTTTAATCAAAAATAATATGTCTTGTGTAAGCCCAGCCCTGTTACCTGAGTTCTTCCCCAGTCTGCTTTCTCTCCACACCTGCACTGCATCGCCTTCATTGGCCCTTCCCTCTTCCCAGTGATCTTCCAGCCTATCAGCCCCATCCATATTTCAAGTGTTTTTTCATTTAATATCCCCTCACCTGTGTTTCTCCGCCTCACTGCACCTGCACCTCAGTTCAGTCTTTGTCAAGTCATCTGTTGAGTTTCCGTGATCCTGCTGTTGCGTTTTCCTGTTCCTGAAGTTGTATTTGCCCAGCTCCTGTTCTGTTCTGTTACCTGTTCCCGCGATTCTCCCTGGAATAAAGTTACGCTACATAGAAAGAAAAGGTTGTTCACCTCTTAGTAGGGTCGGATTAAATCGACAGATTACTCTAGGCAGACTGTATTTTTTCAGGAACCCCCATACGCACATTTTTGTATTTGGTAAATAAACAATTACTTAAATGCCACATGATTGTTATTTTACTCATTTATTTAGTTAGGTATCTGTTTAAGGTTATCTATTTATATGGTGTTGGTCTTTTTTTCAAATGTCAAAATTTATGATAAACATTATTTAAAGTAAGGAAATTATTTTCTCATCTGTCTGGGCCCCCTTGTGGATACAAGGCCATAGACTAGCGCCTAGAATGGCTATTCCTAGACCCTGCCCAGCTTGCACTGAAACATGCAGATATTTTAGGGAGACACCACTGCAGTAATGGCATCTTGTCTACTCCTGGTAATTCCCTGAATTCATGTACTTGACACAGGGGTTTCCTATACGGAGGAAATGGTGAACAAATTGGTTCTATTGGCTGGGAGGCAGAACCCTTAAAGATGGATGTATCAAAATCTGGGCAATCCAAGAATATGTACAGAGCAACATAATCCAACTGTAGTAATGAGGCTCCTGCAGCAACAGGGTGCGTCTGAATGTCAGGCTGGTATATTAGTGAATGGGGCTGATATTCACTGAAGGTTACTGAATGCTCGACAAAATTTCAGGATGGCTTACTCATCAAGCAATTACAGTCGTTCTGATACTCACAGGGTTGATCCGGACAGACCATCCTTTGTGGTTGTCAGGGAGACCAGTGTGTCTCCCCCTATGCCCGGCGGCATTACCATGCATCTCTTATCTGGATTGTGTCTGGATGTGATTCATCTGGATTACCTTTGGACCTGACATTAAAATCGGACTCGGGCAATCCTGCTAAAATCAGATTGCTATTTTGCTTCACAACAGGGAAATGTCTTGTCCTAAGCACTTTTTCTTTCAAGTCACAACATTTCTGAAAGATCAAATATATTGTTTCTGCACGTTGCAGAAAAGATGAGGAGAACTGTTATCATTACTGATCTCTCACCTTGTGTATGCTATTACTACATCTGACACTTTTATTAAAGGAGACATGCTCATTTTCAGTTATGATTTTATTTTTGGATTACTGCTAGAATAGGTTGACATGCCTTAATGCTCAAAAACGCTCATACTCTCATACTGTCCAGTGCTGCAGCGCTATATTCCCCTTGTGTCTCAGCTTCTGTCTCTTTAAGACCCAGCTCCTGAATAGCCAGTCTCCTATGATTGGTCAGCTCACACATGCCTGAGCCAGCCAGATATTATGTTGCATAGCACACCAAAAGACCTCCCTGCTTTCTTCCAAAGAAACTCCTCCTCGCTCCGGTTCCCTTGCATTGAAATTTTTTTTACAATAACTACAACAGTTAAACCCTGAATCCTTTGTTTGTTTAATGGTTTCAACAATGGGCATCATGTTAAATAGACTTTTTTTTACAGCTTGGGCGAATCAAAACAAGACGGAACAGCCTCCCTTTATGGTCCATTCAAAGAGAAGCTCTCGCTTTCCATCTGGTGTGACACAAACCGCATCGAGAACTGAATTCTTTACAGCATAATGAGAAGTGATAGGAATACAACATGTGCTGTGGTAGATATTCTGTTAAGTATTCATCTATCTTACAATGACCAAGGGACTGGACAGTCTTCCTTTGCAACTATAAGGAATTTCCATTTAAACAGCGTCATTAAAAACGACAGAGTAAGCAAGAGAGCAGCAGGGCAAATGGAGAAAAACTGACACATACATTTTCCTTAATGCCGTGCTCAAAATCCTTTCCTCCAGCACAGAATGTACGCGTGCATCAGATACAGAAAGAAATGCAACCTGATTATTTAATTAGATATTCTTTTAGTTGACTTGCTCCATGAGGATCGCTGGGTGTGGATACAATATATGGAACAGCCCACAAGCATGGCTCTTTTGATAAAGCAAACCCATCCTGAGGTTAATGAATTGAGCTAAGTTAATGAATCTCTATAAAGATGCAACACACAATTTACCATGTAGGTGCACACACGCGTAACACACAGATAATGTGCATTTTTATCAGTTAATATGTGAATACCCACATCATAAACAATAGGACTTTCAAGTCAAGTGTTTAATCCAAAGCAAAAGATGGGCAGCCCACTGCTTGCAAAGCGTAAGAATTATAATGGTGCTTTAGATGTACATAAATAAACAGAGTGCATCCAGAGCAAAAGATGAACAGAAGAGTGGCAGTAATCTAACATGCAGATACAGCTGCCTACAGTATGAAAGGCGTTTTGAGCTCTGTGCCATTCCTTAGGCATAATTCTGCCTGCCTCCTGCATAGGATTATTTTCAGAAACAGTTGACTGCAGGAAAGAATTATATATTTTTTTCTTTTTAAATGTGAATTAATTATGCTTCAAGCAGAGTCCATGTCTTTTATTAGCACATATAGAATGACTGTATAGAGCCTTACATTAGCATTGCATCAGTAGGAAACAGTGTGGGTCCACATGTATTTCCTGTCAGCTGTTTTAATTAGAAATGATAGCAACTGGTATATACTTGGACCCATTTTAAATATTTATGTTTAAAAGCGTGGTATACGGAGTTAAATACATTTGGTATGGGGAGGAATTAGACATGAAGAATGAACAAACTGTCTGTTGCCCTCAGTCTTTACGAAAAAAAAAAAAAAGAAACTCAATAAAAGCAAACATTTTTTTCTCAGCCACGAATGATCCTGACTGCTCTTTGGGTCGGTGATCCTGGAGCTGTCCAGGGTTACTTTCTGTCAATGGTTTGCCTTGACGCCAAGTAACACCAGGAATTACGACGAAAGATGGCCTCATTACAATGGAATCACTACAATAAGTGGATTTGCCTGTAGGGGCGAAGTAAAGTGTTGACCTTTCAGGGTATGGAGAGCTGGAGAGACCAAAACAGAGGAAGCTATCATTGCTTATTGGCTGTTTATAAACTGCTCCACAAAAGAAAAAAGGTTTGCAGACAGTTCTGACAAGGTCCAAATCTGTCACTTGAATAAATGTTAAGAGCCTGTTATCTCCAGCAGCCAAGATAACTATGTTGTTGTTTGACAGTGAGTGAGTTAGTTAGGTCAGAAAGCAATTGTTAAAAAAATCACAAATTTCACCTCTGATCCATTCCATTCACTTTGCAGGCCTGCCTCTAACCCTAACTGTCCAAAAAATGTCCGTACAAATCGGTGTCAGTCGACTCCAAATGGCCTGAAACGTGCTCCTAAACACTTTCTGGAGGAACAATTGAAAAATTTCACCTCTGACCATCCCATTCACTTTGCAAGCCTGCCTCTAACCCTAACTCCAACTATGAGATCCAAAAAAATGTCCGTACAAATGGGTGCCAGTTTTGGCTCTGTCAAATTTCATCTCTGATCCATCCCATTCACTTTGCTTAGGGACACTTTTTGGCGAATAACTCCCCAACGGAACGTCGGATCGACTCGCAACCACGATCCGTCCAATGGTGACATCCCACCTTCCGTACTGACTTCATTTATTTTTGACCGACTTCAGTTTTCTGCCTCTAACTCTAACCAGGGGAGTCCCGGTCAGGCTCACTCCCCAGACAGGTGCCTCCAGACACCCAGCCACCTCACCCGCACGCCTTACCCTAACCAAGTATTTTTGTTCCCTAAACCTAACCAAGTGTTTTTGTTCCCTAAAACTAACCAAGTATTTTGTTCCCTAAACCTGACCAATTAGTTTGTTCCCTAAACCTGACCTAGTATTTTGGTTCCCTAAACCTTGGCAAACATCAACAGGAAACTGTAAAGATATGCAAAATTGTCAGTGAACTTACTGCAAAAATAGACATATAATTACCTGTTCCAAACAGGATACAAACCCTAGTGTCCTGAGTGTAAGTCAAGTGTTTAACACTTTTAGCCACAAAAGTTTCCTGAATTTAGTTCTGGAGCAAGCTGCATGTCAGTCATTTAATTTTTTTCTTGACCTGTCTTGCACCTTTTGTATTAAAGTGTCAATCAGTGTCAATCTAAATTGTTTGCAAAACTCAATTTTGGGTGTGGTTCTGTGTACTTGGGTCTAAAACTGACTCACACCATTGTTGTGTTTGAATCAGAGTGAATACATGTGTGAGAACAACATTATCAAAACAAATACAAATCAAATAGTAGAAACTCAATATGTGGTGCTATAGTGCAGCAACACACTTAGGAATAGAGCTGCAAACAAAAAGGGAAGTAAACAAACCTCCAAACTTTGTGGATTTGTCTGTGGCTGCCCGCTACCCCCTGATGTTTTCCCATCACAGATGCATTGTTGCCTTCAAATACAGGCTGCTCTCAAAGGGCTGTGTTTGGAACTATACAGCAGAGGTCATACGGTCAGTAACCTCATGATAGCCTCCATTTTTAGTCTTCCGCCATTTTGTGCGGTCATCCATTTGGGCTTGCACCTGCTGAGCGCTGTTAGAGGACTGACATTCTTTCTCACCTCAAGGCCAATGTTGTTACAGCAAATTGTTGGATGACACGCTCACCTTTTCCTATTGACAGGTTCTCTGAAGTAAAGTGCCTTTTAGAAAGACGTGTCAGTCACTCTAACTAACAATTTCAACTCTCTCAAGATTTTTGTTTTATGTAGGTTGTAACAGACATCTCACAGCAATTGTATGTGATTGGAATAAAAATCGTGCTAGTGTTTCTAAGCCAACATTCACCCTTCACTTGACATATAAAGAATATTACTCCAGCTGACTATGCCAAAGCTACTGTATAATCACAGTCAATGTAATGCACATGCTTTCCCAGGGTCCAGAATTGCAAATACCCACTGGGAATGTCAATTAAACTAGTGATAGTAATATAGTGTTAACGTAACTTGGGGATAATGCCATAAATCTTGTGTACTGATTGGTCGCCCAGTTTGTTTCTAATTTTTTATATTTGTTGACATTGATTAATCAGTTTGGTGACAAGGTGTTGCAACAATCTGAGCTGCTCTGGCAAATTCTTGATTGAAAAACAAATTCAAATCTCAAATAAAAAATGAGACCAGATGTTACTTAGACCTAAGGCTGGGCAAATACAATACATATCATTGATATGAGAGTATAAATCGTCTTACTGTAGATTATGGATGTTGTTAGATCGTGATATGGTATAAGTGTTGTCTTTTCCTGGTTTTAAATGAAAATAATGCATTACAGTAAAATTATGTCATTTACTTGTTCTAATATTTGCCTTTACCCACTTAGTCATTAAATCCACATGACTGATGATTATTGATCAGAAATCACGTTGTGTTAGTATTTTGTGAAAGTATCAATTGTCATCCCTACAATATGGTTGCAATATCAGTATCAAAGAAGGGCCTATTTGATCCAAACATTTCAAAATATAGAGGTATATATTTTATTTTTTACAATTTTAGAAAGGCTCTAAACGATGTGAGATGTGTGACTCAGTGACCCTACAAATCTGTGGCTAGCGTTAGCATTAGCTAATGCTAGCTGTGGCTAATAAGCTAATATCAGCATGAGGTGTTAGTAAGATAACAAGCAGAGAGCTCATATACATAAATTAAGCGACAGCAAACCAAATGTTGCTCTCCGTACAAGGCTAGTGTGTTTTGTTTTCGCTTGTAAAATACTTAGAAGAGCAAATCATCATCATGGTACAAGCCTGAATGTAGTTTGTGGATTACAACTTTATCAAGATTTCGGATAGTGATGCACTACAAGTAACTGAAACGGACCAGTGTAATGCAGCGGACCTTGTTCTGAGATAATGTGCAAGGTCTTTGCTGTCAATTTGACAGTTTTGAGGATACCTCAGAGAGCATGTCTTAGACAGTTTTTCAGTTCTGTAGAGCAGACTCACAACAAGAGCGAAGATGAAAGTGGAAGTTGGACTCCACAGAACCAGAGTTTAAATTGTCAGGCTGAGTTTTCTGCATCGTTGTTCACAGTTACAATTGACAGACTTTTGGCAGAGCTGGACAGAAGATACAGCTTTTATCAAGATGTTCAGGTTTTTTTTTTTTTTTTTAACGCATTCAACTCTACCTCTGTTGAAGAGATATGCACTGAGACATTGAAAATGCTGAAGAAATATTCCATGGATTTGAAGGAAAGCTTTATTGAAGAAGCTGTTTAGTTTGGGGGAGTTTATGCGCAACCAGAAAATAAAGATACCTGCCCTTCAACTGTTAAGACTAATTCGAAGACGGAATATACAGCTTGTATGCCCTATGAGATTGCCGTGTATACGTGTATTCCTATCAATGCCAGTGACTAATGCCAGTAGGGAGTGATCATTCTTTAATTTTGGCTTGGTCAAGACTAGATCGCACTCAGCTGTCCATCAGGAGAGACTGGGCTTCTGGAACTGGACTTATGCTGCAAAGAAAACCACAGACACTTCTAAAGGTAAGTCAGTCTTCAATTTTAATGCTTGCTGTTATGGTATTAATACGTTCTGGACTGTCCATAGAGTTTACAATGCATCTGGTGGTGTCTGTTGTTCTGATGGTAGTATTTGCAGTTTTTCTTTTAACGCTACCTACTATTGAGGTGAGATTATTTGTATTCTTTAACAGATTGAAAGGTTTTGGTAACAATGTTATCTTTTGACAAGCGATAATTGGAGATCGTGTCAGATAGCCTTGGCATGCTGAGAGCAGGAAAGGTGGACCC
This sequence comes from Pagrus pagrus, assembly GCF_965226575.1. Lineage (NCBI taxonomy): Eukaryota > Metazoa > Chordata > Actinopteri > Spariformes > Sparidae > Pagrus > Pagrus pagrus. Next base: position 17,708,420 of record NC_140194.1, read on the forward strand.
AAATGCTGTATAATGCAATAGCAGACCTTTATTTCAAAATAAATCACAGGAACAGGTTAACAGAACAGGTGACATGACAAAGACCAAACTAATGACTGGACTTAAATACAAACTAAACTAACGAAGAGATGAGGCGCAGGTGGAGAGAGGCGGAGAATCACAGGTGAGGGGAATGAGTGGAGGAAACTGGAGAGCAGGAAGGGAACTGACTGAACACTCTGGGAACAGGGCTAATGAGGCTGATGCAAGACAGGTGTGAAGGGAAAAGCAGGCTGGGGAGGAGCAGAGGAACACAGGAACACAGGAACACAGGTGAGGATGAAGAAGGGCAGGAAAACAGACAAAGACAGGAAGTGGAAAGTCAAACATGACACGACATGAACGTTGGCTTAATTTTGATTTGAAGTTGAATTTGAACTTTCTTTAAACATTCCAAAACTGTGTACATGTAATGTGCCAGGTCAATATTATGACATTCTGTGTAGTGGAGAGACACGTTTTTTCTAACATTCAATTTTTAATTACACGACCTGAGGCAAATTAACTCCTTCCCGACTCTTCTCCAGAGATGCTCAATGTCTGAGTAGCTTCAAATGTATTATTTAACGGCGTGCTGTGTTGAGGTCACAGTGGCTTTCCATTCGAGAGCTCCAGAATTAAAAACGTATCACATGTGACTACACATACTACCGCAGTGACTACAGTGTTTATGCCAGTGAAAATCCTTCAAACACAAGTAATCAAACCTTATTAACCTCTGGGCAACAATTTCACTGCATTTCAGTGACAATACTGCGCTGATGTCACATGTAGAATTACCTCTTGCTCTTAAGCCTAATCCAAAGATGAACATTGCAGTTTCCAAGAAAATTCAGTTATATTTATTCATGTGGTCCATACAGTAAAAATGTGGTCCATTCATTAATAATGGGAACAGCTACCTGCTCAAGAAAAAAAGATACCAAGAGTGCAGAAATGGCCTCTTTCATTTCTGCAGTGATAGAAGCCCCGTTACTCCATTACAATACTTAAGTACAATTCTGAGTTAGTTGAGTTGAGTGTATATATATAGTTGTACATATATATATATATATATATATATATATATATATATATATCTATATACATCCATATATATATATATCTTTATATATATATATGGATGTATATAGATATATATAGATATATAGATTTCGGATAAAAACAAATTAATTAATTTACTAGTTACCTTTTTTTAACCTCCAACTGTGGCAAAAAGTGGCAGGAAATGGAATATATGTATATATATATATATATATATCTATATCTATATAGATATAGATATATATATATATATATATAGAGATATATAGCTTCATATATATATAAGTGGCAGGAAATGGAATATATATATATATATATATATTCCATTTCCTGCCACTTTATGCCACATTTGGAGGTTAAAAAAAAGTAACTAGTAAATTAATTTATTGGCCTTTTTTTAATCCAATTTCGGATAAAAAAAAATTAATTAATTTACTAGTTACTTTTTTTTAACCTCCAAATGTGGCATAAAGTGGCAGGAAATGGAATATATATATATATATATATATATATATATATATATATATATATAAAGATATATATATATATATATATATCTATATCTATATATATATAGATATAGATATATATCTATATATATATAGATATATAGCTTCATATATATATAAGTGGCAGGAAATGGAATATATATATATATATATATATATATTCCATTTCCTGCCACTTTATGCCACATTTGGAGGTTAAAAAAAAGTAACTAGTAAATTAATTAATTTGTTTTTATCCGAAATTGGATTAAAAAAAGGCCAATAATTGGTTGACCCATAGAATACAGTATGCATGTAAATATATGTACAGTAAAATTTACTTTTACTTGTACTTTTTATGCATAAATACATTTATTGCCAGAAAATAACTTTTGATATTTAAAAGGGAACTTTGCTGATTTCATCCACTACTATGTTGGTAGTATTATGCAACTGAACAATGGTAAACTTCTCTCAATTTTGCCTGCATCCAGAGTCCCCCCACTCTTTTGCCAGCAAAAATCTGCCAAATAACAGCATAGGCTTAAGGCTGTTGTTGTCATATTGTTTCTGAAATGTGAAGTGGAGGCTGAAAAAACTCAGACTACACTATAAAATTGGTTTAAATATGAACCACGATCTGGTTCATTGTCTATGTCTCTCCTAAAATGTTTTCAAAAACATATTTTAGCGTGCTGTTAAGCTGTAATACTATATAGTTTGTTACCAGCTGGCCAGCATTCTATTTTGTGGACGACAAGTCAAGCTCTGCCAACATCAACCATCAGCATGACTGTTTACTGGTCCAGTGAAGTGCAGTGCATTCTGGTTGTTGTAGGTCATCCACCTTTTAGCAAAAGGGAATATCCTTTCCATTTTTCTTTGTGTTCTCTGGTCGTGTAGCACCGATTTGTCTTTCTTCTCCATAGACAACCCTGTTTTATGTGAGGGCCATCTTTCCAGACGTGTACTTCTTTAAGTAGGCTGCATTTAATGTTGGATAGTCTAAGGCTTTTGCTCAAGTACTATTATACAAATAACTTTTTCCATTTTATTAGTCAGTCAGTTAAGTCAACTATGAATTCTGGATACTTTCTACAACACTGCATTTCTGTGATAATCAAAACTGAAAAACTGTGTTCGAAACAATATTTGACAGAGGTGCAGCCAAAACTTAAACTAATGAATGTGGTTCGACAGTTTCTCAAAGCCGGAGTGAAGAATTCAGTCCAAAATGAACTTTTACTATAATTTTTGGATAAATGTTTGACCAAATAATGCTGTGCCTCTTTTTCCAGAAAGAAATGTATGTTCTTCTCCAAGAATGTAATGAATGCATTATGAAAAAAACATCCACATAAAGCTATATATGTAGCTGTTTGGTTTCATGGTCTTAACAGGATTGATTTTAAAGGTAACTGCAATTAACACCAAGTCAAGATATTTTGGTTAAATCTGTGAGATATTTCCTATGTTTTTATTTGTGTCATGTATCATATCAAAGTACGTCACATTGGGTACATGGCCTCATTTCCACAACTTAAAAATACAAGAAAATCTCGCTTGAAAAGCCCCCTGCTTCTAATACCCTGCAGCCAGCCACTGTTCACTTTGTGAGTCCAGTTGGTGCTGGAGACGCTCCATATCTGTACATATCGACCTCCCCAGGAGGACTGCTCCCATCGCCTCAGCTGCATGTCACTCCAAGTCAATTAAAACTGGACTGGAAGGCCGGTCCAAAGAGACCGGAGACAGGAGTGACAGCTGGTGTAAGAGAGGGAGAGGGGAGACTGAGAAGGAGAGGTGGATGAGAAAGAAAACACAGAGAAGAGATAAGGAGAATCAGGGGGGAGAGTTGCAGGATGAAAAAGAGATCGTGCAGAGAGGAGAAAGGGAGCGAGGGTAGGCCAGAGAGGACGACGTGAGAGAGGGAGAGAGGAGACAGCGGGTGTGAATTCATGGAGAGTTTAAAGAGAGAGGCTTGTTTTAGTTTAAACACACTGATGTCTCAGTCTGCGCCATCAGAGAACTCATTCACTGCTAGGGTAAAAACTGGCCAGCTGCTGGGTGGGAGGGGGAGGGACAGGATGGAGGGTGATGATGAAGGGAAGGATGGAGGGATCTGAGATGGACACTGGGGGCAGAGCTGGCACTCATCCTTTCCTGGCCCTCTCTTTGCCCCCAATCTTTCCCTCCTCTCCCTTTAAGCCCCTTCTCTCTCTCCCTGCCTGTGCCTCGGTAATAAGCGATGCCCTGATCCAAAACAAAGTTCTTTGTGTTTGTGGGACTCAGCCGGACGGATCACTGTGGGAAGGAGGAAGACGCGCCGGAGTCTCCAAATCCCTCTGCTGAGCAGTCACACCAGCTGTCATTTTTTTCTCTCTCTTCACATACATAACTCAAAATGCGATGGTTAATGATCGAATATTTTTGCAGTAATTAGCACTTGCCTGAAACCCATTTCTTTTTGCAGATGAGTTGTTCAGGGTTTAGTAATGAGTTTTTAAACTGGGGAATTTAATGGGCATTCTGGTGTAAACATACCCAACATGTTAGAAATTTCTCTCTGGGGTGGCAACTGCATCCAATTTACTATAGTTTGAGGGATTATATATTGCAAATAATTACTTTATTGATGGTTAAGGAGTAATGTATTAATGCCTCTTAGACCAGTAGTAAGACATTAATAGGAACAACTTTCGGGGTGGCTTAGTCTGAAGGAATACAGTGTTTATTGGTTATTGATAAGGGTTGCTCGTTCCAATAATCATTTATTGATGCTTCATATACTCACAAGTCCTTAGCTCTGCAGTAATGATTGTTGATTAGCAATTAATAAAAGGCTAATTCACTACAAATACTACTAAATGAATGATTAATACATGTCATTTGTTTATTCCCATATAGTAATCTATCAGGTTCTGAGTTACAAGTTTTAGTTAGATAATGAGGCGCCACTCAGGAATATGACTTTTGATGAATTTACTTAATCATCTGTCAGGGAATGCACAAAACATTTTTGGCCATCTGGCCTTCATCAGGCAATTCTTTATAAATCAATAATAAGCTAATAAGGACAACGACGCTGAAGTTTAACAAAAATGCTCATTTTTTGTGCAAGGGGTTTTGCCGCTACAATAATAATTTATTAATACTTTACAGATCAGTAATGAGCTGCTGTGAGAACAACTGGTGTTGGCTCACTAGAGAGTTAGTAAGTCATTACACAAAGTGTTAATAAACCATCAGGTCTGTAGTTATTAGCGTCAGTAAGTGATTAAAAAAGTGTATTTTTACTGCAATAATCATTTATCAATACTTCATAGATCAGTAATAACTCATGAATAAGAAAATGTTGAGTAAATCATTATGAAAGGGTCATGTGTTTCTAAGTTCATAGCACAACATCAGGTCTGTCGTTTGAAGTGTTATATACGGGCTGATACAGTACATGAAGAATTAGTAAATGGTTATTGTTAATAAAGCAAAACTTACAATTTATAATCTATTACTTATTCATTGATCTGTATTAGAAAGTGGCACCCAGACTACAAGAAAATAGTGAAGCTCCAGTACTTCAAATCTGTTTTGACTGAAGTGCTTTTCTTGGTTTCCCCATCTGTGGGTATGAAAAACACGGCAAAACATGAAAAATAGGGATTGATGTCATGCTTTCAAAAGAACATTGTTGTGCTGCAAAGATTTCAAGCCACCCACTGAGCTGAAAATGTCAAGAATGAACAACCTGAGAGCGATGCATAAATCCTGGGCAGCGGCAGCCCTACGGTGTCAGTTTTGACAAAATGCAGATCTCCTCGAGGCATGACCTTGTTGTCACTGTGCTGGGCAATAATGGATGCCACAGCGCAGTAATGGCTGAAGCTTACAAGCCATTGTTTGTGTATGCGTTGTGTGCATATCTCCCAAACACAAACTTAAACATACTGTACTGTAGGAGCACCGCTTTCAATTGTGAAGGATTGTGGGAGTGTGTACACCCCACAAAAACAGACTAACACCCAGGAGGCAGTATGCTGTCTATGAGGATTGTGTGCATATGTGTGTGTGAACATGTGTGTGTTTTGGTTGAGTATGTGTGTGTGAGATGACAGAGCAGCGTTCCCTCAGGGGAGACAGACACCAATAGCCATCACTGCAGAGGAATCCTGTGGGACAGCAAGCTTTCACTGGCAGTGTCCATGCCAGCATCTCCCTCCCTGACAATCTGCCTGGACACACACATACACACTAACACACACACACACACACACACACACACACACTCCATAAACCTGTCTCACTCTCTGCCACCTTCTCTCCTTCTGTCTCTCTCACCCAAGCGAAATCTTGCAACAGTCTTTCCGCATCACACTCACTCATTTCCAATTACCAGGCAGGTAGCTGCCGTTCCAAGACAATAGCTCACCAAACTTGATTACCTGTTCCCATGGAGCCAGTGGGACAACAGATGAAGTCTGAGGTATTGAACGTAGCGAGAGCGTCAGCTCATGTTGCTTAGAGACTGCCTCATTTATCAAGACGGGCACACACAAGTTTGTGCGGAGAGAATTTTTTTAATAACATGCAATTTGAAGCATTTCCATTCAAAGTTATTTTGTGAGTGTTTCTGCTGTTTATTCTGCAGTACGTGAGAGAAACCAAAAATAAAAACTGGATTAAGGAGCGATGTGAGTGTGTGATGTACCCCCTTCTGCAGGCTGCAGGCTGCAGAAATGATTTCTCTCTGGTTAAAGTGAACAAAAGGACACGCTTGCGGAGAAAATGAAGCACTTGGGTCTAAGCTGCATGCACAGGCTAGTTGAATCCTTCACACATCAGCTTGCTGTTTGTCATCTTCGGAAAATTAGTTTAAATTTGACATGATTGCTTGTATTTCCTCGCGGGAGAGCATCTTTATTTTCTTTTCCACTCGACTGCCTTTGTTTATGCCTCCGAACAGGAAAACGGCGTGAAAGTGCTGCAAGTGCACACACTATGCAGCGTGTTTTTTGAGTTCACCTCCAATCTGAGAGAGTGGCCACCTTCATCCTGCTGTGTCACCAGAAAATCCAAGCTTACGGCATCTCAATGGTAAATTTGACGGAGAAAGGACTCGAGAAAGTTAGTGGCCCCTGAAAGTTTCAAACATATTTGAGTATAGATTAAATGTAACCCAGAGTCAGAGGCCATGCGGCTGAGGGAAAGTGTTTCTATAGCAACCTTCAGCGCTATGATGGATTGCCAAGCCCATATGTGCCAAACTGCCATGCACACACACCTTTTTCAGTTGTTTCACCTGTTCTCACACGCGCACACACACACACACACACACACACACACACACACACACACACACACACACACACACACACACACACACACACACACTTCAGTCTCAGCAGGAAGACCAGACTTGATAACCTGAAGCTTTCATGTTCATATTTCTATGAAGCAAAGAAACAGCTTTTACATAGAGACAAAAACAACAGCAGAGTCTCTCACTATACGTTCAGAAAATTAGTCAGTTGGTGGAAAGAGACATGGACAGAAGGTGTGTTCTCTTTCTCCTCATTTAACAACAGTATAACATGAGCCAACAGCTGAGATTTGGACAGAAGCAAAAAAAAAAAAAAAAAAAAAAACACCATCTGCATGTGAGAAACACGTCTCCATGTCCTGCTTCCTGATATTTATCCTCTCAGTGATAAGGACACCAGAGAACCTTAGTTATGACCAATAAACACAGATTGTAGATTATTATGATAAAAATACACTTTTGCGGTTGGACGCAGACCTGCTACTGATCTTCTTCATTAATATTGATGCCAGCAATTCCACGCAGCTTCTCTGGGAGCAAGAGCTCAAGGATATTCATCTTTTACCTTACCCATCAAGGCAACTGCACTTTGCATGCATGTCAATGCACACACACATGCACACACACACGCACACACACACAAGCAAAAAAAGCAAAAAAAACAAACACCCTTATCTCTCAAATATTGCACAAATCCCATAATTACAATGCTCATCACAGTGTCTCTGTGTTCCTCCCTGTTAATCGTATGAATTATAATTGCTTCATGAATATTTTGAGGGGAAATGGAGCCCATTCTAACCTCAGGTGAAGTCTGCCTCGATTTCAAGGCCAGTTGACCTGAACAACACCCCCCTCCCCCCTCCTCACCTGCTTCCTGTTCATCACATCCCACCTGTGGTTTGAGCTGAGAGTAAAAATCTGTTTAACAAAGAGAGCAATTAACTCCACTGCAGTGATTTTATCTACTAGAAATTTTAAGTGAATACTGATGGTAAAATTCTTGTAAATGAGAGGCTATATGTGATATTCAGTACTCGTATACAGTACGATGCATGTTTATGCACATGTCGATTGTGCCCATGTATGTATAGTACACATTGGTGCCGACTTGGATTCAACATTTGTGGGGCAAGCTAACGTAGACTCTCTGCATGCTCCAACTGAGTTACGCACTTTACTTTTTTTCCAGAGATTACATTTGATCACCCAGTTGCGCAATCTGAGTTTATCCAGACACGCTGACCAGAGTACTCCCAACAGCATGCACTTTGCTGTGGCTGCGGCAACGTGCTGGTACTTCTCCCAAACACTCCCTCGTTTTCTACATCAAACGTGCTTCACTCCAGCACACACAGGTTATCCACAAGGTTCGGCTGGTAACACACAGGTTCAGAGCAACAAAGTCACCCACTGTGCTTCATCATGAAATCTAATATCAAGCATAGTGATTACGGATACTATAGACTTTAATTTACCAAGCTGTATTTTGCCAGATTTGTTTATGTGTGTGTGTGTATGCGTGTGTGTATTTGTAGGGCAACATATAGCAGTGATATAATGAAATCACATAACGTGCAATACATATGCACATACACATAAAGTCAGTGTTGTGTATATATTTAAACTTTCTATGTTGCAAATACTGTTCAATGAATATATTCACACTTCATGCCATATATGTACATATGAACGTATAAATATACTATATTGTATATGCACACATTATACACATTACGTATGTGTATTTAGTGAACATACATTTAAAGATTACTTCACTACTGAATCCGTCTTTTTCATCCTTATATTTCAGTTTTATATAAATGCACATGTAACATCTGCTGGGTCAACATAATACATAAACATGTAAGACTTTGTATGCTATCCCTGTAGATTACCTTTGATCAATATATGCATACTTAATGCTCTGCCTTCAGTCCGTCAGGAGAATAGGGATTTCACAATACCACCCTTGTTTGAATATTTGTTTTGTGTCTTTGCATGAGGTCCTGCTGAAGCAACAGCTTGCACTTCTCATTATTTCAGCAGACACATTTTCAAACCTTGGATGGATTCACTTGATACTAAACTGAACAGCAGGAGCTGAAGACACATAACGCTGCGTGTGAAGGGCAAGAGAGGTAAAAATGAATCACACTCTCCTGATTAATCTAAATAGCATTTTCTAGATGAAGGAAATAATGTGCATTAATGGAGCACTGCAGATCCTTCCCTTCTATGTATGCAGTGTGGGCGATCTGCGGGAATCACCTGCTCACAATCTGTCATCCACGCAGCACTAAATTAAATAATGTCGTACCTGAGTTCTTCCATCTCTAACATTATTCCTCTCCATCCTGCTGCTTTCTTTCTTTCCAGCCCAGTCACCAGGATGAAATGTTGGCAGTTAACGATTCTGCCAACCCGGATACGTTCACATTTCTATGTGAGCCTGTGACAAAACCTGGAACTTTTGGGTGGGAAGTCAGGACATCACCAGCTGTATTTGTCGCAACAAAAACAGATATTTTAAGCCAAAACATGATCTCAGTGATCAAAAGTTGCAAGTTAAAGAAATGTAAAGTTTCATCATATGTATGGTTTGAAGAAAGAAAATGTATTCTGGTGATTGGGTTGTCTGTTCACATAAAAAGCAACTCACTCACTTATTCAAGTCACTGGTCTTGACAGACCTCAGGATGGCTGCTGAGAGCTGCGTGTTTCTAAAGCACTCCTCACTCTTTTGTCTCTGCTGTCATCATAAACTGCACTAAGACAATTTCTTCATTGCACTACAATGAAATATGTGTCACTCTCGCTTATGTGATGATTTAATCTTCAGGGAGAAGAAAGCATTTTCTGGTCAACTTTCGACTATTGCTTTGATAGTCTGTGCCATGGTCCTGCCTATATCCTGCACTGCACTGACAACACTCAAAGACCACCGCCAAATGCAAGAAGGCACCCAAACTGACAGCTACTCTCACTAGCTTTGCACCTCAGCTAGTGTGAAGCAGCAGCCAGCTCAATGTGAGAGGTTAAAAGCAGGCCTTTTTGGCACAAAGAAACAAAACCATCTGTAACACATACACATATACACATACATGCCATGCAAGACTAGTAAAATAACATTTAAACATGCAAACGTATGATCGGGTTAATCATTTTTTACTGATATAGCACTATTTTATGCTCATTTTAACATTTTACATCACACACAAGAACTCACAACTCACAGGAAAGTTAATTAATTGGTGACCATAGCCTTTATGTTTGTTGAAAGAAAAAATAGCTTTATTTAATGATTTATTTAATCAGCCTTTTTCATAATTTTGTTTTAGTGAGTAGCATTAAGGGACTACAACTATCATTTCATCAGACATGAAATAAATTGAATCTTGAGTTGTGTATGTTGCAAAGGAAAGTTGTAATGGATTTCCTTTTTTAATGACTCTGTGATGTTTTAGTGATGTGCAATCAACCCAGACTTTTGAGTGCTTCAATGAAAAAAACTTAAAGGGTGAAAATCTCCCTGTAATAATCACTTTTCTGCCTGGGACAAAAATCACAGAATTATGCCGATGACAATTAGATTAGCCGACATAGAGTAAAACTAATCCCAGAGGACAAGGCTTTAGACGCACCGAGCAGGCAGGCACGCTGGCTTCCATATGGCTGTGGAGTGTGATGATGCACATGCAGGCAGGAGTCAACCTCCAGGCTTTGCAGGTCGCAGTGTCAGAAGCTCCAGGGGGAAAAGATCTTCCCTTCCCTTCATTACATTTGTGCATTTCAAATTGGCCTGCACAACCAGAAACAGCTTATTATTGCCAAGTCACTGAGTGGGTGGAGGTTAACTTCAGGATGTTAATCAAGAGCACTTTGGCTGTAGTTTTTTTGTGAAAGGGAACATCCCTATTTGCCCGTAGGTTTGAAACTGGCACTGGTCTTAACACTTAACACACTGCAGGGGGTTAGAGAGTCATTTCATCAGGAATTATTCATAAAGTCCATATGTTCACTTAAGTACAGGAAAGCATCTAAAATGCTTTGTTGAAGTTCCCATATTGTAGGAAGCAAGATGCCCATGTCTTTTTAATGATAAAGCTTTATTCATACAGTGAAAGTATCAACAATTCTCGATATTCAGAAGCTGTGCCTTCAAATGAACCGTCAAGACTTCTCTAAGGTTGTGATGTCACAACTTTACAGTCACCAACCGCAGCACGGCCGTGGTTACGAAAATACTGGCAGGGCTCATGCAGAAACATGGTGGGCGGTGCCAGCTCAGGCCTGTCCGAACTGACCAATCAGAAATGGCTTTTCAGGAGGGCGGACATAAAGAGACAGACACTAAATGGAGCATTCAGACTGAGGGTGAATAGAGGTTTGGCAGCAAAAGGCAGTATGGAAGAAAAAGTATGTTTTTGATACAATAAAGCATGTAAACATTATAGTTGTCACCCAAAATAAAAGTATGAACCTGAAAATGAGCAGAATATAGAACCTTTATAAGACCATACCAATGGCTTTGTATGCTGTTGCCCATTTACTATGACACATGTATTCTGACTGTTTTATGTTGAGCTTTCAAGCAGCCATTGCTTTACATTAATTTCCATAAACCTATTGACAGAGCCCTGAAATTTACCCGAAGTTGTGTACTTGTGTGCTTTACAGAAAATTGGTTCATGAATAAGTTTCAGACACACAAAAACGTGGCTGTTACTGGAGGTGTTCACAGATTATTTGGCCCAATGTTTGGGGTGAAATTGCTGTTCAACAAAATCTGCCTGCTGCAAAATTATATTATCTTCCGTGCACAGGCTTAGACTGTTGTTTTAATATCAGTTTCCCACCCAATTCTCCCACAGAGATCAATAAATTTTATCTGTTTTTCTCAGCTCATCATCAACCACATCAGCAGCAGGAACACGATACAGATCTCTTGCTGCGACGAAAAACCTACGATGCCCTTTCATCCCACCAGTTGCAACTTTTACAGATAGACTGACAAAAAAAACTGTGGGTTTTAGAATAAATTAGGTTCTCCACCACTTTTCCAGCACCCAAGGCATTTTTATATTTTCGGATTTAAAGGTGACCACTCTATTTATCGTTTTAGCTCAACAGCCCAGTCGCCTGGATGAAATGTTGGCAGCCACCGTTTCTTCAAACCACTGATACAGTCACATTTCTGCGTCTCATATGCTACACACCATTTTGACTTTTCGCCAAAACATGTTATATCACATTCACATTACATGTTTATGACTGCATGGCCATAGCAGATGACATCAGGTGTAGTGGGTGGTGGTGGATCTCGCTGGTGAGGATGCTGCCAAGTCAGTGACAGGCAGTTTGAGACTGCGTTCTAACATGTGCAAGTGCGAAACCACTGGATATTTTTGACAAGGGACCGTGAAGTTTCAACATGTGAGCGTGACACCACTGGATCCCAATCTTATAACCCAATCTTTACTACAGAGTCGTCCTCATAAACACATATAAACGCCTAAGAAACATATACAAAACTCCCCAAACTTACATTACATCTAACAAATTACCCTGTTTAATAATCTAGACATAACATATTGCGCCACACAGGCGGACTTGGAGTTAATAAGCATTTCACTTGCTGCTCTTTTAATAAAACATACATATCCGTCCTGTTCAACAACAGTAACTCTCTCTGTGGAGTGTTTGTCTCTGTTCACTCAGACTTTTCTTCTCAGTAAATCCATCAGTAAAACCTCTTGTCTAAACTTTTCTCTTTCCTTCTCGTCTCATTTGTTCTTTAGTGGCTCAGACTCTGTTTCATTGCCTCTTTTAGTAGCATATTGGCCGAGTCTCTGATAGTCTGTCTCTCAGAATCTTTCACATAGTTATTTCTTCAGCAGCACCAATGCCTCCATCACTGCTTGCAGTGTGAAACAAAATGGTTTTCTTTGTAGATTGCGAAAAAAAAAAAAAAAAAAGGTTTAGTGCGTTACGCTGATCCATGGTTAATAATCGGTTGAGCATGCTGCCATCTAATCAGTTTTCGTATTTGGCAGCATTATTAGTTTGATTGAGGAGATGTGGCAGAAAAACAGTATAACCAGTTTCGAAAATTGGTCCTTGATTGTGGCCCTGCTCTAGTCCGGATCACAGGCACTGCTTTAGATCAGGACAAATGAACTTGGGCCTGGTTGAAGCTGGATGCACAAACACACACACAAACACACGCACTCCTCCACCCCCTCTGCATCTGGCGCAGTTAGCTGTTCACAGTGAAGAAGCTAGAGGGAGCTGTGGGTGTTTAATATCCACCCTCAGACTTCCTCTGTCTCCCTCTTTGACAGCCCATAAACATAGACACACAAACGTGCAACCACACACGCCCACACGCGGATACAAACATGCACAGGTGAGTTATTAATATCTCATGAGTGGCTCACAGATTGGTATCAGCCCAGGCTGCTCTGACATGTAAAATGTAGCTTCTGTAGTCAGCTGTTGGGACACGACAGAACTAAAAGCAAGCTTTTAAGTGCACCCTTCAGCAGCATCAAACCAATGGAACAAGACATTATACCCACAGCCTAAAGCAGGGAGTGGGTTGCCCACTCAGGGGTGCATGTATTAATGGTTGTACGCATGCAGCACCCTTTCCTGAGGTTGGGAAGGAAAACCCTCAGCGCTCTCATTTGGAGAAGGTGACTGACAGCTGGGCTTAGTTCAAAACTAACATATTCTGATTTCATGCTCATGTGGAATTTCAGTCTTAAGACAAATCAATTCAAGGCAGGATAAATTTACATTGCATTATCCGAGGTTCGCAGAGGCATGTGTGTGTCAGAGCAACCATTTTATTTGGGATTTTACAGGAGCCTGGTCGCTCAAGCAAGCACGACAGATGCAGAAAAAGTCTGTTTGGTCAGGTTTTATTGGTTTCTTTGTTATCTCTTGAGGCAGGTTGCTGCGGATTCAGACAAATCTTAAATGCAAATCCACTCAGTTGGATTTCCAAAGGTACAGCAGTTATTCAGTGTGCTGAAACAGATGAATCTATCCCTTTAAATTCCCAGCCGTGACCGCTGAAAAGTCAAACTGGGGTGAACAGCTCTCCAAGGAAGCGCCACAGAGGTTCCTCATATCCAGATTAAAATAAAGGACGTACCAAACAGCCACAGGCTTTGGCCATTGTCCTGATGGTACACGCCTACTCACCAACTGTCATCGCTGATTGAAACCACAGAATGTTCCTGGTAATCTCATTCCCCGGAATGTGAAAAAGGACAAGAGACTGATTTGAGATCAACCATCCCCTTTGCCAAACAACTTTCTCTGTAAGAACTGTACGTACCTGCAAACAGTCACCTCGTCTAAATCAGTACTGTTGCTCTCTGCTGTGTTTGTTTTTTGTATTACCACAAAAGTTAGACTTTCCAGGATAGGATAATAGGACATTCTGCCTTTTGGACCTCATAATGCCCTCAAGAATAACATGATAACAAATATCATCTTTAAAGGACACAACCAGCATAATTTTGACAAGATAAAAAACACAGAAAACAATATTTAATAACTAAGTGTTGTTACACATTGTGGGTTTTAATAACAGGCTTTATTTCATTAATTGTGGTGCGGTGATTTTATGGACGTTACAGTGACGTTATGTCATTCTGGATCAAGACAATTAATTTTTTCAAATATGAGGAATAATAAAAAAACAACAACATATAAATACGAAAAATTCTGCTTTTTCATGTCAAAGATTTTATGTTTTAATTCAGGAGTCTTAAACGACAGGTTCAGAGGCCAAATTCAGCCAATGATACAGTTTCATAAGCCTCATCACATATTGAGAATCTATCATTAAAGTTTTAGCTAACTTCCTGTCCATTTTGCAGTTAGCAATCCCCTCCGTCCTCTCTAGGTCAACACATAAACGCTCAGCGGTAATCATCGTACATAGCAGCAAACAGGAGGATTCTGCTCTCGTGTTCACTAGCAAACAGGACCTCCTCTTTATGGGATTCTCTGTCCTGATTGGACAAAGTGGGCAGGGATACCAGAAAATTAATGTTCTCTTTTACGGCATGAGCAGGAGGAGGAGAGACATTGGTTACTGACCAAACACTCTTGAACAGCGATTACTGTTGGAATATATATCTTTTTAACACTTATGTAAATAATGAATGGTCATATATGTACAAACAATGCTGCTTTTCCATGTCAAATATTTTATGTTTTAATACAGGAGTCTTAAACTATAAGTCCAGAGGCCAAATCTGGCCAGTGATAGCAATTTCATAAGCTTCATCCAAAATGGACTGCAAATGACTTGGTCATCACAGCTCAAAGAGATTCTTTAATAAAGAAATGTTGACCTAGAGCCCATACAGCCTCCACAAGGGTGGAAAACTGGTGGCTTCTTGTCTCATCCTCACATTCTCAAAGAATACAATCTCAAGCGGCATTAAACACACCTAGAGGTATAACTCAAAACTCAAGCTAATGCATATGTTGACTTGTAAATGTTCTTGTACATTTACCCACAGGTTGTGTGATTCTGGTCATTTAAATGCATGTGGAGAAAAACCAACTATTCTGCATAATTTCCTAAAATGTTGGCTGAACGATAAACTTGGTTTGAACCCAGTAAATATAGCCTGCTTGGTATGTGTATTATCTCTTGATGCAGGTTGCTGCATGATACAGAAAAATGTCACATACCTTGCAATTTAAATGGCTGTTCGCTGTAGCCTGGAGATTACTGACCAATTACACACTGAGACATACTTTAGCAACTGAAATTCTTTGCAAATTTAAAGTGGATAATACTGGAGTTACCATTTAAGAGTGTTGCAAAAGTCTCATACTTCACAGTACCAATGACACCTAACACAACCTTGTTGTTTAAACGTTGGTGTTCACACCGTGCAGACAGAGGGATCTCAGTTCAAGCCAGGCAGAGGGCAAGTGCTGCTAAGTGCCAGCGATCGTTTATCACCACCAGAGACTTCAGTGACCCTCTTCTTAAAATCTTCACGCTTTTGGAAAATGAACAAATGGACAACAAGATAAGTTTGTGAGCTGCACCGTGCACCAAAAGAGCAGAATACTTATTGTTGCTTGGGTTGAAAGGGGCTAAAGGCAGCTCGCTCTGGAAGCACCATCAGACAGCGGACCATAGTTAGAGCAGGGGGAGCTATTTGTTTCAGCTGTCCACACAGATCACAGCCATTCATCATACAGAGAGCTCTGAGCAACTATCAATGCACTTTCAATTACGCAAAGGACTGGATTGCCACACAGGTGGCAGACTTCCATGTGTGTTAAATAGGAACAGTGCTGTACAGCAGCAATGCTGTACACACATGTGCAGGCACAGATATACCTTACCTCTCCAGAGGCCATTCACCTTGAAGGTTGACCTCTCCTCCTCCCCCTCCCTTTCTCTGGTATTTCCCTCAGACCTGCGGGTTCATGGGGTCAGAACAATTGAACAAGCTGGGAGGAACATGTTGTGCCGCTATTTAACAGTGATGTCAAGTCATGGACCAAGGTAATAGAAAAAGTTGATAGCTGCTAACAGCCAATAATATAACGTTAGTGCCCTGCTGAGGGCTGCAAAGGTAAACTCAGAAATCCATTTCTTGCAGCTCAAGCTGCACTCAGCAGCACTGATGTGCCTTGTTTGCTGTGACACAAAATCTCGTGTGCTTTCTCTCCAGCGTAACCTGGGCTCGTCCCTCCTTTCCCAGTCTCATTTCAGAGCCTTTGAGGCAACACAAGAGAGGAAATTGTTGTGGAGTAAATAAGTCACGTCGCATCAGCGGTGCAGTAATGTGTTTCTAATGACCGTCTAAAATGAGAAATCCTCTTGTATTAAGCTGAGGTAATTAATAATAGAAAAAGCAAACTGACAATGAGCAGCTAAACAATATGGGGTGTGCTCGACTAACGAGCCTCCAATATGGATTTATGCTGATATATTCCTAAGACAGAGACACTGAAGTAAAGTCGGAGGCCTCCAAGTAGCATTGCATATGTTTCTTGACACCAAAACATGTAATTAAAACTGTGCTTCTTCCTGTAAACATTTTTTCTTTACTGTCAACTGAAACTTCATCAAGTTACTGAGACGTGTTTGTAACATTTAGGTGCAGTATGTAAGAACTGACAGTAGCTTCTATTAGCCAGTTAGCTGCAGTAGAGCTTGCGGCTTTGGACTGCGAGCTCATGAACCAGGGGAGTGCTCCACTAGCACACGAGCTTTGGACCAAGACAGGCTGCAGCTAGGTGGTTAGCATGCTAACTTGAGTAGATATCTCTGCAACACAATAAATACACATCATAATGTTAAAACTGTGATGTATTCACATGCTGTTGATCATCTTTTTATATTTTTTGAATGTTTTCAACTGGAATTCTTACAGATAGCCACTTAAATACTGACTATGAATAAATGTGAATGAAAGTATCTTGTGATATTTGGAGCAATCAAAAAAAAGAAAAAAGTTATTTAACTGCATATTTTGCTGCAAAATACTGCAAATTTCTTTGAAGTTGTCAGTGTACAACAAGGCATTCAAGCGTTCATCTGATCCAAGGGTCAGATGTACCATAATGAGGTTTGGCTGACTTTGGTCTGAAATATGTGTATATCAGTATATACTGTACTGAGTCTGAATATATTCAGATGCCATTATGTTCCTTTGTTTGTCTGCACTGAATGGAATCTTTATAGAAACAGTTACTTTTATGATGATGTTGGCTCTGATGTCACCTTTCAGTGACTTTAGACCTACTGTACTTTAAGCAATCTGATTTCCTTTCATGCTGTGACCCTGCCTGCTCCTTATTTCGTGGCCTCTGGATGTATTCCAGCAATAATCCTTTCAAAACGATTTGGCCCCAACAAGCACACTCATTCTGCACTATTATTTTCCTACATTTCCTGCAAGTCCATGAAACACACGAGTACAAACACTTGTGCACAGCGCCATGTGAGGTCTCATTTTATTACCTGTCATCACACTTAAATATATTCCCATGCTATCTAATGATAATAATTAGGTGAGTGAAATAGTGTCAGTTGGCACTAGAGCTGACCAGTGATAAATAGGTGAGAAAGGGGGCATTAGCTCGAGCAGACTTTAATTGAAAGTTGCGCAGCAGAATCTAAAAAAACAATAATAAAAAAGGAACTTTCCTGCACTTTGTCTAACCTCACCAAAGCCTAAAATCGCCTCGACTCATGTTTTGAAGTGAGATAAAATAATCAAGAAGGGAACAGGGAACACTATATTTGGACTGATGTCTCCTGAGATTATGGTTTCATGTATTGTAAAAAAAAAACTAGGGGCAATTTCCTCTGTTTTGAATTGTACCGAGAGTGAGTTTTGAAAAAGACTGATAGTAGAAAATAAGCCACTTTAAGTGCTCCAATCCGTATTTGCTACAGAGATTTCGTGTGTCAGCCTTTGTAAACACCCAGACCCAGCGTTGACATGGCAGTGACACCATGACATAGTGTGCGTGCGTTGTGATGTAGCTGTTATCTGGACATAGATCACGACTGTACATGTCTACACGGCGCACAGTACATCTGCCTGAGGCCTCGCATGTCATCTGGTGCTGCTGTATGTGCGTGACAGCCGACATCGGTGAGTTGAGTCACTGACAGCTTGAGCCATCACTGATGTCACCACACACACACCACTGACTCTGTGGCAAATTTAGTCATTGACAGCAATCTAGAAGTTTTCCTTTCCAAGAGCTTCTTCCTCAGCACCATCCTATCAGACAATCTGAGTGTTAAAAAACATTCACACAATAGTTGCCAATTAAAGCTGTGGCCTTCAGTTGATTGCCACTGGAGACATTAAATTGAAAGACATTAAAAGAATCACGAGTGTTAATCCCGCTTTTTTTTGTCCTTGTATAGATTTTCCCATCTGCTTCGCACAAAGAAATTGTTTTTAAGGTCTCGGGTTAACTATTTATTATAATTGGTTGATGTTTCCATTGAGCAACTGCTATCTTTATTCCACTCTTAAATCAGCCACGCTAATCAAATGCTAAGAGTTATTTTGCGATAGTGTTGTAAATTACCTTTCACTTGTTTGTCTTTTCCTTCATATGCCTTATGTAGCCCACACTTTCCGACAAAGACACAGAGCAATAAGAACAACATTGAGACAAATGGTTTAGTTTATCATTAACGTTTAATATTTGTAAGAGCATTTATACTGTATTATACCCTCTTGTAGTATGCTGGAAATATCTTGATGCTGTAACAAGGAAAACTAACAAAGAAAGGTGCTTTATTGTGGATTTTAACTTCGGTTATTCATCATTTTCTCCAGTCTATGGAAAGTGCCCACTGCTGAATACCAGAACTCATAACTTTATTCATTACTTATCAGTGACAAGTGAGAAAGATTTCCATTAAGTGTTCAGATTACACTTTATGCGAGTCTTCAAATGGCTAATTTCACATCACAAAATAAATCCTTTTAGATAAAGCCAAAAATCAGCCTCCAACGTGGAGTGGACGTCTGCATCAAAGTCCAAAAACAAATTTGGAGACTGAGATAAGTTGGTGAGCAGAGCAGTGTAAATGCAAACACTGTGTCAGACTGATTAAAAACAAACCATTGAAGTCAGAATCAGGTCTCCTTGAACTGAGAACAAAAAAGGAAATGTTTTTTTAATGTTTCACCATCCTCTTATTGCAGCTCTACTACTTCAAGTCTACCGTCTCACTATATAGATGGGTTTTACTAATAATATGCACATGCAGCAGGGGGATATTTATTGTTATTAGGAATAAATCAACTTGCATTAGCTACTGTTTAGAGGTGAAGTCATATAATCACATAAAATGTACTACTTCAATCAGGAAAGACTTCATTTTTTGAATAAGTGAATTTTTATTGCAATGTACACATCAGATGAGAATAAGAGTCTTGTCCATCATATTTTAAGACGGAGCCTAGAGGCTGGTGGTGGTGATGGGATGGAGAGAATGGCTGAAGATCTGGATGTGATGAGGTGGACTCTGGTGAGCGGGACCTGGGCAATGGATATGATGAACTGCAGGTGGATGAGGTGGAGAAGGGTCGCAACGATTTTGAACTGAAACGACAGATGACAACAGCAAAGAGGAAAACAGATTAAAGTTTGACGGCAACAACACTATTACTTAATTGTTTTAATCGAGGAAAATCTGACCACCACTACTACAACTACTCATTGTGCCACTGAGTTATCTGCTGGCGGTTGCAAGCTACAATGACATGGGGCAAAGAGAGACATGGCAGTTATTTTTAAAACTGCACAAAGATTGGTGTTGCAAGTTTTAATTAAAAGGGACAATGGGTTGGTTTCCATCCCTCTGTTTTTGTATGCATTTTCCAATTTACATATAAATGTCCACTGAAGGGTTTGCATTAATGTTTGCATTAAACAAGTTATATTAGCATGCAATTGTTGTTGCATCAAACTATTGACACCGGATGTTGTAATGCTGTGCCAAACCTTATATAATGTGCCTCGAGCAGACAAAACTTAACCCATAAGAAACTGTGCCATACAAGATTTAATATGTATTATTTATTACCAACAGCTGCTAATGAAAGCACACCCATCATTTATTTTTCTTACTGTAAAATGGTATTATATTTGTAAACAGTGAATTCTGTGAACCAACAAATTATGAACTGTCAAAATCTACTGTGTCCGACTGATTAGAGCAACCAAGGACAAAAAAAACAAATGGAGTACAAACCAGGATTACACAAGGAACACAAGCAGCAAATAGCATACACAGGTGAGACAGGAGGAGCAAAAACAGACAAACTGACGACTCACACATGGACTAAATACACAAGAGGATGATCAGGGACAGGTGAAACAAATCAGGGCAATCACAAAGGAAGGTGGGGATAGAGACAACGACAGGCAGGTTAAAGTTTCAGGAAACGGCTAAACTCAAACCTAAACCACAACAACATGCTTTCCTGTATTTTCTTGTATACACACCTCCCTTTAAAGAAAGTACAAATACTTGTTGCAAAGCAATATGACCAATTAGCCTGCCAGCTTGTTTAGGCAGACAACTGAATTGCTAATCACACAGGAGACACTCAACTCACTGCGACCTGCCATGCAGCAAAAACCAAGGCCTGTTTTTAAAAGTAGTCAGTGGTCTCCCTGTTCTCCGTCTGTTGAATTCACCTGCTGCTGCAGCCTTTCATGCCACATTTTATGTTTTTTAAGCTAGCTCGCCTGCCAACAGAATAAAAGTGTTGCTTTTTAGGATGAGTTTGACAAGGAATAATGACTCCGCTTCTCTTCACAAAGGTAAGTGTTCATTTGTTGTCACTAACTGGCATATTGTGTCTATGCTGTGGTCAGCCATACTGCTTTGGTTGCTGTTTTTTGCTTATTTTGTGCTTAACATCTGGCTGCTAACTTCTGCTGTGATATTGTTAGTCAATTTATTGTACAAGTTGGCTTATTTTTCTGTTGGTGGTTGTATTATTGGGGTTGATTTAGTAGTGATGAATTATGTCTTATAATGTCTATTTTGTACTTGTTTACTGGCTTGCTTTATGACTTGTATTTTGATGCCTTTAGTCACGTAGGAGAGAAACATGAATGCTTATCTTTGAGTTTAATGTATGTTATTGGCTAAATTGTTTTTGTAATATTTTCCCACATGGTTATTGAGTTTCTACTGTTTACTGGTTTCCAGTTATAGTATACTGGCTGCAGGAAACATAGCCTAAAAGTAGCCTAAATATCCTACATCTGTGTGCTGATGGTCATCTTGGCTTTGTTCAAGCATTGTTTTTGTGCTTCACAATATGGCTGCCGGTCCTGGTTTGATGTTTTGTTGCCATAGAGAGACAAATACATCAGTTTTAGTTTTGCCTGAAGAAGGTGGACATTAACACACATATTCTGCATCATCAGCTTTCACATTAAATGTTAGACTCCGTGTCTTTCAGCTTACCAAGGTTAAATAATATCATCACCCAGAAAAAAATGCATTGCCAGACTCCATTGAAAATGTAACCTATTTAAAAACTTTGTGTACTGTAAAGACAGACTAGAGACATTTTGTATTTATTAAAGGTACATTCTCTGCTTCAGAATAATCCTGATCCCCCAAACAATTTAATAAAGTTTCACATTTTTTGAGTTGCTTCCATTCCCGATTTCTGCTAGAAAGCACACTGAGAGCTGCAGCCAGCACTGAGAGTGAGTGGAATTAATCAAAGCGTGGGAACGAATTGTATCCTGTGTGCACTAGCGTTTTGAGTGCTAGATGTAGTTAAACGTGGCCGCTTTGAATTTTGTTTTTTCATCGCTCTATGGCCACCCCTGGGCTGTGTATGTGGGTTACTTATGTATTGAATTGAAATATGAACACTCCAGTTTGAGTACTGGACCTGCGACATATTTGCCTGTTTGTTGCCATTATTAAATACTCCAGAAATACAACTTCAGGACAGCTTTGGGGAGGAATATTCATCTGCTGCTTTTGCTAACATGCATGCCTTGCCTTTGTTCAGTTTGTGTGTGTGACAGTGTGGCTGCTCATGCTGCTTTGCTATTTTTTTCCCCCGTCTGCTGGCTGCTAATTTCTGCTGCTGTCTTCTGTGTGCAACACTTGTATGAATTGTCGATTGATTCGCTGTTGTTGAGCTTTTACATTTCAGATTGTTTTTTGCGTCTCACATTTTCTTTCGTGCTGCTAATGTATGTCATGGTGAGATATGAATACTTATGTTTGAGTGGTACATAATATTTCCCTCATGTAGTTGTTTTCTTTCCTCGTCTTATGATTGTGAGGCTCGTCTGTCGGCTGACTGGTTGCCTATTGGTCTCCAGTAGAGAGCAATATTGTGTATTGGCTTCAGGGATGCAAACATGACTGCAATCTTGCTCACGGCCCATTCATGTAATTATTTCCCTGTAATATTGGCTTCATCTAATCTCTTCTGTTACACACATTGTTGCTTGTCGTATTTACATTTCCCCAACACACTCATATGAAGCCAATCATTAGAAATACTTAACTTGAAGCAATGTGACTGCTTGGTTTACTGCATTGTCACTCATAAGCTTAAATCTATATATTGATGGTCATCTTTGCTCAGTTCACTCAGTGTTCGTGTGCTTGAAAATACAGTCCAACCCTGCTGTAATGCTTGTTTTGTGTTTCCCTGCTGCTGTTATCTTTTAGGGGTGTGACAGTACAGAGAAGTCACGGTTCGATCTGAGCCTCAGTTTCGGGGTCATGGTTCGGAACACCTACTTCCATCTGAGATAGTTGGTACAGCCTGTAGTACATTAAGGAGTAAATAGTGAGCATACACTCTTGCAAAGGTCATATTTTTTAATCAAGGCTGATTAAATAAAAAACAGTGTAAATGTGATGTAAGCGCTGGTTGCTTCAGTTATGTCTTTGGCCCTAATATTTTCATGCCTACAGTATGTGCATCTTCATCTTCATCTTCAGTACTGGACCTGATTCTGATTAACTCGAACGTTAGTCTACTAACAAAAGTTTGTAGTCTGAATCCGTGTCCTCTAGTCCACCTTGGCCAACTAGGGTAAGTTGTTGGGCTCGCTCAGGTGATTGATGCATCTGGTGACATGTTGAACGACGCTGACACACTGTCCTTGTCCGATCCAAGCCCCCAGGAAGAATCTTACCTAGGAGCCAGACTGTGTGATTACAACATCACGTGATGCACTGGTGCCCAAAAATACTTTTTCCCATAAGCTTGTATTGTACCCCTCGCAAAATGACTAGTTGTACTGTCATAATTTGAGCAATTCACTTCACCAACATTTGGAAACTCTTGCAGGGCCAAACAATTAAATAATTTTAAATCTATTCAA
The DNA here is from genome assembly GCF_965226575.1 of Pagrus pagrus. Taxonomy (NCBI): domain Eukaryota; kingdom Metazoa; phylum Chordata; class Actinopteri; order Spariformes; family Sparidae; genus Pagrus; species Pagrus pagrus. Next base: position 17,732,219 of record NC_140194.1, read on the forward strand.
TCTAAAGTTTTTCCACACAGCCATAGTGTCTTCACCTCATCTGCTCTTGTTTTTGTTTATCATGGCAGATGGAAAACAGCTTTTAGGTGCATTACTGTTACTTACTGGATTGCAGTGTGGGTCAGAATGGTTCTACTCTCGCCCACTGAAGTATGTTACAGTCAGATACAGTATTTTTTGTATGACTGCATGCACTGAAGCATGACGTCCGAATCGTGACAGTTTGGAATGAATTCATGAACCTTCGAACCCCCTAGTCATCTATGTGCAATGTGTTTATTTGGCATTGTTTGGGATTGTTGTCTGACTTGCATTATTATGCTTTAATGCTGCTGATTCACGTCATTGTGAAATATGAATACTGGATGTTGTTCTTGTACTCCTCGTATTGAAGCCATTACCCTGTAATATTTGCTTTTGTCACACAAGATAGGTTGTCATGTTCACACTGCCGACTGTCCAATATTGTTGAGTTAAGACGTCTTACAGGAGGAAAAATTGTCAGCCATTTGTGATATGAGCTGTAGGCCTCAAAGACTGCTTCTGGTAAGGCTGCGGATGCTGATTTACTGTCTAATGTCTGTTTCGTGCTTGTTGGCTGGCTGCTAATTTCCGCTGCTCTCATCTATGTGTGGTATGTGCAGTGGTTTTATTTTGTTGCTTTGGCTGCGCTTATTTTTGTCTTGGTTGTTCTGACGCTTTTATGCTATTGATGTATGCAGAAGTGAGGTGTTGTACATATTTCTGTTGGAATATGCAGAAGGAGGTGGTGGATGCTGTCAGTTAGCTCACTGCCTACTGGTCTCTACCCTTCACTCTATGTCATTGACTCAATGTGGCTTTTGGCACAAGCACGCACGCACACACACACGCACGCACGCACACACACACACACACACACACACACACACACACACACACACACACACACACACACACACACACACACACACACAGCAAGTTCATCATGTTTACATTTTCTCACCACACTAATTTTTCAGCCAAGGATTATTCAACTGAAAGCAAATAGCTTTCTTTAATCTTCTTCTGCATTGTCACTCTTAAGCTTGTGTCAATGTACTGAGAGTCACCTTGGCTTTGTTCAGTCAGGGTTTTTGTGCTTCACAATATGGCTGCATGGACCTCCTTTGTTGCTTTATTCCTTTGTGCTGGCTGCTTATATCTCCTGCTGTCATCTACGTACGGTATGTGCAGAATGTGCAATGGTATTCAGTGTTTGGCATCACTGTAGCTGTAGCCTGATTAGCTTTTTCTCATGCTGCTGATTTATATTGTGGTGAAGCGGTGGCTTCATGGGAACATCAGCGTGAATTATGTAATTATATATACAAATTAGTCAGACATAAGATGACATAACACATAAAATATGACATAAGACATAAAAAAAATTAAAATGGTACAAAATACTGATCAATATTGATAAACTAGATACAACATGATGGACATGAAACAGTGCGCTATAGCATTAATTAAAAGCTTTTTTAAAGATAAAGAGAGATCAGTCCTGAGCTGGGACTTAGAAACAGCCAGCAGAGCCCTGCCTGAGGATCCGAGGCTCAGTCTGGCTCTTAAGGGAGCTAAAACATGAAGTGCTTTAAAGATAATCAGTAAAATCTTAATATTAATCCTAAAACTTTCTGTTAACCAGCGAGGAACGGCTAAAACAGTGCTGATATGATCTTGTCTTCCGTGTTTTGTACGAGCTGAAGGCGTGAGGTTTTTACCTTAACCCTGAATGCAATGAATTATGATAATCCAATTGAGATTACATAAAAGCACCTTCTTAAGGTTGTCGCCTTCATCATTTTCTCCTCGCACTTCGTATTCAGGCAGCCAAAAGTCTGAAATCTGTCTGTTTATGATATGAGCTTGAGTTGCCTGTGTGATTTCTGCAACTTTGAACTGCAGCAACGATTCCCAGAGAGTTTACTTGAGTATCAGCGCTCCGCTTCACCAAGGCACATTTTGCACTTTTTTCTTGATGTCTTGCTTAGTTGGTTTGCTTATGGCTGACAACACTGCTTTGCTCGCTTTGATGCTTGTTTTGTGCTTGTTTCCTGGATTCTAATTTATATCTTCACAGTATGTGCAGAGGTTTTAATTTTGAATCAATTTGATGTTGTGGTTGAGCTTATGTGTCTTTTGATTGCTGCTGGACCTGGATTCTGATGCTTTTATGGTGCTGATATATGAAATGGTGCAGGATGAATGCTCATTTTTGAGTGTTACATATTTCCCTTGTGGTTGTTGGGATTGTTTTTTGCAGATGCTGGTTGTCTATTGGCTCACTGGTTGCCTACTGGTCTCCAGTAGAGGGAAATGGTTGCTTCAGGGATGTAAACATGACTGTAATCTTGCAAGCAGCTGATTCACGCAATTATCTCCCTGCACATGTAAATGCAAGATGGCTTTTATTACAGACAAGATGGGTTGTCACGTTCCCCTTTTATTCACACACTTCATATTCAGGAAAACATCAAAGAAATATTTAACTTAGAGCTATGTGACCGATTGCTTTACTTCTTTCTTAGCATTTTTATGCATCTTACCCTATATCTACCAGGTCTTTGATGATGTCCACCATTGTAACGCTATTGTACTGCAAGACTTTTCTGGTTGCTAATGTTGAACAGGAATTTATTTCTGGTCTTTAAGTCACTCAGATGAAGCCACGGCTGGAAGCGGCATGATAACAAGCGAGTGGCCATTGTGTCCTGAGGCGTTGCAGGGGTGACATTGAGCAGATTCTGCGGAGCTCCGAGGCGATACGGACTTACAACCTCAGTGAAGTGCCCGAGCAAGGGGGAAAGCAGAAGAAATCCTCTTTCTCCTTTTCCATAACACGGGGCTGAGCTGGCAGTAGTACAAGGCTAGGATAAATGGAAGTACATCAGAGTGGAGGGATGAGATTATCCTGGTTGGGATTTGGATTGGGACTTTGAGGAAATGCTGAAGGTGGGAGTACAGACGAAGTTCTCACCTATAAGCTACTCCAGGCTGGTATACAGAGCAGTCGGCTGACAGATGAGAGAAAAGCCTGAGATACAGAAAATTCCTAGTATGTCCTCTCTAGTATGAATAAAGAAAAAACGCTGTGAGTGTGTGTGGGTGTTTTTAGATACATGTGTGCATTGGGGCAGCCCTATGCAGTTAATTTCAGTAGGAATACTTCTGTGGTAATAAAAGTAATTATTTGCGCACAATTAGACATTTTGTTTGTTCCATTAGTTGGAATTCCCATGCTGATACATGCAATTAGAGGCACGTCAACAAACAGTTTAGTGTGTTTGCATTTTGGAATATTTCATCGACCAATTAAGCCACCCTCTTAACTTTCTGAGGTTTGGGTAGGCCAAGTTCTCCACAGCTCATTGTAACAGCAAGAGCACCACAACCTCAAGCTCTGACCTCGTGACACTGCTGCTGCTGCAGTGGAGATTAGCAAATGGCAAGCATGGAGATGGCAAAAAAGTCACAGCCGCTGCAGCACTGTACCGAGTGCTAACGCAGAGTCCTCTACTACATTAGCAGCCTCTCAAAGAAACGGTATCATTAAATTTTCACAACTCTTCAGCTTTTGTCTCGGGCGTGACATATCCACTCAAGCTATTGTCATTTGAAGCAACGACGGTGGAGCAGGATTTAGGTTGTTCTTTTTGTTTTCTGTAAGCAACTTATTTTAACCACATACAGATCTGAGGTGCTCTAGCAGCAGATTTATGAGTCCACATGTTTGGTGTTTTCACGTTAATGTGATGACTTGGTGTATATATTATCTTTTTAATATGCTGCAACACAATGCCTCAGCAATGTTCCTGCTTCCTGACCGCTTGCCTTGAGCCGCCTTGTCAGAGTCCCTCATCACAAGGATGTGTCCATGGTATCCTCTTATCCTCTATAATCTCTCCTTTCTCTCTATGAAATGTTTGCTTGCCTGTTTTATTGGTAATCAGCAGCTTAATGTTTGGGTTTCCTTTCTTTGATAAGAAGTCCTGTTTGCTGCTGTAAGTCACTCTCTAATCCACAATAGCTAAGACTTCACACTGTCCAGAATCTGTACAGGGAGCAATGTATTCTTTTTTAAATTATTTTTTATTATTATATTTTTTCATATTTGATTACGAAGTATACGTACAAAGAACTCCAACCCCCACATCTCATGTTCCTTCACAGAGGATAAATCAGAATAAGGGAGCACTGCAGTGAATAAAAATGTGTGCTCGACAGTTAGATTAGGCTTGTTAAAGTTTATTTCTGTAGGATCGCTTCCACTTTCACACGTGTTGTCTGTTGGATATCACAAATTATAGATATTATTAAATTAGTAGAAACGTGACAATCTATTGGATAGGAGATTTTTTTAGTCCAATCAAAAGTGAATACATAAATGCACTTTTTCTATGAGAACCACTGTATAGCATGGATTAACCTGTATGTATAGCCTAAACTAGGTCTCAGTGGCTATACGTAATGCTCAAATTTCTCAAAATTCAAAATTTATTGATTCAAGTTCGAAAATTAATATGAAGTTAGTGAGAAGACATCCATAAAAAACAAACCACAAACAAGTATAGATCTTAGTGTAATTTGGTCCACTTTGGGAACAGTCCTTTCAGTAAAGTATATTACCTGACAAGGCGAGCGTTGGACGACTCAATGTCATCCATTAATTCCTGATTATGGACACCTTGAAGGTGGCATTTTCCCACTTATACCATTTTAAATGTTCTAGTTCTAGCACTATTAAACATCAGAGGACTTCTTGGCAGCTAAGGATGGACAACAACCCAGACTTTAGTTCGTGTGAATGAGCAGAGGTTAGCTGCTGTTTTGTTGGACCTTCATGTAATTTGTAAGTCCACCAACGTTTATATATTAATATTTTACTCATTCATTTGTTCATTCTGAATGTTAATCAGTTGTCTATGCATGGTGAATTTTCCAAGGGGAGCAAATGTTACAAATGATTCTATATCCAGCCAATTAGTGCTGACTTTGATCTTTTAAAGCGGTCCAATCACAACATGCCCCTCTCACCACTGACCAGATTGCTGGGTAGACATTTGCAGCCAGACAAAAAGGCAAGGGAAGAGAAAGAGAGGTGGCCTCCTAATTAGCAGGGAAAAATTGTTATTTCATGGCTAACTTTAAACATTTATATGCTCTGAGTCTTGCTGTCAGTGTGGGAACAAGGACGCTACATTATGTAACAGCCTCAAAATGAACCAGGGTTTTCTCTTCCTCTCTACTCGGAGCCCATAGAAGGAATCAAATAAACATGGGTGCTTTTACTGTAACTTCTTGGAAAACCGTAATGAGACTTTGAGGAAGATCTCGCAAGTGCATCAGGTGCCCGCAGTCATTAGAGCTGTTTCTCGGTGGTCATGAAAACTCTCCATGAACTTTAAGTGGGGAGTAAAAAAAAAAAAAAAGTAAATGACTGCATTTGAATTGTAGATACTTTGGATGAAGGAATAATAAAAAAAAAAACAGTTGTCATGAATTATTTATTTCATCATGACAACATTATAATTAAATGCATTAACACAAAATACTCCTCTTTAATTATTCAACTCCAGTGTTTTCATGAAGGAATGTCATGTAGTTTGTTGAAAACGGGGAGGCTGCATGCATAACTGAGCAGCAGCATTTCCATAATGGGACCTAAACTGTGTTCAAAGGGGTAGAAGGTTATAAAAAAAAAATACAGAGGAGAGACGGGGATTTATGTGGAGTCTCCTAAAACATTATATCTGCAGCATATCTGAATTATTCTTGCCACCAAAAATCTCACACTGGAAAAATTAAAACAGCTACTCAAAACTGTTAGTAAAAGGCGAAAGGCCACTGGATGTGCTTTTGTAACATGATAATTGCATTGTTCAGTATAACCATCAGTTTTATCCAAATCAGGTTCTCACTTGTGGAAATATTCATGTAGGCAGACAGTTAGTGGTTGTCTCTCTCACTTTTACTCATCCTGGAAATTATGCAGGGCGGTATTCAGTGCTGAAACATCTAAGATATTAAGTGATAACTCGATCGACATTACTGCACCCGCATTAAAGATGTTCCATATCAGACCCCGCAAGACGAATAGCTCTCTCTCTCGGATGGCAGCAGTCATTGAATCTTCATCCCCCTCGCCGAAGATTTTGGGTTTAAATTAATGGACAATAAAATCAATTACCAAGATCAGAACATTCAATCAATGGCTTAATTACAGGTAATTTAATGCCTCAGCTGGAATTGATTCTATTTATTATGCAGCTGTGAATTAATCAAATGTAAGTGGTTAGAAGGAAGAAGCCACACGAGACGTGTTTGGGGTGAAAATAGCAAAGTTCTCTTCAAAGCACACGGGCCATTAAACTTAGAGAGGGTAAGTCGAACTTTTCCAGCATCTTCCTCAGGGCTTACAGCAAAGACTCCAATCTTTTCGAGATGTTTCTCCAATCAGCCTTAGACTCTGTCATTTGCTGCACCGTAAATTAATTGTGGCGACGTCAACCATTTGATGCCTCGTCTTACATTAGTGGGTGATTAATGGTTTTGAGCATGAAAGTAAAAAAAATTCAGACCATTATTCAGTAAGTAAAAATAGGTAAATTAACATTCATCTGACATTTTCAATGTTAAATTTGCAGATGATACAGTGATTGTTGCTTTGATCACTGATGATGAAAGAGTATCGCGGATGTGCGCATCAATTTGTCAATTGGTGCAATATGAGTTCTCTCCAGCTAAATACCAACAAAACTAAGGAAGCGATCTTTGATTTCACAGGGAGAAGAGGGAGATACGAACAAGTGTCTATCAAGGGTGACTGTATTGAGGTTGCAAATGAATATGAATATCTGAAAACTGTCATGAGATGTAAACACAGATGTCATCTAAGGATTTTTATTTCATACAGAAGCTTCAACAATTCAAATTGGATCGACAAAGGTTCTGTTTTATCATTCATTTTGTAGAGAATATTTTAACTGTTCGTTTATCGCCAGGTATTTTTTTCACTGTCTGTAGTTAACAAGAACAAACTTAAAGATCCAATTTGTAAGAAAATGGATTTTTGAGTGATAAGTTGGGAATGATACTGAAAAATCAACTTTCTTACAAATTGGACCTTTTTAAGACGATTGTTATGTTATTGTTATGCTGATATGTCTGGCAAGATTGCAACAACAATCAAGTAACACAGTGTGACACTGCTTTGTTATCCTCAGTGATGTAATACACCCATAGAGGGTGAATATGAGTTGTTATCGTCAGCATGGAGGTACATGGTACCACCTTTGTGTATCTCCCAAGCCCAAAATTCATTTATACCTTTACCATACCATTACCTTATACCATTATAGCTTTGTTAAAGAAATCCTTGTAATATGAGGTGTGTGTCACTTGAGTTATGGTATATTCAATACGTTATTCTTGGTGATGTTGTGAAGCACTCAGATCTGTTACATGTCTGTCTTTGATTGTAATTATTGCAATGTTGTGGCTGATTACATGTCAGACTTTACTATTTGCTGCACAATGGTCTCTTATTGAATTTTCTTTTTAGCAGTGTTTTCTTTCCTGTTTGTTTATCTTCTTCCAAGCATTTCTCTATGGATGGCAGACAACAGTAGCTATTGTAAAAGGTTAAATATATGATATTCAAACATTAATATAGCAGCAAGCAACCATTCGCTGTGTAACGATATAGCTGAGTAATAACGTCCAGAACAGAGATTGATGTCACACTCCTCCAATGTGTTTTAAACTGATCTTCCTCCGATTCAAAGCAGAAACTTTCAGAGCATTTTAGAGCTAAATGCATCACTAAAATATGGTTCTGGAAATATTTTTAACAATAAGAGGCTATTCAGTAACCCAATCTTGATTCGTATTTGTTTAGTTCTGCCCAATTTTACAGTTAGATCCAAGTTTTGTGAGCATTTGTTTTGCCTGAGATGCTGGTACTCTAGTGTGATGTCTAGTGTCGGTGCAACTTGTTCTTTGTGCATGCCAATAGCGCGACAACAGATCACACCTGACCACAGCCAGCTCAGATTTTGGATGTTGTCAGGAATTCAATAGATTTATACCCGTTAAGGTCTGTGCAGCCATGCTTTCCTCTTCCAAAATCTAGTCTCTTTAATGTAATGTTCTGAAATACATAAATTGTTCTATCAACGTGCACAATTTTTAGTGCAAAAAAAAAATATATTTAGTGCATCATAGATAATGTCAGAACTATATCCAACTTCACAAAAACTCTCTGTCAGTGTAAACACTCTGGTAATACATAGTGCTACGTTTTGTGCTATCAATATTGCAACAAAGCCATCTACTGAGCCATCGTCACCGTCGCTGTACTCTAACGAAGTTTGAAAGTTCAGACTGTCCATGATAAAGCTCCGTCTCCAGGTGAGATCAGAGATTGCATTGATCTCCCATTCACACAGAGGAGCTAATGATAAAACAGCCATGCCTATTTTGTTTCCATCTATAATGCAGCAGCGTCAGCGAGAGTGTTTGCCTGACTCTTGCAGGCTTTCAACTTAGATTGCAGAAGCTTTCACAAAATCTGTAGCCTCCAGCATCTGTCTCATTGTTAGTCTGCCTCTATTTTAAGTGTTTTATGACACCTAGTAGTTGGCAGAGATGGGGGGAGGGAGAAATATCCTGCTGCTGAATTAATGCAGGAGATGGAGGAGCACCGTGGGCTATTGTCCGCACGGAAACATAATCTACATAGGCATAAATGACATAAAGAAAAAAAAACTGTCACTATTACTACAACCGCCACTTCTCATACCCACATTTGGTAAACAAAGCTTTAATACTTTTTGTTGCCTGACTTTTAAGATGAGATAAATCCCCAGTCCCCTGAAAATAAGTTAAAAGTGTGAGCAGGATTTCATGGAGTGTTCGCACCCTTTAAAGCAACAAAATGTCACTTTCTGGAGTTGATTGTTGAGTCTCATCCCCTGATTGCCAAATACTGATGCTTTGGGTCGTCAGCTCTGGCTTGACGCCAGCCTGAAGTGTCAGCATTTGATGATCGGGGGATGAGACTCAAAAATCAACTATCTTTCCCCTGAAAGTGTTCCAATGTTTTCTCTTACCACCGGGACTCCTGATGGTTCAACAGCATTCTTTCTACTAGATCAGTGAGTAACAAAACCTGCCTACCTATTAATATAGCCGGGTGCTTTACTTACAGTACCTTTTCATATTGTTTTTGCTTTGGACAGTAGCCAGGCTGCTAGAACTTATGATAATATTGTTAGTGGCATTAGCAAAGCATAAGCCTGTGTACTCAGAGTATAGTTACAAAATAAATATTGATTATAGGCAAAACACACATATTCATAGTAAATCTGTGTGAATTTTCTCCAATGGTAATTGGCTCTTAATACTCTGTATGGTCTGTACTAGGACTGCACATTCAAGAACACATTGAGCTGCAGTCTAACAAGTGCTGTGATTAGCGTATATTCTGAATATTCTTCTGTAAGTGGTGAAAACTAAGGACAGAAATTATTCAGAAATATTCAGAATGCTCTTAACACCCCTCAGAAAAATGCTCAAACCATAATAAATCCAGAAATAAACATGCATGAGTTATCTTTAAGCAGACACGATGAAATGGTCCAAAATAATGACAAAAGACCATTAAATAGAAAAAATCATCTGTTTTTCTGCAACTAAATGCAGTGTTTTCCATGTTCCCTCAGAAAGTGAGTGAAGTTGCTGTATTCTGCTACAGTTTGTAGCATGTATCAGTCAAAAATGGTCAATAGGAGAATAGGAACCAACCAAAAAGCAGCAAAGTTCAGACCCTCTTTAAGCTACTTCTGTTTGACATGCAGTACAGGAAGTTGGCAAATAATTTGAGCTCTTAATATCTCCTGTGGAAGCACTGGAACAAATACAGACCGACATGCCACAAAGCATTATAGTGTAGCAATATTGCCACAGGCACAAGTGTAACATTACACTTATTTGTGATGCATTTATGACGGCGAGTGGCATCCCAGGAGTAGCAGCTCAGGTTGAAACTATGGTCTTGGGACTTTATGAGATGTTTTCATCAGCCTGAGAGGACAGATAGCAACATCACAGCAGCAGCAATAATATCAGTCTTATTTTTCTGTGGCGTTTATGTGTTTTGAGGGCCTTGTTTGGATAAAAGTGTCACAAATTGTCAGTGGAGTGTTGAGATCTTCGTGTAGCCGGGTGGAAAAATTTGACTGTAATTATTAACACCACCAGAAGGCCCCGTCTCAAATTGGGTATCCCCTTTGAGCATAAATGATACGGGAAACTGCTTTGAAGGAGACCCAGAAAGGGGAGCCATTTTGTTTTATGTGGACATGCAATATTTCTGGGTATTTAAGGGCTGTCTTTTGAAGGTAAATGTCTTGTAAAATGTGACTGTTGAATGAAATATCAAGTGGTTGACAATCAAATTTCCGAATATCGTAAAATGCTTTTGTTTGTTGCATGTTGACGGATATTCAGACAGTGTCAGCAGCATTGTCTCATGAGAATAATACAAGTTGACAAGGTTTCCAAAAGGCCGACTGTAGTTGAGTCACACCACTGGATATTTTCAAGGACACCTGGGGACATCTCCAGCTGTTTTTGTGGCGACCAAAACTGGTATTTCAAGTCAAACCATGATGATTTTCTAACCCTAACCAAGTGGTTTTGTGCATAAACTGGGGCTGTCAAAGTTAACGTGATACTATATCGTCATTCATTTTTTGATGCGATTAATGCGTTGACATACGTTATGACCCTCGGCCATTAAACATTCCAAGACCTGCATGGGAATGTAAGATTGTTAATTGTGTATTTGTAGACTTGTTTAAAGGTTTTGGCCATTAAAGTTATTTTACACTTTTTTGTACTTGCCTACATACTTAAGTGGTTACTTACTTATTCTTGAAGTCTTTTGTAGTCTTTGTTTTAGCATTAGTAGCTAGTCCAGTGTTATCAATTTGACTACTGTGGGGAATACAGTAAAGAGCCGTGACCTACACCTTTAGCTGACTTGATGACACTTATCTGATACAATGATCCAAGACGATATACAGTCTCATATCATGATAACGATTAATATCGTATATATTGCCCAGCCCGACCTTCTACATGTTTAGATTTAAAACTTTTATTACCTTTATCTCAGCTGAGCTCCAAGTTTTCATGTTCAAAATAAAGGCCCAAAACAGATGTTTCTGTGTCCTTTGCTGGTTTAATATCGCCAGGCTACGTAAGGATAAATCCTGAAAGAAATTCCATGATGAAACACCCCAAATTAATTTGAATTATTCATCTTGGGTCTTCAGAACTCAGCTTTTAGAAAAGGATATTCTGACAATGATTACTAAAAATCCTGCTGTAAAGTTACTGAGATCACTTGAGCTCTCACTGAAGAAACTGCAAAGCTCACTTTGGGCTGCACTTTGAGAACTACCCCGCTGAGGTGGCCCTCCCCCGAACACCTGTGACGCACACCTCCTCTCAGAGGCGTAATGAAGTTGTGCTTGGCATAACAGGGTGACTGAAGTGACAGCGCTGACAAATGTGGCCCAACATCGTAACAAGTCAACAGAAAATAGCCCACTGGGGAATTATGAGAGGGTTGCCTACATCTGGGTGGACAGACGAGATTCACAACCCACAGTGCCTCTGCCCTGAATCCGTGACGAAGGGGTCGTGTCTGTTGTCTGCAGAGACTGAGGCTGCGATCATGGTGGTGCTGTGGGTGCCAGATGGCGAAGTCTCATAGAATGCGTGGATGAGTGAGTAACTTAGGAAACTGGAGGTGTGACATGATTGAATAAAACAGACTTTGGAAGAGGAAACTTACATTGCTCTATCATGACTGGAGCTGAGTCAAATAATCCTCCTGGTTTTACAGTCTGTGTGCTACATTACACAAATGATAAGTGTTATACAGTGCAGTATTATAGATACAACTTTAATATATTCCTCATCTGTGCTGTATGTAGTTTGGCAAGGACAATCTTGCCTTAAGGCCCACTTTATGACTTTTTTGTTCTTTGAACTGCTTCTCATGGGCAAGGATTGTCAGCTGAGATTGACCAAAATCCTTTTTGGCAAATCTCACCACTCGGCAGCCATCTTGGCACTGCTCCCGGACAGTTATTTTGGGCTAACAAGACCAGGCCTTTATCTGAATGAATGGAGAGAAAGCCATAACTCCACTTTCAATGGTTAATGGGACATAAAAACTGCATGTTCAGCATCTTCAGTCAAATAAGATAAATATTGCTTAAACATTTGGTGACATTGCCCCAAAATACTGTTTGAAGCACTTTTTCTCCCCACGGGTAATTCATCCACTACACATGCACACGTTTTCACAACACCAACTTCTTTTACAGTACGGCTCAATCCAGATCCTTTAAATAATAATCCTGTGCATTAGCTTCTATGCTTTTTACAAGTCCGTCCGCAGCCGTACCCAATAAGCTGAGAATGTTTTGAATCTCAGCTGTGAGCTTGCATCATTCCTGATATGTTTTATGTTACCTGGCTTTTGGGTGGAATGGGACTTTACAGACTTCTCTGTCTCCTCTCTTATAACGTCTCTGGGTTGACTCTGACTGGCATCCTGTCACCCACGGCTTCAAAAGCTATACGACAGTTGCTTTTAAATTCACCAATTACACAGTAATTAGACCAATTTAGACCAATTTAAGATTTTATTTTTTTATTTTTGTCAAGCTGTTGTTTAATTCTTTTACCCAACACAAAGTTATACAATCAGTCAGAACACATTTAAGAGAAGATGGTGTAACTGTCTGTTCTGTTTTCAGCGGGCAGCTAGCTAGCTTGCTAGTGTGCAAGCTACTAATGTAACTACAGCAAACTAACTTCTTTAACTGGTTTTAATTGCAATAGCATATTCCGGTGTTACTCGGCTCCTAGTAAATGAAAAATGAATCTCAAAATTTGCCAGTCAAAGGCATGTTTTTAATCAACCTTATATTTAAGCTGATTTTTGGGTCTCATTCCCAACTCGTCAAAAACTGAGTCGGGAAACCGAGAGCGTCATTATCTGACAAGTTAGGAATGAGACTCAAAATTCAGCTTTTCTTACAAATGGCACCTTTTAAGGCAACATTATGCAAGTATTTGACCTTAAAATAACAGCTCCAAAATCATTTTGATGGTACAGTGTCTTGTAATAGGGTGAATGGTGCCTCTGTCACTTGTTTCTGCACTATATAACTTTAGTGAGAGGGTAGGATCACAGCGTTACATACATGTTTACTTCAACATACACATTTTGCAAGACATCACATTGTTATGACACAATGAGTTTTGTTTGTAGTTAGCACCTATATTATGTCTGACAAATTGTTACACACCTGGGATTTGTATTCACGACAGTGTTGTTGCGCTAAGAAACTCATAAAATGCCATTTTCTACATAATGTTGCTTTAACCAAAGCCTGTTATACTGTAATACTGTATAGTATATCTGTTAGGGGTGTAACAGTACACAGAAGCCACAATCTGGGTCATACTTGGTTTCGGAGTCGGAGCTGCAACACCTCTGTACTCCTATTACAAGAGGTCTGTCATATCTCCACTTTTCCCACAGATATCTACTTACTTACACCATGCTGTATAAAAAGTATAGCCTACAGATATTAGTTCTTGTAAGAGCATCCTAGATAGAAGAATAGAGTGGTCGCTGGTAGTATAGATTTATCCACCCACAGAATCTGTTCAGCATAACACATGTTTCCGTATTCAGTCCTACTGAAAGTTGAAAGCACTACACAGCCCCACACTTCAGCAGTGGGGAGGATCGCATTCAGTGGGAAGGATGTTTAGTTTTGCACAAGTGGTCTTAAATTGACTTTACAAGTCCTTTTGATACGCACAATAATCAAATACAATACAATGTGTAGCACTCAGGATGATTTGTGCAGCCCAGAGCTAAACAATCCTCTTCTGCTTCAGAGTCTGACTTTGATAGAAAAACCTGTTTGAAGTGATGAGATGGTACAGTAGAACGCAGAAGCCACTGGAGATTGTAGTTAAGAGCGATTGAACCACGTCATGACTTTGGTGTGCTACTTTTATAAAAACCACCCAGGACACAGCCGGCCCTGTGCCAGAAGGGGGCACATAGAGATGGTAGCGGTGGTTGGGGATTGGGGTTTAGTTTGAAGCATTGATGGAAAGAGCAGCAAAGACAAAAATCAATATTTGCAGGGTGGATGAAAATTCCCTCGGCTTCCAAGCTGGTTGTCTGGAGGAGTTTGGCTGCTTTTCTTCTCCGCTGTTTTCTACTCTGGGTGCCCTTTATCTCTTGCCAGAATCCCTCATTCACTGTGCTTACTCTGGAGCTCTTTATCATACAGATTGAAAACAGAGGGAATCGTCCAGGAGTGAATCACGTGAGATTACGAATTCGGCATCCACCACATGGTTGCGCACCTACTTCACACTCGGAGCTGTAACCTTTTCCATTGTACCTCATTAGTACCATTGTGGGTGTGGGTATCAGTATGTGTGTGCCTGTAGCTTATTGATGCATTGGTGTCCCAGTCACTGCTGCTGTTACCTAGAGCTGATAAATGATGGCCAACTTCACCTCCCCCTCCCAGGATCCTTTGCAGCCTCTGGCTAGGTTCTCTGCTGTGTATTGATGTAGAGACCTAGGGACCAGTGTCGCTTTTGCCCTTTAACCTCACCTTCCAATTTGCCCTCAGTGTATGGTAGGCAGTATTGAGAATTTGCTGACTTGTGCTCACACTGCTGCATGAAGTATGACCTTCCTGAGTCCTTAGAAATGATTCTATTAATATGAGCGGATGAATAATAAAACATTACTTAACCCTTCAGATAAACTCAATAAAATGTTAAGCAAAATAAATCTGCTGCGGTTTCCAACATATCATCTCTGTTTCGTAGAGACCCAGCGAGACGGTACATCCACCACATCAGTCATGGCTCTCTGCTTCATTGGCAATGAGGCAATTAGTCAAGATGTCACAGTGAGCATGTGTCAACTGGTGGCAGTGATGGAGGGCATCGGTAGGGGCAAGTGGGGGGGCATTCAGGGTTTTGGCTGGATAAATCTTCAATGGCAGCTCCCAGCAGCTTCTGCCAAAACACTTGGTCTCAACAACAAGCCTGTGAATGCATCTACGTAGGAGCCTCCTTATTGGATGAGTCGATAGCCCCGGGCGAGAAAAAGTTCCCCACATCTCAATTTCACATTGACAAGAACTCTGCTGTGAGGATAATTGTAGATTTGTTGGAACAGAGGGGTGAACAGAGAGGGAGAGGCAACCAGAGAGTATTGTAGTATTAAATATGATAAAACAATCAGATAACCACTGTAAAGCAACATTTACGTCTGGATTTGATTGCCATATTGTAATGAATGTTTAGTCGAGAAAAAAAAAAAAAAACTGCTCAGAGCCGCACAGCATATTTTGATTGCATTACATTCTGGCAGAGCATGCAAGTGCACTTCCAATCTACATTATGCTATTAGCAGTTCTCATTATGTTATACTCTTCCATGCAATCCTCTCTTTGTAAGTTATAATAGAATACATTTAGTCACATTCAGCCTTAATGAACTGGAAACCATGATTGGTCGTAATGTAAATCTGGGAACGGTTCACTTTAGTTTTTCAAGAGAAAGACATCACAAATGTTCCAAGGCTGCAGATGATCCCACTGAAGTCAGACAATGTGACTTAACAAATAATGGCAACCATCTGATTTCCTTTCTTAACTTGAGATTGAGTCAATAGCCAGGTTACTACATGGTGATGAGCTGAATTAAATTTTGTTCTGTTGCTTTGGAAACATAACTTTATCCTTGTTATTCGCCTTTCAGCCAAACTGGGATTCTTTTCATAAAACTTGCTAGCCGATTGTATTTTTGTTTGTGTTAATGCCCATAATGGTCATAATGTGAACAATCCCCCCTTGGCAAAAACATAATTGCATAATTTCAAAAATGAAATGTAATGACAGGATAACAGCGGCATTTTTTTCTAAGCCTGACTTCTTTGTCTTTCATCGTTGCTGAAGTCATCTGCTGCGTTGGCTGCAGTTGTCTGTGTTTTTGTAGAATAGCCAGAATTAGAAAAATGCACCTTTTGAATTATGGACAAAAAATGTTATTGATGAAAATGTGTATGAAAGCTGTTAGAGGATATCTGTTGTTGGCCTGATCGGTTGTTGGGACCATCAGATTTTTCTGAATCAGTTCAAAGTCTGGGTATTTTTGGCATTAAGGCTTTTGTTTGCATACTGCGTAATACATGCTACATTTTGGAAATCGGTATGCTACTAGAACGGTGGGCAGTTTTGAACGTACACCTTGTGTAACAGTAGCACAAATAGCAAAAAAACTACACACTACAATTGGGTTGCTGGCTATACCTGATCAAGTAAAGTGGTAGCAGAAAAAAAAAAAAAAATTGGCAAGGATTTGTGTTATCGCTTATAAAAACATATTTTGATTTCCCCAGTAAGAGGAAGATTGTGTCAAATGTTTTTGTTTTTTTTTCTATACAGGTTATCTATACTAGAGTTTACATTTCAGTACCAAGAGTTACATCATTAAGTTTGTTAGGCTGACAAATACATTATGACCACCAGAATGAATCATATTTTTACAAATTGAGCCTGATTCGTGTGTGCAGTCACCCTGCTCCCAACAGGAGATTGGAGCATCGGCGTCAAGCAGGTGCAATCACAACGACGGTGAATCACCGGACCTCTCGCCCCGTTCGTGAGACGTCACATAATTCAGAGCGCTCAGCCCTCTCACTTCTGCCATTTTCTCGCGGGCCCATTGAACCCGTCTTCCTGCCTCCCTCCAGCTGGTGTCTCCACCACACACCAGATGGCTCCGCTTGCCTGAAAAACATTTACCCTTTCAGTCTGAACGTGACAGATTTGTTGCCAAGCCTTCACATCCTTACCACCAGTACGGAGGTGGCGTGGTGGCTCAGTCGTTGGCACTGTCATTTCAGAGCAACGAGGTTCAGTTCTTGTGTCTGTGTGGACAGTTTGATGTCCGCCCTGTGTTTGTGTAGGTTTCCTCCCACCATTAGAAGCCGAGTAAGTCAGATATGAAGGAAAATCACTGCCTCTAATCCATCTGAGTGTGTGCTTGCCCCGTGAAGAGCTGCTGCCCTGACTTTGGTTCTCTGACTTCTACTTATTCTGGGATAAATTCCATCCTCGAATAGACGCAAGTAGGTAAACAGAACATATGCCAGCACAAGGAAACGTTTGAGTAAAGCAGATGTCCTAGGGACACTGAACATGGCAAGCATCCCCGAACAACCCACGGAACCATTAGCAGTCAACGGTGTCTTATTTTCTAGACCTTTAGAGTTACAGTAATACATTCGAAAGGGTTAATTCAGTGAAATGAACATGTGAGTTTAAACATTTATTTAAGAGGAAAGCTGAATTAACATAATCTTGAATTTGAAGGAAAGCTTCAACAACAGAGGAGCGTTTTTAGGCTGTGAAGTCTCTCATTGAGTAAAATCACTCATGTCGGCCTTTGTTCAATTGGATTTCTCAAAATGACTTTGTATTGAGGACCCGCAGTCGTGTAATAAGAAATGTGTAATGACTAAATCAATAATACACTAGAGAAGTTGAACTTGTATTGGCAGAGTATAAAATGAACCAGTTAAATCAATGAGAGAAGATAAGGCCGACATGTTTTACAACGACTGATAAATGAATTAAAAGCTAATAAAGAGATTGCGAAACATCTGTTATACATTTTAACAAACTATATTGTTAGAACGTTTTTTGATACTTACTATATGAAAACAGCAGTTTGCATACAGTATGCATGTATATTTAAAGAGAAACACCTTGGTCTTTTGTCTCCATCCTGCTCTGTGAAGTGCCCTATTTGGTTTAATTTGGCATCCTTGCTGGCTCTGTTTGATTGCAAACAATAAAACAAATAGCAGACTACCTTGTTTAACACCCCGGAGTACTTTAAGCTTTGATTTTCCCAAATGTAGAAATAATGGTGCCTCTTATAAAAGACCCTTAAAGTTAACTGGATTCAAATGCACATAAAGACGTAATAGAGCACAGCATCTAGTCGCAACCTAACATTACATGGCACACGCTGTTATACAGAAGCAGACAGCAAAATGGACAGCACAGAATGTAAGAACATCTAATGATGCGAGACCTTTATTTACACAGGGCATGACACCGGCGAGGACCGGACACATAATTATCTGACCTTTTCTCACAGTCAGACCAGCGGCTGGGACACAGACACTGAACGGGCAATGTGATGTCAAGGACCTAATCTGTGTCAGGGATGTTCAGGTCTCAAGATTTTAATGAGACATGAAAACAAAAGGAAATGTAATGTACCCAATGCCTTCTATTTCACTTGCTGACTTTGCTGCAATTGATTCCCGGTAGAGTTGACTGAGAACATTTTATCTCCAGTATGAGTAGTGATAGTCAAGGAAAACACATCTATTCATAAAGATGATGAAAAATGCTGTAAAACCTCTGTAGGGCACATTAACTATATATCTGATCATTTGTAGCTTGCAATACATATTTCAAATTAAGAGTCTGTAAATCTGGAGAAACTGTATTTTAGTTCAGCTGATTCATAAATATGGTGGAAAATGCCTCAGCCTTTTTGTAATGAGAAGTCTGAGAATATGTTCTGTGGCAATAGAGTCCCTTATGGGCCTGATAAGCCTTATTTCAACTAAGTAGTCAGTCCAATCCTGTTTTTCATGACTCTTCTGTTGAGTTACCGAGCACACTGATCCGATACCAAAAGATGGAGTTAAACACTGATTGGTCAGTCGAAACAACCAGAGCCGTCTTGTTGTCTGCGCTCTGATGTAGGATTTCCCAAACTCCTGTTTTTATTAGCACTCTGTCATGTTGCCTTTTCTCAAGCAAAACTTGTTTTCCTTGTTGTAATAAGCAACCAGACATGTGTGCTGTTCGTGGAGGATGTGTGGTCGAGCAAGAGAGAGTGGGCGGCTGAATGGTGACATGATTGTGAGCGGAATAGAAGAAAAAGGTTTGCGGTTTGTGTATGTTTTCATCCGGGCAGTAATGTGTAGTATAGGTCACAGTGTGTCAGTAAACTCTTGAGAAGCTGCTGCATTTATTTAGACCTGTCTCCCCTGTTGTTTCTATCTGCTGGAAAAGTGAACAGGGGTTACTCCTCAAGCCAGCCATGAGCTAGGCGAGGCCAGGCAATATGTGACAGTGACATGGCGGATCTATTACGGTCTAGTACACGGCATGGCATGATTCCTGGTTGGGTGATGTCAAACCTGTTGCACAGATCTTCACTTAACTTTAGATGCATTTATAATGAAGCAAAACTTTTATTTGTATTTTTCATTTGTGTATCATTGTAATTTTAATATAATATTGGAAGTTATACCTAATTGTAACATTTTCTCCACAGCAGTCTGCACATAAGAATGTATCTAAGCTCAGCTCCCAAACCTGCCCATGATATGACCCACACAGCAATCTTTTCCTGGTGAGCACAGCAGAGAGTGCACCGCTCAGCCACTCTGGTTTTTGTGGCGATCGCCTGGCTCCCAGTGATAGGGTTGAGGTTATTCGAGATTTTGTTTGTCCAAAAGAAATGACCAAGTCTTCTGAGAAAGCCATTATAGAATGTCAAGAATGTTTTCCTATCAGCTTTCACAACTCTCGCAGCACCCAGGAGTAGATGGGGTAAATTGAAGTGCCAAAGTTTTTCTCCCTTTTTCGCCCTTTTTAAAGAAATACCTCCTCGACCTGATAAAACCACGAGGGTAAAGGATGTCTGAAGGCTATGCAAACACCCAGGCATACAGCGAGAGCAGTAGAAACCAGACTGACAAAAAAAAAAAGAAAATCCATAATTCTTTACTTTGCTTCATACTGCTGTCTACCTCACTTTGCGATCCCCAAGAGGGATTGAGAGGAAGCATGAAAATGATATTGGTGGTCTCTCTGGAGTTCAGCAGATGTCGTGCCTGTGGTCCTGAATTTTTAGTAGAACTTAAGCAAAAGTGCTTGAATGTGTGCGGCCATTAATAGGCATGATATGCATCCTATAAAAAGTGGATTTAGAGTGTAGATTCTTGCTGTGTGCCTTGTGTGTTGTGTAGAATGGAGCATGTGTGTATACCAGAGTGTGCACTCCGACACTGTCATCGTAAAACATATCCTGCACTGATCAGACATTTATGAGTTCCCTGTTAGCGTTTTATATCGAACGCTTCCATCAAGACCTAACGATTTGTAAAAGTGTACCGGAGACACTCCAGCTGGTACGAGACAAAAGAAAGATATGATGGGAATGTGATAATTGAAGTGTTCAGTAGAAGCTCAAGGCTGCGTTGATGTGAACTGTGCTGATGTGACCCTGGTCAGACATCTTGATATATCAGACATGTAATGGGAGGAAGTGAAGAATGGTTGATAAAAATTGCAGGCTTTCAGCATTTCGCCATATCCATTATAATTTGAATAAGTGTCATGCTTTTTGTGTATCGGTTCCTTATAATGTTTGAAGATAAAGGAGCATTCAGATCTTGCATGGATAGATGATAGCAGTACAGCCAGTGCTACTTTAAGCGGATAAGTGGATAGCTACACATTTTTCATGTGTAAAGAAATACACCACACGACCAAATATACTCAAAAATATGCAGTTTTTCATGGGTTGAGGCAGCCTACTTAGTTCCAATAAGAAATGGGAAATTTCAGGAGTAATCAAGGAAACTATGCATGGAAACTAGTAAAGAAACAGTTATTTATGGTAGTTAATGATATATCACAGGAAATAACCGTAATAAATGGAAATGTAGGGGTTATTTGCTCAAGCTGAAGTCACCGTGTTATATGCAGCTGTAATTGTAAACCGTTCTAATAAAAAAAAATCAACAGCTGAACTTTAATTAAATTTTAGAAATCGCCTAACTCAGTTCCCTTTTACTGAAATTCTAATACTATGGCCTACAATGATATTTTAGACAAAAGTGTGCTTCCAACTTCGTAGGGTTAATAGAATAATGGAAATGCCACCGGTATAATGCAATACATTTACTAGCACTTCAAACTACATCCTCCAAACTGATCATAAATTTGAATCAACACCTCTCTAAAACACTTAACTAAAATGGAAAATTATAACCTTCACGGTGGAAGGTTTTATTGCATGGCTGGTGCATTAGATTGTCTAAGTTTTAGCTAGATTTACCCAATAAACTGGCATACTGGAGGATCAGTAATAAACTGGATTGTATACTACTATACCAAGACGTATACGATAAAAAAACAAAAACAAAAAAACAGCCCCAACTCAGCGAATTGTCAGAAAGCGGTAATCTGGTAATGGTATTTCGACAGGGGGTGGCAATTATAACAACTATGGATTTGGCCTTCAGCCCTCTGTGGAACAAAATTGAATGACAAACTTATTTCCTAATGATGTGCTGTTCTGCATGCAGTGTGCCATACATTGCCCATACCGGCTAATGTACCCCCCCATAACAATGAGCAGAAGGTGACAGGTGGCCAGCGACCTGTGAGAGCAGGTCCCTCCGGATGCTTGCTGATGACGGTGAAAACATGGACGAGCATTGTATTAATCCAATTCCATGGCAGTAATGTGGAAAATCCAGCAGCTGTCTGAGCTTTATATAGAAGAGCCTCGGGCATGAGAAACCTGCAGTGATTCAAATGGCACAAAGGCACTGGGCTTGAAATACAGCACTCTTCCCCTGGCATATAGATCTCCCCGGCTCTCTTTTGCCTTTCTCTTCCCCTCTCAGCATCTCTCTGCTTAATTCTACTTTCCCTCCAATTTCCTCATTTGCTGTCTCTTATACTCTGATGGTCTTTCTGCTTATTTCTCTGCCTGGAGTTCCTGTCTTTCATCTTCTCCTTACAAGCCAATTGCCTGAGCAGTTACAGCCCAAATCCATCCTTTTTTCCTCCCATCTCCTCATTCACTTGCGGCTCTCACCTTGTCCTTCTACCATGTATTCGCTCTCAGCAGGGACTCTGAAGAGTCTCCAGGGATGCTGTGCAACTTTCAGTGGAAAGTGAAGGTGCAGCCCATTTTGCTTCTGTTTAATGAAGATACTGATAAGGTTGTGGATAAATACAAGTGACATGACTATTTCTCTGAAAGGTGCTGCTGAGATTGCCGGCCCAGACTCCCCCAATACACACACCCTTGTAGACACACACACACACACAGTATTTCAGCTGCTCAACGATGGAGTGCAGTGACCAGCAGCACAAGATATTTCAGTCATAAAGGCTAATGAGCCTCATTCTCACGCCAAAAAAGCAAATGACCATAATAATGACCATAATTACAGTACTTTGCATCACAATACCGTATATTACTTCTTCACAAAGCAGCTAAGAGCTGGATATGGAAACTGATGCAAAGTGGCTGAGGACAGATTTTCTGTAATACCATCTAGTGGCTCCATCCATAATAGTTTGTTAGCAAGATTTAGGTACAGAAGCTTCTCATCTCACTAAATTATAAGGTAAATCAGTTGTTTTCTCCCATGTGTTGTGGTGTCACTATCTAATTTAGCTTCTTTTATTGTGGTTTGTTCTAAAATGAGTCTCACGAAGAGAAAATGAAATCAGACAAAAGATCCACACGCGACTGTATCGATCACTCACAATAAACCTAATCGGACAATTTTTAGATCTCACAGGATTCTTCATCAGGCATTCAAGAGCAGAGGCAACAGGAAACTGCACACACAAGATGAGCTCATTAATAAAATGGTTGTAATCTGTATAATTGAAAACCTGTCTGATCCCAGACTTAACCAATCAGTGGCCCGTGTTGATAAAAGGATTACAATAGAACAAAGAAGAAATGTTTTTGTCTGTTTTTTGTCTCTATTTGAATTTTTGATCCAGTACCAATGGGAGTTTTTTTTTGGGATGTGCGTGCTCTGCTGGCTGTGGTTTTTAAGTGAACGCAACTTGTTACTTTCTGGTTGTTTGCCTATGAATGAACAAACACCAGTTTCCACTCAAGTTTCACCCATCACTTCATCTGATTCTGTGCGCCGGTCCAAAAACAGACAACATGGCAATATTGAAAATATTGTCATCAATGGTTGACATCACATTCACCTTATCCACCAATTTGTACAGTCTGTCCTCTTTACTGGATGTTTCTGTTGGACTCATGGATGGGTTATACAGACTTGATACCATACACTGACTCCTAAGACAAAGTTTCCTCACTGCTTGATTTGCCTTTTGTGTTTTGCAGCTTGCACGGCATGCACATAACAATAGCTCTTGTCGGCTCTGGGAACATTTTGCAAACAAAACCTTCAAAGTCATTATTCAGCAGGGGTCGTCAACTGCATTTGACGATGGGCCAGAATTTTTCCAAGCAGACACTGTGGGGGCTGTACTTTCTTACAAAATCAATGTTATTTTTATTAGCCTGTATCAGTGTGAACAGACACGCAGAAAACATTAGAAATCCATTATGATAACTTGATACTTGATGAGAAAATGCTCGCAGACATCTGCTAAGAGGGCAGCCAGTGCTCAATATAAAACTCATCATTCAGCTACCGGTGAGCCCTTATCTCACTTAAAAAAATACTATTGTAATAGACAAGCTTAAGGATCATTTATGCTCCCTTTATGTCCAGGGCACTGCTCAGAGTCAAATCGGTCTGGTCTTTAGTGGTTCTCCGCCAATTTTTGAATTACCTCCCGTAGTCTGGCCAGCGCGCCCTCTACCTCCTGGGAATGGCCAGCATGGGAGCTGGGTGGTGTGATGGTGAGTCCACAGAGTAAAGAGGATGGACTTCTGTAAAAACTGTATGAATTATGGACTTGGCTCGTTCCCAGAAGTTGGCAAGCTAATCAAAGATAACTCCCAGGATGTACTAGGCCTATTCAAGAAATGCTAGATTTGCGTATTTTCTGAATTAATTCTTTTCTGCGAGGCGGATAGGAAGCTTTAGTGGGCTGGATGTGGCCTACAGGCTGTCAGTTGATGATCACTTTTATAGTGCAATGATTGACCATGTTTTCAGTTTGAAATGTCCTGTTAGCAGTTTTGTAGAGGTCTGTTTTATTGTAGTGATCTATGGGGAAAATGTTCTTTGGATTGTAATGGATGTCTGTGGATATTTGTTTGCCACTGGGGTTAATGGGCAACTAGACAACAATGCAGGTCATGCTGTATCTCAAGCTCTCTTAATATAGCCATAAATGGATCTTGCTACCGATGGTGCAGTTTGTAGCCGTCTCTGGTATAGGTTAAAAAAAAGGTAAAATTGCTCAAAATCCATTTTTCACTAAATGCTTAGTGTTTTGGGCAGCAATAAGGGAAAAAGGTCAGGAACCATTGCTTTGCATAGTCAATAAGCAGGACTTTTGACAGCCATTATTACGTTATTTTTCTCCTCAATGCCTGACCATTTGAAGCCTTAGAAAGTTGGAATGTCCTCCCTCTTCATTCTGTCACTTCCCTCTCCTCTGCTAACAGTTGTGACCTTTCATCTTTACCGTACCAATAATTGCAGTGCCTGGGGTACTGAGCTTTAACGGTCAGAGACGGAGAGCAAGAGAATAAAAAGAAAGATAGAATGAGCGAGGGAGACGAGAAATAGCTGTTACCCAAATCCCGAACAGTCCGCTGCTGCCGGCCCAGCCGTCCCCCACCCTCCTTCCTCTCTTCCATCTCTTGGCGTTCTCCCCCCCCCTCGCTCCTCTCTCCTCATCTTTTCTCATTTTCGATTGAGGGCTAATGTTCAGGTGTCACATGTCTCTGCCTCGTGAGCCCCATGTGAGCTCCCGATTTGCCCCGTAGCAGCAGAGACTTCTCATTTCACGGTGGAACAAAAAGGGTACACACACAAAACAAATGAGGAAAAGGTTAATGTATTCCAAACACCTTATCTACATTGAAAGACGACATGCCATCTCGTCGACACGGCTCCTCTATAAGACTGAACTCTGACAAGCAGACAACATCCCGGCTCCCCTCGCTTACTTAAATTATGCGCTCCGAGAGAACTAATGCAATGACTGTTTTCCCTTGCCAGTGGACCATAGTGAGCCTATTAAAATCACATCGCTACTTGCCTTTCCCTACAATGTGCCTCTCATTAAAAGCCCATGGCAGCATTAAATGAACAGGCCTGAAGACAATGCTGAGAACTCATGGATTTGATGCGAGTTGATTATGATATCTAAAATGCCCCCTTTAAACACCATGACCAGCTATATCAACAGATGCTGAAGGGATTCATCAGCCCTATCACACTTGAGCTCATTTCATAGAGCGGCTTGAGGAAAATCATGAGCCAGTCTGGGTCCGGCAGCAATAAAGCCTGTGCACAATCGCTGTCGTGATCGGAGAAATGGCGATCACATCTTGAAGGGAATGATTACTCAGCCCAGCATGTGTGGGTGCTCCGAGCACAAATGTGTGGCATGCCCATGTCCTCGCACAGCATTTGGTTTCCAGGTGGGCACAGTGCTTTTAATGGCATTGACCTGCAGGACAGAAGAGCACAGGTTTCTTTTTAATGTTGCACAATGTGGAAGTGGGAGACTCGAGTTACGTAACTCAGAGTTCACATGAACACAGAAACACAAATGTCACCCAACTGAAAGGAGGGACTGTTTTTTTGAGATGGGGTTAATCTCATCCTATTCATCTGAGTCCATCCTTGGGTATAAAATTAAAGCGACAAGGTTTTCTTCAACTTTACGCAGGTAATTTGTCGTGGGGTCAGGGAATAAAGGCGTGGGTGGCACAACTGATTCTCACATTTTCAATCTCTGCCAATTTAAAATCCTCCTGGCGAATGATTGTGAGGCCCTTAAGAAGATATATGAGTGATATATGAGCCTGCATACTTATAGCACCTCCCACACAGTGGCTTCGAAGAACAGGAATCACTTCAGTTTTTACCAATGTTTTGTCATGATCAGAATTTTTAAAAAGTACAAATCAAATATATTCAGTCAGTCTACCAAACCTTCCCTTTGTTGCAATACACTCTTTGCATTTTTAAGATATTCAAGTTATGGTGTAGTTCTATATGAAAATGTAAAGGCATCAAGCATGAAATTAGTGGAAATCCTTATCTTGTCATCAGAGAATCAACTTTACTTTTACTTTCTTTTTTAAGCTCTCATCCTACTGTAACAGACTGGGTGCTTATGTTCTGTGTAGGTCACTGTGTGATACTGTGTGTTATCAAGGTGTAATGTTAATGTTAAGGCAGTTACTGAGTTTTCCTTAATGTCAGTGAACGTATTCCAAGTTCAGAAACTGTGAAGCCTGTCAGTCATTTTAGATTTGTGATTGGCTGAGAGTGAGAGAGGTCAGGGTTGTTTGAGAGGTCTGCGGGTGAAGGCACGAAGGAGAGATGCTAGTGTGCGTGTGCACTTTTGAGGAGCCAGTTTTATTCTTTTGGTGTTGGCTACGGCCCACAGTAGCCTGTGTTCAAGTGATAAATAAAGAAAGAGAAAACCCAGCTGAACTTCTCGTAGCTTCTCATTTAAGGACGCTACACTGTTCATTTTTAGCCACTTTTACCATATTGATGAACTGTCACTTAAACATGTAGCAGTATTGTTTTTTTTTCTCAGTGAAGAGTCAGACAAGGCTGTCGTGGACTGGTTTTCTTATTAGGGGTTCAGACAATTTCGAGCAAGCAGAGCTCGACCGCTTATTGACAGCTTGCAGTGTTTCCTCAGGACTCATTTAACAGTGTTCAGGATCCACAGGAAGGAAATTGCCACCCTTGTATGCAAGAGGAAATGGGAAATTAATAACAAGAAATACACTATTAGACTGGAATACCCTCTTCCCATATAAAAACTCACAAGGGGCAAATGCACATTTTATAGTAATGAAGGTTTTGCTGCAGCCTGCATTAAAATGAAAACAGTAACAGAAAAGTATTTTCCTTCGAGTGGTTATGAAGATTAAGGGGTTGAAGTGAATGCCACTAAAGGTCTCTCACCCCATACGCAAATGTATTATGCATCTTTACATATATGGAATTCACATACATATTAAATAAATGTACATATATGCATAAACCATGTATTAAACCTTGGTAATTGAAACTATTTCATATATTTATGTATGTCCAGTCAATACAAATATGAATGTTTATGTATGTAAATCACATATATTGGCATATATCTCACATGTCATTATTTATAAATATAACATTAATCTGTATAAATGTGTAATATACAAACTATACATATATGCATAGAATATTATGTACATACATATAAGAAAAATCACATTCCAGCAGGTTTGGCTTTCTTATTGAGAGGAATGCAGAAGAATAAAATTAATTTCTCTGCAGTTTGCTTTGTTTTTACCAAGGGACATCTTTACCTTTAGAACACATCTGTATTTACACTGGTGAGAATTCATTTACTGTGTGAATGTCTTTTACCATAATAGTAACCTTAACCTACAGAAACACTAATTACTGCAGAACAGGTAACATTTGTGGTGATTTTTTACTTATGACTTCAAACACATCGCCTCAAAGCATGCTGGGATACTCCATCCACCTACCCTCAGCGTACTACAATATATATTCTTTTAATTTATTTATATATACAAATTTTACTATGGGTATTTCATATATATTACAAATGTATCTTAACATATATGAATTACATATATTTTGTTCACATGTATGGCGGCAGCATATAATACATTATACAATTTAACAGGCATTTTTCAAAGAGATACATTTACAAATTTTACTACAGTCAGTAGTACAGTGTTTATGTTATCACCTTATATCTTTAGATGTATGAATTACATATATAAAGGAGCTTATATGTCATTTCAGATTTCCATGTGGGACCTCTGTTATGAGCATTTAACCTACTGTACAATTTTAATTTTTGTGATAAAGTGTTTTAAATGATTTTAAGTGATGCACAATCCACAAGAAATACGTGATGAAATGAATAATAAATGACTCTCACCTGCAGGATGAGAACAACAATAGATAAAGAGAGCTCAAATCAGCACAGTCCAGGACATAAAGCACTTAGCAGTGGCTGGGTGGAATCTGCCAACTGATATCTCCTCTGACACGATTGAGTGACATGTGTTGACCCAGAGGGGGTTGAAAGGTGATGAGGTGTTCCCGTCATAAAGGCAGCAATTCCTTTGCAGCTGTATCTCAAACAAACCAAACTGTTGCTTCTCCAGCTGTAAAATTCAGATCAGGCATCTTAAATATGAAAATCTCTTTGGGGGGAAAAATCCTGTGCTTAAATTGTCTCTTCTAATTAGTTATATTTTGAAATAATTACTTAAAATACAGTGTGACGCAAACATTTGTGTAGGTGGAAGTTGAAATATTGCCCGTGCATACATTTTGTATTCATGCTTCATCATAAATGCCACAGAGGAATTATAGATGGAATCATTAGCGTGAAGCATTTAACTTAAAAAATGAATTCTTCTAAATAGCTATTGATCAGAGTAATTAAACCATATCGGTCTCCTCTCGATACAGTTATTTTCTGCAGTTATCATTACTGTGTGTACTTTTGCTAATAATATAATATAGAAACTATCTCAGAAGGGCATGGTAATGAACTCATTAGTATTTGTATTCAAAAGAACAGAACAGATGAGTTTTCAACAGGAAACTTGTTTGTCAAAATGAGAAATAGTTTGACAAGAACACTCCCGGCATGGAAATGATCCTGAACTGGAAAGAAGAAAAATGTTAATAACGCTGGTATCACAAACTGCCTCTGGAAAAAGACTCATTGGCAGACAATGCATAAGATCCCAATTAGATGGGCTTTATTTCTGCAGCTCACAAAATATGTAACCTCCTCGACTTGTTCCCTGTTGGCCATTCTCTGGATTCTCTCTCCAGCGGCCCTCAGGTCAAAGAAATAACTGTGATAAAATGTCATGATGAGAACAGAAAAATGTCATTCTTGTTAGTATTGCAACGTGACTTGAAATTTAATTCTTGTTTGCGCTGCACACACCTTCCTACACCCCCCCTCCCACACACACACACACACACACACACACACACACACTCACACAAAGTGACAGATCTCGTTGACCTATCTCAATATTAAAAAGAAATCCCTCTTTGACATGACTGTGCATGTACACACAGAAGAACTGTGGCATATATCAAAAAAGATACACTCACGAAGCACACACATGTGCGCACATACACCGAGCAGATTAATCTGAGATAAAATGTCCAGCTTTTTGTCAGCTAAGTAAACAGTGGTGACAGCAAAAGGGCACAGACACACACAAAAACACACAGCACACACCGCAGTGAGTTGGTCCTGTGACAGAGTGCTTGTAATGAAGGGGAATTCATTAGGCAGTTGTTGTCACTTCACGAGGAGACAGTTGGAGAGAGACATGTTGAAGGTGAAGATGGTGTCTGGAGAGTGGAGCCAGCTGGCAGAGCAATGACCGACTGAAACACACGCTGAGCTGTGGAAAGAGTTGGAACGAGCGCTCATACATGTCAAGAACATAGAGGGGTTACATGGCTGTGTCTTGTAACAGCAGGAGAAATCATATAGATGCCAGTGCCTGATATGGTCTGGCAAGTGTAAAATTCACTCATGACTCAAGCTACACCGGCAGCATGGCTCTACTGATGGCAATGTTTTTCTAGACTAAAATATCTCAGCAACTTTTTGCATTAAAAATGTACAGAAATTCATGAATTTTGTCATTTCCTCCAGTGCCACCTGAAGGTTGATATTGTTTTTATTTTTTTTATTTTAGAGAAATGTGTCGACAACTATTGGAAAGATTGCCATGGAATTTTGTACAGAGAATCATATCTTCCTCAGGATTAACAACTATTTTTAGGGCATCCTAAAAATTTTAATTAGCACTTAATGAACTTTGCTTAACTAATGGCATGCCCATCCTCCTCAGCTTGTGTGTAGTGCTAATTGGCAAATGCTAACATGCTTACAGTACATGCTTAGACGTATGCCTGGCTCAGACTAAACAATATTTTTGTCTGTCATGACAGTCACTGTTTCAGATTAGGCAATTATCAAGTCATGAATTCTTGCTGTGACTTGACCAAGAGACATTACATAGAACACTCTAGTCCCTGACCAATCACAGCTTGCCATCTGTAATGATGTGTGTTATGTCATCAGTGAGGAGGTGCTAGGGACAGAATTTTGGAAAAAGAACGTAAACTAACGATGCCAATTTAAAAAAACTAAGAAAAATGTCAGTCCTCTTGGATACAGTTGGCCAGAGAAGAGCATTCAATGGTTGATATATTGAACACAGTCTGGGATTTGCTCTGTAAGGAAAAAAAATGTATCATGTTCGCCTTTCTGCCTGACCATCAGGCATCCCATGAGTGTTGATTGTTGTACACTATGCACTCCAGTGATGCCCATTTGTGTCCGAGACATCCATGTCTGTTGGGTCGGACTAGAGAATGCTGCGCTTATGACCTTGTTTTTGTTGGGCGAACCCAGAAGTTAGCATTTCCTTGGTCCCTTTGACTAAAACCCTATGGGATTATTGCAAAAAAAAAAAAAAAAAGGGATCTTTGGCAAACACAATTTTATGATACTTACATTTTTTGCTCAGCAAGATAATCTAACATCACGTTTATGATTTTTGAAGCGTAAATGCAGTCACCCAAAGTAGAGAGCTAGCTATAAGCTTTAAACAACATTGTGGTCACAAGACTTCCACCTCACCACACCAAAGCTTCCTATAATACTATACTATACACATTTCCCTATAAATTGATCAATGTGTAAAATTCGAACTAAAGTCTACCTGTAAAGACTGACTAGTGAGTGCATGAGTTTATGTCTCCAACAACCTCTGTAGTCTCATTTAGCCCCTTTTTTAAAGGCACATAAATGCTACAAAATGCACAAGTTGGATATTTACTTACTTATTTTATGTCATGGAACAAAATGTGAAAATCACAAATGCTAACTTATTACCGGGTTTAGGAATAATTTCTGTGGCAGTCTGAACCTGACATAAAATGGAGAACATGGTAAACACTGAAGTTGGGGGGAATTTTCAAACCGGTTTGATATCGAGCCACATACTGGACCGGACTAGTAATACTGAATTTTAACAATGTTGGCACAACAACAGCTTGTGTATGAGAGTGTAGCAGTACCACAATCCACCAGGACAACTGTGACACATCATGTTTTTATTTCTTACAACAACCATTTAACTTAAGTTTTGATCTTCAAAAAAAGTTAAACAACTAAATGATAAAGACAAATGCTGGTTCAGTTGGCTGACATGAAATCAAACCAGTTTAAGGACCAGCAAAACCAAAAGCCTACCCATCCTTAGAAGAAATTAAACCTACCATGCCAAAGAAAAAAAGGATTTTGAGCATTGTCACTATGAGCATATTAGTATGCTGACATTAACGTTTAGCTCAAAGCACTCCAAAGTAAAGCCAGACAGAACAGCCAACATGGCTGAAGTCTTGATGTTTTTTTATTTTGTCCCTATGACCTCGAAATATAGCAAGAGGATATTTTAATTGCCACAGCTGTGGTATCAACATTCTCCCCAGAGTGGTGAGCAGTATTACAGTTGACACCTTTCTCATCTTGCAGTGATTCAGCTGACTTGTTTGACATGTTCTTATAAATCTTGACATTTTCTTCACATTCACACATCCCCATCTTATCAAAAGGGTGTGTTGCGCACAGAGGCAGACACACACACACATAAACACACATCTAAACAGAGGACCCTGAGCATTAGCGTAGATAGATCGAATAAATGCAGTTATTTGCCTTCTCACCCAGACAGCTGCAGTCGTACATCAGTGTTCTACCGTGTAATGATTCATGAATATACTAACTGTTGCAGGAACAGTGCCTTAGGCAATTAATAAGTAGTATTTTATGTGGAAAAGCCAAAAGTTTATTTTCCGTCAAGCAGCTGGGGCAGTTGTTGACACAGGGGAAAAACTTGCCCTTCAAAAACAGCAAGCCTCTTAGATGACGGCATGCAACAAAATGTGCGTTTTTGGCAGTCAAAATTGTAGCTATCAAAGCTGTTTTCAAGGATTTGCCTCTGAAAGATACGTCTGTCACTGCTTTGCTGACACTGATGCACTTTCCATTGAGTGTCATTTGTGTGTTTTTTTCTTCTTGACTAAATCACTATTTGTTCAGAGGCAGACTTGGGAAAAACAAGTCATTTGCATACCCTCACCCCTCACAACACACTCTACTTCCTTGTGGCTTTTCTGACTTGAGTAATGATAAATAGCAGTGGAGAAATAGTCCCATATAATGAGGACTGTGTTTTGACTGAAAAATACAGCGAACAAACTCTCAAGCTTCGCAACCAAGCCGATCATTAGTGTAAAGGCCATCTCTTTAAAAATTCAAATTCAGGTTATATTATTTAGAAGTGGCTCTGGCATTCAAGATTTCTCAGCGTTGCAGAAAACTGTTTTTTTTTTTTTTTTCTTCTTTGAGAGATGTACTATATAGTGTTATGCAATTACTGTAAAAACAAACTGATACACATACAAATAACAACTGATGACAGGCATATGCTTGAATCCATGCAGACGGCCCTCTGCAGTATGCCAGCATTATATGCAAATTTGTGTGTGAGCGTGTGTTAAACCTCCCCCACTCATAGCCATCAGTGTCTGCATGTGCTTGAAATGCATTTTGTTTCAATGATTAATAAAAGCGAAATGAAGCGCCACCCCACCTCTTTCAGAGGGTTGACCGTATGGTTATGATGGGGACCAAACGTTATTGACTGCCACTGAGCCGCCAGTGTTGATGCCAAATTCATGGGCTTAATACATAGATTAAAAAATCTCCAAGGCAAGGCGTCTTCAGCAACTCACAGCATGCAATTAGCAAAGAATAACAATGCCATGTGGCGTGTAATTAGCAACGGGGATCAACCTCTTCCCCACTTATTATGGCGCCCTGACCTCAACAAGTACCAAGAAAGTCAATTTAAGACCGAAAAGGCATCAGTTTCACCAGAAAAGCGGTGTGTTTTTTAAAAGCTGTGTGACCTCCAGAGGCCTTAACCAATGGAACTGCTAATAAAGTCAACTTATGAGAAACACAGGAAAATACCTGCCATTTCCCTGGCTAATAATATGTGTATGTCAAGAGGCATTTGTCTAATGGAGCAGTTTTAATTGCGAGTTTCCTTAATGTTTACACTCCAGTTAAATCCACTTTGGCTAATCCTAAAGAACCTTGGCCATATTTCCCCAGACAAAATGCAGCTGTTGCTATACGCTTGTTTTCACATTAACCTCTCATGCCCCAGTCCTCGTGCTTACAGCTTGTGTTCACAAAGCTCCTGCAGCATTCACTTTATAGTAAATAATGCTTGTACCTTAGTGAACCTTCACAGACTGGCAAACAGGAAAAGGGAGGAGTGATTCAGCGTACAGCCGCACATATCCAATCCTACACACACCGCCTATAACCACTCAACTCCTCATATAGTATCAAGTGTATACCGCTCTCAGTAACACGGTGACATGACGATGATGAATGGTGGCAGCAGTGTCACAGTTAGTGTATCTCTCATCTTCTCTGCTAGACATATACCATAAAAGGATGATGAGAAAGTTAGCTGCCACAACAGAGTATTGCAGTGAAAGGGACAGATCCATTATAATTGAAGTATTTGTGTTTCTTTTACATGTATACAACTCAATTGAATATGTTAAAAGTCCTTTTTACTCCCACTTGACAAGCGTAAAAAGAGGAATTCTTATAGAATGAATGCACAATTCAATCCATTAACCATGAATAAGTAGCATTTGTGCATTGCACTGCTAACATCACAATGTAAGACTTTTGCATAATGACGCTACCGAGTCATTATTTTTTTCAGATTTTCACATTACCACTCTAACATAAATCAGCCAGAGGTTTAAATTGACAGCAGTTTCTGTCTCTCACTGGAGCTACCGTAGCTCCTTACTTCTACGTACAATTCAACAACAAAAGCTCTGGCAAGGGCAGTGCAGTTGTCTTATAGATGACACCATGTTTTCTTTCCTAGTCTTTTTGTACCTCCTGCATCAAATATCATACTATCTGACTAACAAATACTTGTTGTCCATAATCCTCAACTCTTTGTTTGACAGACTGCTCGTTGCCCCTGCCTTTTGGGCTCGGCCTTTCAGAAAAGACATCTTAGCTGGGTGAGTGCGGTTGGACAAAGTAGCTGATAAAGGAAAGAGGAGAGATAAAGAAGAGGAGGGAAATCCGATCAGGAGAGTTTAAGAAAGTTGAATCCTCTACGAAAAGGTCATGGAGAAGTGACAAAAGTTTGGAAAAACAGCCATTTGCTGCAGGTTTTAACCAGGTTCATGACAATTAAGTCAAACATTTAGAATTGCACTAGATTTGTGACTGCAGTGAGGTGGCTTCTATTGGTTTTAAGTACAGTAATAATGAGATATGTTCCCTGTGACAACAGTCAGAATTGAGCACACTTGATTCTTTAAGGTAAAACATGGTCGGAAAAAATATTGTATATACAGTAATATAATAGCCATTGGAACACAGTCTTCAACTAGAAAGACTACTGTCTTTTTAAATACTACTGGCATCCTTGTTGCAGGTGGCTGCGTAACAACTTAGACGCAACAGTTAACCACCATTGTTTAAATTAACAATGAATACTATTTTTTTTATAAAGCAACATTTGTCAATGAAGACATAACTTTTCAGTGCAAATTCGATATGTAGTCTACTGTAAATGTGTACATTGAAGGGGCCCTGTCTAAAGATTTGTAACAACTTAGATGTATCAATCACTCTTCTATTGGCCATACCTGAGCGGATTGTAATGTGGAATAAAGAATGAGACCTTTCCTGTCTCTCAGTTGCCTATGTGAGCCTGTGCACAATTTGTTTACGCAGTTTAATGCTGCTAACCTGTGGATTTATCTACGAAGGACTCGGGTCAGATTTTCCGCAACAGTCCAAAAGACGTGACATTATTGATGTTCTCGGGTGCCTCGTCTCAGTGCCAGTGCAAAAAGAGAGCAACAGTAGCTAACGTAAAGAAGTTGTTAACATAAATCAACGACTGGCTTCCAGCACAACACAGAAGTTCCACGGAGCCTCTTTAATCAATAATGATAAGTTTAATCAAGTAATGCATCTGGCGACTAGCGAGGGCAGTGTTTAATGGACTAGATTTTGCACGAAGTTCGCAAGTGAACTCAACTGCCAGAGGTACGTCGACCCGCTCTATTTGTAAGATAATGTGGATTGCTGTAAACACATCCGCACAAACATACGCGCAGCCACAACACTAAGTATGTGTTGGCTAATCACCCATGAAGTGCTCTCACAGAGGGATTAAGTCTGGCCTTATAGACAATCATGATTTTTTTTTTATTCAGTTGATGAGTGTAGCTCAGGAGAGAGCTCAGTTCACCTCCATCCGACTGCTTATTAATTGAAAAACTGGCTGCCCCCCATAGGCCCATCACACAGTGGCAGCACCGCACACACTGCCACACTGTCACTGATATTCTATAGACACACAAGCACACACAGACACACACACACAGCTGTATCAGTCATAATTAAACTGCCTCCCTGACAGGGCCTCTGAGATTAAAAAGTCTAGGGGACGAATTTCACCCTCACCTTCAGCAAAGGTCAGTTTTCAGACATCGGAGACGGAGACACAACTCCTCTGTCAGATCCTTCCGGTGGCAGCCAGCTGGAGGATTAGGCAGCTAATGTTAATAGGGGAGAGGAATCCTGCAGAGCTTCCAGGAGCCAACATCCTCCCTTCTCTGTCCTGAGAAACCTGATAACCACACAAAGACGCATGAGAGGACCACTTTTGATGATCGTATGACCACGGGTCAGGCTGAAACAGCGGGAGTCTCACTTGCACACAAGCGTTGGCACAGACCAAGGCTGAGATAATCACAGTTTGGCTGGATGTACCTGAGGTGTACAGGGGACAGTATATGATTACATAGAAACTGTTTTATGGCAAACGCACACCGATATACAAGATGTGCTGTGACTATCCCTTGTGATATCTAGGTTAGCAAGACACCAAGAATTTGCTCATTGGAGACAGTCTTTCAGTGAGTACATGACAATTTAGTCAATAATTTAGAATTGCACTATGCTAACCCTGCAACAGTAGTACAGGGATTCTGCTGATCCTGGTGGTTATAGTAATAAAAATATTATCTTACTGTCTCTTTACATGAAGTTTGAAGGCATTTCTGATCAAGAATGGTGTCAGAAGTATGTCAGTTATTGTAGCTATTTGTAAGATGATGCATATCTTTGTACAATGTACATTCACAGTTATGTAACCTTAGTGATGCATCATGGAAAGTGAAGTTAGCATGCTAACCAGCTAGCCTCAGCTCGTCCTGTGTCATAGTAACGATTTGTACTGCAACGTTTTGCAGTACAAAGTGCTACTACAGAGGAGGTAGCCAATAGCATTACTTATCACCTTCCTACAATACAGTACTCAGTTCCCTCCCCAGACAGCTTAACAACCATTCACACCTGGGCTCACCTAGCTCTAGCAACCCACATGAAGGCTGGTTGGGTCACAAGTGGCCTTAACGAGTCTGTGAGGACACTCCCACACAGAGTTTAAAAGGCTGCAACTCCCCTCCAGTTAGTTAGAACTGAAGAAGCCTCTTGGATGAGAGGTGAAAGGTCTTCAAGAGACTGAAACGGGTCAAGTTGTCTACAATACAGCACTCAGAAATACCTGGAAGACTGAGAACCTTCATCAACACACAGATTATCCAGTATCCTCTGGAGTCACTTAGGTATACTACTTTTGACACATAAGCATTAGTACTCCCCAAGACCAGTAAACATACTTTAAGGGTAGAATTGGTGGAGTTACCCTTTAAGGCGGCAACCTAATGGAAGCAAATTTGGTATATATTTTAAGATGCAGTAAATTCTCTTTCTGCTTGGAACAACTTGAACAAATAGGATGCACTTTATCTGGTAGCAGATCCGTACCCCTCAAACCGATGTCTATATTTCATGAGTGTATAAATCAACCATGTATTACTCATTAGCACAAAAGACACTTGAAACATAGCGCTACACAAATGACATTTACATTTCATTAACAGTGAATGCTGAAATATCAAACATTTCTAAGCTTTTTCCACAGAGAAAAATGAGGACAAGCTTGATTTAATCAGACAGTAAAGTGGAATGTCTCCGGTGTAAAGGACAGTTTCATTGAGGAGCATTCATGTTTTTCAACCTTGCAAATGCACAGCCTATCTCACACAATCCACACTAATTGATCTTGATTGTGATTTGATTAAGTCTCTTTTCGGATGTCAGTGGGAAATGATTTTTACTCATACGCTTGTCATGTATTTTAGCACACCATGACAGAACTAAAAATAATATGGCCAAGACAGTGTTATATTGTTTCCTGTCATTTATCCCTCTCAGCCCTACAGAGAAAGCCTGACACTTTTTCATTTTACAAGAGCGTGTAGAACTTTCTGTGATGAAATCTAACTAGAACAATGGCTCCATCACGGACCCTTCGGCTGTGACTGCGAAGACCAATAAACCCAAATGACAAGACACCAACTAAACTCTCTTTGGCTGAAACTTTTCAGCAATAAAAGAACAAGAGAACTTTTAGGAAATCAATATAAAGTGCTTGTACTTGATTAGGGGCCTCGGCTTCTTCTTTCAGAGTTCATGTAGACAAGAGGAGGTTCGAAGGTCTGTGTGGAAGGTCAACAGCATAATTCAGAGTCATTCTCAGCACTCTGGGAGATGGTACGACTTAAAGAGCTCAATATCCATTCAAATAAAAGCCCACAGGGGCAGCAGCTTCAGCAACACACAGCCAAAGATGTTGCGGGAGAAGAGATGGAGAATGAGAAAATGTGTAGTTGGGCGGCTTTCAAGATGAGTTAGTTCAATCAGACAAGTAATGCATGTAATCAGGGGTTATCAAAGTACATGACAACAAACATAACGTGAAAACTTTGCAGTTGATGTTTAACAGAGATGAGTGAGTTTCCCGCCGTCTGCCGTCACTTGAGATGCTGCAGGGTTTACATTGTCAAACTTCCAGAAAACCCATTTAAATTACTCCGAAGTTGGACCTGAGTGAGAAACGCTTTAGTAGTTGGAGCTGAAAGGAAAGTCGCTGCCCTCGAGCTAAATAAGAATGAAAATTGAAAAGAGGAGAATGGGCCTTTCACATCCACCCCTGAGTGACAAGTGACAACTTTCAGATTGAGCAAATTAATTAGTACATCTCCATCAAGAGGAGTAACATCAATGTTTTCTCCTGCCATGCAATGTCGTATCCAGTACTCGTATTTGACAGTTCCAAGCGACTGTGGGATATCAGTGAAAGAGATGTTATCGGATATCAAGCTGTACAACCGCACAGCAGCTTATTAGACACAGGACAATTATTTGTTTAGTTAAGTTTCCAAGTGGGCAACTAACTTTCTGCACCAAAACTTAAAGCACTCTACTCACTTCTCTGCAGGCATCCACACTTCATTTCATATTGGATTCATTGATATAAAAACACATTTTCAAATGCGAGAGATGTGTCTATATTTCTATATTCCTCTAACAAACTGCCTTTGTTCTTATCAGTAAATATGTGTGAAATTGCCAACTACATAATCAATATGACAAAACAAAATAGCTCAGCTAAGAACTCCTTCTTGCCTTCTATTTTGAGGCTAGTCCTGTATTGTTGTGTAATGAAATCCATTTTTTTTTCACTCTGGACAAAATTATCCTGCCGGATGTGTTTTTCTACCTCATTTACTTTTCATGCAAGGTTTATAGATGTAGCTACTTGCCAAGCCACCAGATCCTCCCGAGAATCCCATTTTTTTACTGTCTTCTCTCCCCCTGTCCTCTTGACTCCACACTTCGACAACACAAATACTCAATAATTCACTAGAATGCAGGAGGAGTCTGTCAAATGAAAAGTTTTCTTAGGGACAGATATACCCTGGTTAGGTTTGGATCACTCATTTAGGCTATGGTGCTCTGAGGTTGGCACGGATGCTGATCTTACCATACTTAATCATCACTGACCATGATAATTGACTTGGCGTTTCATCTTTACATACTTTAAAATTTTGGATTCAGCTGCTGAACTTTTTAAACAAAATTTCAGGTGGTTTCAGGAGGGGTGATGACCCAGACCTCTGTGGTGAGTACAGAATTCCTACTCATGAAACACACTGAAAGGCCGACCGAATCTCACCTCAAACTAAATTGAAAATTTGTTGTGTTCATACACGACGTGCACACTAGGCCAAAGTTTCAGGGAAACAAAAAAGGAAGAAAAAAAAGCACAAACAACACTGAACCAATCCGTCATGGGACTTGCAAAAAAACTAAATATTTAAAAAGAAAAGAAAAAAATCAACAAACAAACAAAAAAAAGACAGAACACATCAAGGTGTTTTTCATAATTAAAACTGTATAAAAATTCCAAATGTTTGTCCAATTATAACTTAGTCACAACAGCAAAGACTGGTGTACCTATGCTTTATTAGTATTACGCAATTTATAAATAAATGACTAAAACATTTAGTATCTATTTTTAAAAATTACAGAAGTTTAATCATAGTAATAATCCAAATATCTCAAATCATCTTGTAAACACTTCACCATTTAGGCATTAATATGCATGACATGCTGCTAAATACTGATTTGAGTGAATGCTTTGATAATGCTTTTGATTGTTCGTCCATCCAAAAATGGAAATTAACTACTCAGCCCCATGCCAATGTAAAGTCGGGTGAAGTTGTGTAGTCCAAAAACATTTCTGGAACATCACAGCCAAACAATGTTGCAGCATTCTCCTAAACAACGGAAGTAAATGGGCACTTGTTTTCAAACATAAAGCAACACCCGAAAAAAACAAACATAAAATGGCTCCATACGTCTCATCCAGCATAATCCAAGTCCCTGGAAGCCCTGAGATCTCAAATTGATTTGAAAAGGCGTTAATTGCACCCTTGACACGCAGTCGAGCTTATGCACCCGCTGCGGATGGGATGCACGCTAACGCTTTTCACTTCGCAGCTACAGTGACAGATTTTAGCTCTATAAATGGTGTAAATAGCATCTTTTCAAATTAATTTGGGGCTTCTGGGTGAGCGTGATGGACGAGCGGTATGGAGCCATTTTATGATTTAGTTTCCCAGTTGTTTTTTGGTTTTAAGTTCCCTCCTACTTCAGTTGTTGAGAAGAATGCTGAGGTGATGTTTGCTGTCAAGCTCCAGAAATGTTTCAAACCTTTCCCTCAACTTTCAAGTTGCATGGAGGTTAGTAGATAATGACTGAATGTGACATTTTTGGGTTATCCAAGTTATCCATTAACTTACCATTATTTCTGCACTTGTGCAATATCTAAGTACCATACGCCTTGCTTTCCAGTAGTCATAATAAGCATTGAGGAGTACTCACAAAATCATAGCAGAGACATGGTAACAAAGAGGTTATGACGATGGAATCTCCTTGAAAGTGGATGTGTAGAAGTATCATGTGGAGTGAGTGCTCTATTTATCTCACTTCATTAACTTTAAGCATCTTAAGTGCAGAGTAAATCATGCAAAATCAAGCTGTAAAGTTAGTTGTACACCTATTGCTCATTTAATTCATCTTGCAACCAATCTGTTTCCCTCCAGTACCTTAATCTGTGTCAACATTCACTCTGTAAACAGGGGAATATGGATGTATTTGTCTTGAATCATCTGTATTACTCAGAATCCGTAGCTTGCTGTTTGTTGAAGCCGACCGATGCTCAGCGTGACTCTAGTCTTACTTAACCAGAAGATAAAACCCTCAGGTGACTTTGCTCTTAATCACCTCATGCAAATCATGCCATTAATGTTTTTTTTTGTTTTGTTTTTTGTTTTTTTTTGCTTCAGATGACATCAAAGGCTCAGTCATTTTAGGTGGAGTGTA
Organism: Pagrus pagrus; assembly: GCF_965226575.1. Taxonomy (NCBI): domain Eukaryota; kingdom Metazoa; phylum Chordata; class Actinopteri; order Spariformes; family Sparidae; genus Pagrus; species Pagrus pagrus. The sequence goes on from NC_140194.1 coordinate 17,773,348, forward strand.
ATTGGCACAGAAAGGGTACAAGCAGGAGTGTAACTGCAGTAGTGTTGCGTGTCCTATCATCATTTATCAAACACTCTTGTAGTCATACATATTCATACTGTCAGATGACGCTCTTGCATTGTAAATACTCAATGATGTTCTGAGAAAATGGAAAAAGAATGTCAAAGTAAATCAGCGTACAAACCATTACCCCTATGAAGCCATTTGCACTGATATATTCCGTACAGTAATATAAGTACTCCATATATTAAAAACTTAGAGAAAAACTACTCCAGCAGTTACTATACCTTTAGACTTCACTGTTAGGGCGGCTGCTCTAATAAATACTACATGATTTCTCTGTTAAAGCTATTTTCGTGATGCTTTTCATAAAACAGTTATGTTATTTTGACTGCCTTTCTTTCCTTGAATGGATACTAGAGCTAAAAGTAGGACAGCATGTATTGTGTTTCCATGTGAAATATGGTGACGTGGCTGCTTGAGGAAAGTCAATAAGGTATGAGTTTGGACATTCATTTTACAATACATGTCTAATTAAGGAGTCTTGTCAGCCAGTGTGATGTGTGCAAGTACTTCCAAATAACTTGAACTACCAAGTACATAGAAACTTGGTTCCATTTTTAATTTTTACATAAAGATCATAACTCCATAACTTACTTCATGATCAGTCCTTACCTAAATGTAGCTCAAAGTGCTTTGTGACTATTTTTTTTTTGTTTGTTTGTTTTGTTTCGCTAATAATTTGCAATGCCACTCTTTTAAACAGTGAATGTTGGAGACATGTTATGATGGCAACATAGATATCTTACTATAAAACAAGGAATCTCAGTCTTTCTGGATAACCGTCTCGACATCACAACAACCGTTCATCCAATCTACTTCACCCTTCGTAGGTTTGTTGCTGAGGACCCAAGGAAGTGCAATTTGCACTCCCAACACGTTCAATATTAATACTTTTTGAATAAACAGTGAACTCTGCTCTGCGCTGCGCTCTGGCTTCATGGCTCTGCAGGTGGATGCTGGGCTCACACATGATCCCTCTCATGTGATCTCATGGATAAGCAGACATAAACAAACTGGGGATCAGCGTGGTGCAACGACGTGCAGCAGTAACGCGTTGCAGTGACAGAAAAACAAACGAAGAAGGTCAAACGAGTCTGATCAGTGGGGAGACGTGGCCAACACCGGTTCAACAAGAACTGGAGGTGAAGTTCCTGTCATCAGTAGTATGCTAACTTATGTTAGCCTCAAGGGCTAGAATGTTTACTGTTGCTTGGTACCATTGGCTATTGTGGTCCGACTTTTTAACTACCAATGTAATCAACCCAGATTTTAAATTGTAAATATCAAACATGTTTGACATTATCTGGTCGGACCCGATGAGTCTGTGAGCAGTTCAGGAGGCTTAAGAGTGGATCTGTAGACCTGTCCACCAGACAATCTGTGCTGAAAACAGCATGTTTTGAAAGGACACTGCACTAGTTCAAATAATTTGCACTTCCTGTATTTGGCAGGTACATTAAGGACACGGGAGCCTCCATCCTCCCAATTATTTTCTGTTCTTGTACACAGCCTGCACATACAAGAGCACATAGTGATCATGCCACTGGTGATAAGTACTAAAAAATGAAAAAGAAAAGACATTGTGTGAGGTATACCCAACATTGAATGTAAGTCTTTCCACATTCGTGCAGCTCTAACTGGTCTTGTGCCTCCCACTGAGGCACCAGCTGTGCAGACTCTGTATATTCAACCACCTCTCACCCCCCGCTAAACCTTTGCCACGTGACCTGGCCTGAAAACCAGCAGACCATTTACAGGTCATGCTGCACTCGAATCGTTACGCTGATTTCATGTCACAATGCCAGCTGACATCTTAATTCTTGGCTGAAAAATGAGAGCTCTGTATTTCACATATAGTAATACACATGTCACATATTTTGTTTCTCCACTCTACTTTTTCTAAGATGTGGCAAAAAGTAGGAAACTGTGCACACATATTTAGGGATGCACAATGAAAAATGTCCCTGCAGACAGGCAAAACTATCATTTATCTCCAGCGCTTATTGCTTTCCTTCAGCTGTCTTTTTAGATTTGAGCTTCACAATGCACTTGAAGCTGTACTTCAGATGGTGACAGAAGAGCTGATGCAGAGGTTGTGCACTACAGCACGAGGGAGAGGGGGTGTGAGGGAGGGAGGGGGGGTCCTGACAAACCCAGTCAGTTCATGCTCACAATGCACATGTGCTTCGTTCCTTAGAGAAGTGAGGCAGAGAGGCTGACTCCCTTGCTCCCCTGGCCAGCTTTAACCCCCAGGCCAAAATGTGACACTGGCAGTCTCAGATGGGAGTGCATGTCAAGTGTGCAACGGAATACCCAAGGTGCCAACAAGGATGTAAGTGCCCTCAAGCATCACTACTAAGTCTGCGACGTGCATGTTAGGAAGCCTGTTCTATTGATAAAGCGACATGGACCGTGTTGTTATTTAATGCGACGTCCTCAATAAACCTTAACCCATTCAGGCACACAATCATATATTATTAGAACCCTTTAACTAAAATGTTGATTCTATGTGACGGGATCTCTGCATGACCGGGGGGAAAAAAAACAAAAAAAAACATTTAAGAATTAATAAAATATGTCTTAACAACTGGAGCCACACATTGTGCATTCAGGCATCCATTTAGATTAGTCTGCTCCCCAACGACCAATGAACACATGTATTTGAAAATACGAGTAAAGGTAATAAAAACGTGTAATTATCTAAATCTACAGCAGCAGTTTAAGTATTTGGGAAATGGGATATTCACGCTGCGTACTTTCTATAACGTGCTAGGAGTTGCAAATTTAAAGCCAATTTTGACTTCCCACATCCAAAGCGAATGAACACAGCAATTAAAATGTATTTTCCACAATTTCAAAGAGCATGGCAAGGCTTCAAAGCAAGTAGTTTTTAAAACAAATGCCTACTTTGTAAGCTGCTGGCTGCACTCAAAAAGATGTAGAGGGGCCAGTCTCTACGACACACTGTCATCAGAGGCAAATTCAGAAACCTTCATCTGTTTCTACCCCAAAGACAATTGTGCTTTGTGAGATCTGAGTGAGGATGGTGTTAATGAGTGGTAATTAAGTGAACAATGAATTCATACACTGCTACCACTCACTGGTTTAGGTGCATGCAAATTCTTGTTCTAACCAGCTTCAGAGAGCGAAAAATGTAAAAACCAGGCTGCATAAACTCAAGTTGTGTTATGAGTGCTGCCTTGCTCTCTCTAAGTTGAGACACATTGAATAAATTTAGCAGCCGTCCAATACATCAGCATGTTTACACTGTGCATCCGTGCACATTTTCCCTCCTTACAATGCAAGGCGTGATGAATGAGATTCTGCTCTCCGCAGAGGTCTTCCTTGCCAGGTGCATTTACAATGTCCCATTCCACAACAGCTTTGCATGATAATAATCAGGATCACATATTCCCAGACTGGGATCAGTAGAGTGGCAGACAGATTTATGTTATCGTTCAATCACGTGGATTGTTCTTTTCAAAATGTCCTTAAAAGAAAGAAAGTATTTTGTCATACTTTTGTGTTGGAGGACTATTTTTAAGTGTTAAATAAGCATCGAGGATTATTTTTTTTTACATCCAAGATTAATTATACATTGATTTATTACAGGTTTTCTGTGCAGTCAAGCTTGTAGATTACACTGACTTGCTGGTGGAAACCCTCCCAAATTATTCAGAGACAACTCAGAAAAGATACTACCTCAAACTATAAATGGTATTATCATTTTTCTTCCTTACAAGACCCAGTTCGTAGGCAAGGCAATTATTTCAACTGCAGAACTAATAGGATTAGGAAATAAACATTATTGTTATTTATTTTAACAATATCATGTACTGCCATACAAATTCAAGATTGTATCTGTGGCAAGCAAAGCACATTTAATCATAGAACAAATAAGACCTGATCATACAAAATTCATTTTGATAGATACCCTTTCAGACCTTATGGTAATGTGATCTCATAGACAGTATATACTCAATGTTATTTTTATTAGTTTGTTTTCATATCTATTTCTTTTCTATCCATTTGTCTGCAACGAGATTTCACTGGCAGTAAATCGCCATATGGAACATGCAGTCCAACCAGCACGTTCTGGGTCTACTGCAGGGTCCCCTCCCACTCATCAAGAAACACAGTTGGCATTCTTACAAGGGGCCTGATGCATAAAATTAAGTTAAGGTTCCTGACTTGCACTTGCAAGTTTGTACAAAACAACGCCATATGTATGCCTACATAACACAGGAGAGGTCGCATCACAATCAGTGCATTTACAGGAGGGATGTACTGTAACACCAGATAGCATCTATCTGTCTGCAGTGCATGTGGGATTGACAGTAGACAGGAGGAGAAGTGCGCGGGCAGATTGTCCACTGGTAATTCATTCGCGGATGGTGTTGTTCTCTGAGAAAGATAAAAAATAAATAAGTATGAAAGTATAAAATGCCACCCGAGTAAAGTATATGTGTGGGAAACAGTAATACATTCAGTAGTCTAGGTTCAAGGTTCACTCTGGGTGACTTTGCTCACCGTGTTGGTGACCCCCGCTTTAGCATTAACTCGAGTTCTTCGTTTTGCCCATGGCCCATCTGCTAACACAGAGTGGGAAGGGTTTATACTGCAGTCAGCCACCAGGGCTCTAACGAGATGTTTTGGCTTCACTTATGGGAGGCTCTAATGTTGTTCATTGTATAATACAATCAATGATCGAGACACAGTTACGTATGGAGAAAATCCAGTTTGTTGTTGTATCTCTGCCATTTGCGGCATGTCCTCTGGCATGATCAGAAGGTGAACCCCAATGTGCACCGGAATAGATAAAAAGTGTGATTCTTTTGGGACAAGGATTAGCACCTCCCTCCGAGGCCATGCTTGTCTAATGGAGAAAGTTGGCTGGTCCCATGCTGCTGCTTTGTGAGTCAATGAGTTTGAATTTCATTTCCCGAGATGTCATAAGGGGGCACTGAATCTGTGAGTGTGTTGATTAAAACCCAATTTAAATCGACGAAAAAACTGGGCCAAAGCCTCAGTGAGTGACTCTGATGGAAAAATACATTATTCAAGTCAAGGTGATGTTATTTTCTATTTGGTATCAAGATAAGGGCTGTTTGTATTCACGGAACGGTCCAACATTTTGAGAAATGCGCTTGTTGGCTGTCAAACCTCTTGTCAGGTTTGAAGATTGACATGCAATTTTATGTGTGTGTGTAGTACAGAAATTCCAATATCCAGTACAGAGGTCCAGTTACCACCAAAGTAAAATATATTAGTTTTCAAAAAAGCCTTATTCAAACCTTAGACCCAATTAAATGAGTGTACAGGGCAACAAACAGTTTGATTCAGATTAGGACTAATCATTTTACAGACATATTTTATGTTTTTCCTTCATAGAAATTCTTGGCTTGTTAAGTCATTTTCTGCAACAACAAAACTCATTCATGTAAAAATAACTTCAGTCGAAAGTCTGAATAAAGAATCACCTTGAGTGCATTTTTGAGAAACGTCACCACATACACACTGCTGCCTGCTGTGAAAAAAACAAAAAACTAAGGTTTCTCCTTTTAGACGATGGTACACTGACACATTAATTGTCAAAGCTCAACTTTATCTTGGTTAAGATTTTCTGTAAAGCAGAATTAACCTCATGTTCAGAAATTGGACTTTTCTGAACCACAGCAGGATGATTAATAGTCCATTCAGGCACTTTCTAATGCATGCCCACGACACTCATCACAGGGAAATGGCTTGTGTCCCATCAGAGACTGGAAGGCTGTGTTCTGACAGCAGGCAAATCTAATTTGACTTCAAATCTAATCTTTGAGGCTGGCCATCCACATTATGATTTACAGGGAACAAAATTAGTTTTGTGTATTTAAAAAGTATACTTTGATAATTTCCTGTTGTGATAATAGTGACTATAAAAACAACAGTACAGGCATACAGACCACAAAAGGCACTCTATAGGTATAGAAAACAGTGAAAATTTTACCTATTCTCCCTTTACAATATCTATTTTATGGCTGAAAACACATTTTTTTGAATCATTTTTATTTACTATGTAATAAATACTGTACATGTGATATTAAATACAGTATATTAATTTATCTCAATGATAAAAGTAGTTTTAAATTAGGACATTTCAACAATTTTGCCTCTATAATGATCTCTGAAACTATTTTTTAGAATACCCAGTGGTTGTATTGTTAAAACATACGACAGCAACGCTTGTAATTGTGGTAATAGAAATTATAGAATTTGTTGATGTACAACTACTGAATGCTGCTATCAGGTCTTCTAAAAGAGATATTGCATGTCATAATAAAATATGAATCATGAAATGGGTTTTTAAAACTGACAATATTTAGACCTAACTATATTTTCTATCTGTGAAGCCCAGTGTTTATACAGTACTCTAAGGTAGCTCTTATGCTGAGTGTTCATCTTTTCTCAGTGTATACAGTGCTGGCTTTTCAACAACAAGGATTTCGGGTACCTCTTACAACAAATTGTTTTCAAATTGCCTTTTTCGTTTTAGCAGCATCTTGACCTGTTTGTGCCTTTTTTAAGTGAAAGTGTGAAAATGGTTTCATAGTTTCATTATTTTGGTAGGCTATGTGAGAACTTTTTGGTTTTGTTACTTTCTGAGTGACCAGCAGATCTGCTTCATGTGCAGAGTTGAACCAAGACCCTGCGATCCTTCAGGAATGGTCAAGTCAGTAAATCTGCAGCATATGGACATATTTGTAGTCAATGCATTGAGGCAACTGATTTAATCAAAACATCACTTTTACCAAGATAATTGAACAAATAACCTAATGCTGTTGCTGCCATGTATGAAAGGAGCTCAGGGCTGCAGCAGCGCCCTACACAGCTGACAATCTCCAGTGAGACTGCTTGTATCATTTAGCAGCCTCTGGCTACTATTGCTTTGTACCTTTCCTCTTGACCAATAAATTGTTAAATGCAGTCTGGCAAGGCCCCCTCAGTTATTATTTTACAATGTCACTATTAATAAAGTTTGTTTACTAAACTGAGGTGGGGATGGAACAGTGACTATTTTTGAGAAACAAATATAAAGCCTCAGTAACGATTAGAGGCAAAACTGGAGCTATCGGGTTATTAGTAGTTATTAAGCTGATTGAAGCCCAAGCCTTGACATTAAGTTGTGCTTTATAGTAAGAAGCTGCTTTGGAACAAAAGAAATGTCACATATAGTCTGAGTCAAACTTATGGAGTTGTTAAGTTCGAACACAGTTACTTGAACTGGGTTGCTTTGGAAGCAGATGTATTCGATCTTTCAACAGATTTTGAGATATGCTCCGAATCCAGTTACAATGTTCGAATTTCATTTTCAGTGGTGCAAGTTGAATAATATTTCATAATAAATCTTGTCCAGTTGTATTATATTACTTTTCAGACTTCAGGAAAAAATAATTAGCTGGAATTGGATGTGCTTAAAAAAGAAAAAGTAAAATCTGATGACTCTATATCTGAGCATTGCATAAGACGGTCCTGATCATTTTTCATGTATTGCAAGAGATTGAATCAGGGCACATCTGTGCCAATGTGATTGGCAGCGCCCTGAGTGTCTGCTCAACTCTGTGTGAACAGCAGCAACACAGGCAGACAGGAGCCTCCTCAGTATTATTCAGAAAATGTATGTGACCAGGTCCTGGTTTAATCAGTTGCAGCGTAATCCAGGGCTGTGTTAGCAAGCTGAAATACAGCTTCTTGTACTCAACATAGTCTAAAAAAAGGTTGAGTTTGAGCTTGACTCATTCAAAATTCTCCACTTTTCATTTGTAATTCCTTTTACACTGTTGTTTGCTGACTTCAAATATGTACATGTCCCAGGGGCTTATCATTGTTGGCTTTCCAGCCTGACTTTTATGAATGGTGCAGGTATTTAAATGTGCCCTCAGCCTCTTCCCTTGAGGATCAGCGGCATGGGTCACTTTGATCTCTCAGCTACTGTCTTTTAAGTTTCCTACCTTGTGTAAAATGTGCCTTATCAGAGAGAGTGAGGGCGTTGGGGGGCGGGGGGGAGAAAACCATGTGCATTACTGCTTGGACAGCAAAATTCTGGCTAATCCCCTGAACCCCGGCGATAGCAAGGCTAGCAGTGCATCATTACTCTTTCATGTGTCGGGCAAGCGGCTGGGTTGTCATCACTGGCAGAGAAAGTGTCAAAGTGGATGTTTACATCAATAATTAAAACTGAGGGCTCAAAGAGTCATAACAGCAGAGGTTCGGGTTGGCGTTACACTTTAATATTTCCTATGGTACAACCCTGAGCCATGCATTACTGACACATTTTCCCAAAGTGCTGGCTTGTTGATGTGCTGCAGCCTGTGATACAAATCTGAGTGAAAAGATATTCTATCTTCTTGTTTTTAGATTTTTTTCCAGACCTAATAAAAGTTAATGGAGCAGATGTTTTGAGGTGTTGTGGTATGCTAGATATGTTCACTGGCATGTCAAGCTCACACCAAGGGGAAAGGGTTGACTGCAGCTTCCATTTTAAAGGTGTGTTTAGACTAACCACACTGTTATAGAGTTGGCTTGAATAGATAAAAAGTCAGGACACTGACACAAATTGATACAAGTAGATTGAAGTGGACGCAGATTATTGAAAACATATCCTGAATTGTACAATGTTATGCAAAATGCCACGGTAAGAGGGGAAAAGTTTACATTTAAGCTGAAAATCAGTTTTTTTGCTCTAACTTTAACTATACAGTTCCTGGAAGGTTTTCAGATCAGTGTCTCAGCTGTTACATATTTGGGGGGGGGGGGGGGGGGGGGGGGTGCATAAATAGCTAGCTTGTAATGCTAATGTTAGAGCAGTCAGCCTAACGGCTGTTTAAATTAACATAGATAGGCTCTCTGATGTTGGGAATTTAACTTGCAAAATTCACCTGAAGTGTTCAGGTCATCATCTGACATGCAGCTCAATTGAAACAGTATCTTCTATCCCTGCATATTGCTTCGAAATTGAACATAATAGGGATGAGCGAGGACATCATCCTGTTAATCTCTACCTGTTCAACCAATGAAATTATCTATTGGAATTTGTGTGGCTTAAACAGGAAGTGAGTGGTGCTTAAACCGGAAGTGGGCCTGACTAATTGATGATTCAGATCAATGTTTTGATCACAAGGGTAAAAGAACTCTCTAAAGATCACGTTTTAATAAAGTTGAATGTATAACTTCAGTAACCTACCCAGAGAGGATTTTCCTTTATCATGAATACAGATACTGACACACTTTACTTGGATGACACTCATTCCTAAAAAGTACATTATCTGTTCTGGATACTCTTTTCAGTCGAGTACTCGCTAAAACCTGCTGTGTAAGCCATTAAATAGTAGCTCAAATGCACCATGGCGAACACAAAAACAAACAGCACCATATTGTTTCACTGCACCACATGTGCTCATCCCACAAGGATATTAATAGTGTTCAAACCTGTTTGTGACCAGAGCAACACTAGTATGCATCATAAGACCAGATGGCGCCAGGTTGATGTGAAAAGTGAATGTTTTTCCCTCAACGGTTGCAGCTCTGCTGCTGAAGAATCCACTTCAACCTTAAGTGACCTTTTAAGAGAAAACTGTGGTTAAACTGGGAAGCAACCAGCTGCGAATGTGTTTAACTCTTTAAATATTAAGCATGGAATAAGTGTGAATGGAAAGTAAGATCAGTCTACTTTGCTTGCATGAGAGAAAGGTGCAGTAATGGGCCCATTAGGACATAAAGGTCTTCATTTGACTCCACAGTGCCAGCTGTCGCCACACATCTTCAATTAACCTCACAAGTGTGAGGGTGTTGAAATTGAAAGTTTACTTTAAAGTAAATCCAAAGTGATCATGATAAATGTGTCAATGAATTTATTTTATAGACTAACATCAGGTGAATGGTATTCGCGAGTCCTTTGCTATTTCTTTTTGTTGTATGTGCTATGAGAGGAATAAGCTATATTTACTAAAGACCACAGGACAGAAATATGCTGAGCGCGGCAGAGATCAGCTTTAGCCTGATGGTTAGGCACAGAAGAAACTGATTATTAAAGAGAATGCTTTATCAGGTAAACAACAGTGATAACCCAAGCCCGACATAGACGATGACTAATAAAAAACAGCCATAATAAATGAAAATTGCGTTTCTTCAGTTAAATTTTTCATTTGAAACCAATCAATAAAAGCAGTGGTTCATATTAGTGTAATCAGTCAAAGCTAGATACTTTTACTGATTTCAAAGCAGTTCAAATATGTCGAAAGATTTTGAGCTTGCGTAGAATTAATTTCAGGGTTATCAGATTTTGTGTACCTTTCCCAACCACTCCATTTCTTTGTAAGTGATTCAAGTCACAGAATTACAAAAACTAAACTTTCACATCAAAGAAAAACGTAGGACACACAAAAAAAGGACACATTGGCACTAGTTTGAATTAAATATGAAGAAATAAAATTTCTAGTCATGCTGGTGTAGTTACAACTGAGGGGTTCCAAACATAAACTGGGAGGTTAACCCGAGTGTATATAAGAGATGACAAAGCACTGTGAAATAGATTTAATGAAACAAAAATGTGACATCTTCATTTGAAAAACAATATATCAGAAAAAAAATCCTCACCCTGGCCAGAAATCCTTCTAGTCGTTAGTGAAGCGAAACAATGCACTAAATGTGATAGGTGAATTCTGGTCAGGATGTTTACTTAGGCTGGTGGTCAGTAGCCAATCTAAAAGTCATTGTTGTGTCTCAGTGGTACAGTCCTTAAAACAGCTGAAATCCAGGACTTCCAAAATATTTTCAACCCAAAACCAAACCAAAAACACAATTTTGAAATACACAACCACCCCCTGCAACTGCTGAGTGCATAGGGTCATTGAGGAGCTGCTTTCCCCACTACTGGCAGTGGGAGAAAATAGTGTAGTGTGATTTATGATGTTAATCATTAGCAGGAGAGGAGTGGAAGCATAGGGGGGAGTGTAGAGAAGCTGCAGTGCCTGATGGAGTGTGTCCCCTCTGCATTGAGCCAAGCCTAAGAGCGGCAGAGTCCACCACTGTCTGATGGAGCGAGATGGACAGCCACCAGTGAGATGCATGCATTCATCGCAGTACTGCAGTCAAGACGACCATCACAGCTCAGTGGAAATGAGTGAGTGCAAAAACAGAACCTGCTACTCTACACTTCTCTGCCAAGGGTTTCAAACTTGTGACACTTCTTCAGTTGTTTTTCGCCTTGAAAGCTGAAAGAAAATATTCACTTTGACTCCACTGATTGGGAGTTGGTAAGAACCCAATCAGAATACACGGTATAGAGATAACAGCAGCTGTGTAGTTCACAGTCAATTTACTCTTTAAAGATGCATCGAGCTAGATTGTTAATTATTACCAGCACCAAATTACTACAGAAGAGTGTAGTATAAGGAATAAGGTTGGTGAGAAATCATGAAAACTCAGTGATTACTTTGCCAAATAATAAAACCTTCTGATTTTGAAGACTCAAGTTGTCAGCCTGTGCTGCACTCTTCCAGATGCTCAATAATCAAGCTGTCTTAAAAGCTGCAGTAATTGATATTTTGGCCCCTTAAGGGTAATGGAACAAATTGAAAACACAACGTTGACATATCATCACCCATAAACTTGTAATGGCAAACATATTAATAAAGAGTTACGATACACCTTCAGTAGAGCAACATCATTAATTTGAAGTCATCTCCTTGGCTTGATTGATTCAGGTCCAATATTCACAGCACAGTCACAGAATAAAATGTTGGCAATTAACTTTTCTGTAAAAAAACATTTGTACGTGTCATAGGCTACATACTATTTAGACATTTCTTCAGAGTGTGTCATATCAGGTTCACATTACATGCCAATACCTGACTCTGGTATCGAGAGGCGGAAGGGATGGAGGAGGAGTTGCAGTTGTGTTTCAAAGTTTGTAAGAGTGAAATCACCAGATGTTTTTGGATAAGGGACCACGGCGTTCAACATTTGTAAACACGACAACCACTGGATATTTGTTTGAGGCCATGGGCAATTATTTTGGAAGGAATTTAAGATATCTTCAGTCATCTTTGTGGCAACAGAAGCACATTTTCTAGCCAAAACATTAGTATTTTCTAACCCTAACCAAGTTGTTTTTGTGCCTATGTGACTGAAAACTGAACCTAAATACATGTGGAGTTGCAATATACAGAAATGTAAACTTTTAACTCAAAAGTGTTTTGCAGAGACATGCATTGCCAATATTTATTCTGGCGATTAAGGTTGATGTTTACCATGTTTTTAGCTCTGTTGTGTTATTTTGTTATTGATTGATTTTCTGAACTTAAACACTGAAGCTGTGTGCTGCGTCACGAGAAAACACTGATGAGAGTAGCAAGAAAAATAAAACACTGAGCTTAAAGACACTAAAACGGGAACTTCAAAGCTTTCTGTGGGTTTGTCTCTGCTAGTGACCCCTTTAAGATTACACAGAGCAATTTAATCTATTGTTAATATAAAAAAAATTTGATAACTGCAGCTTTTAATTTAGTTGCACTGAGTATCGGGCCTTTTGTTTATATTTTAACCAAAAGCAATTATAGTACTGAGAACATTCCTGGCCATTATTCATCATTATTATTGGCCATCAAACCTCGCTCAATGGAAGGAACCACATCAGTGCTCAGTTTGATTTCCGGCTGCTTTATACTGAACTTGCACTCTCAAAATGGAAAGCCACCCATACCTGAGGCATCTAAACCCCCCCCATCTCTCTGTCACATACTGGAGAGGAACATGGTCTCCATCAAAAGCTGGCCGCTTTGTGAAGCATGACAAAACTCCTGGACTGGGGGGTGGATAGTGTTTCATATCACACAAGCTGTCAGGGAAGCTCAAAGAGGGTTCACAGAGGAGTCAGACTTCACCTTGAAGTGAGCAAACAGAAGTGAGACTCTACCTGACGTCTCACATACTGCAGACAATCCGCTGTCTCCTCGAATGGCAGGTCAGATTGCTGGAATTTCCCCTCTGATGACAAGTTTTTGTTTTTCTTGCGGATGCCTTTCGACTGCTTCAATAAAATATAACGTGCCACCGCTGAGACGGCCAACTCTGGCAGTTCAGGAAGATGTATTTGTTTAGGGGGAAAGACAATTGAAGCTCACACCGTGTACGGCATGACAGATAACGAATATTTTCAAAAAAGTGAGACAGGTGCTTTGATAAATCGGGTTGTGATTCTTTATTTGTCGGTCAAAGTTTATAGGATACGCTTGAGGATCCCATTTACTTTAGTCAACTGTTTGTCCTTGATTGAATAACATTGAGACTTGAAAAAGGCTAAACTATACTCAGACAAATATAATAGAAAAAAAAGGAGCATTCAGATTTAATGATACTGCTGACAGTGTTCACTTTAGTTTGTGCTCATCCTCGGAAATGTCTGCAGAGTTCTGTGCCTGAACCTCTACCTGAAGCCTGAATTATGTGGATGACAAACTGCTCACAAATGATCCATGGGAGTGTCGGTGCATTTATGTTGCTTTCGCATTTTACTGGATGGATGATGGATGTGGGATTAGGCAGTATCATGAATCATATCAATGTTTTCCCAGTCACTGTCGAGAGTTGTGCAGCTAAGCCTGGTTCCCGCAAAATTCTCATGTAAAGGCAAAGGATAATACAGCAGCTTCTTATGGATTAACATAGAAATTTAACCTCCTCGCAACAGCTAAGGATGAGAAAACACCGCCATAATTGCTAGAATTTGAAACAACTCCCTTGCCACTTACTTGTGATTGAATCAGCACTAATATGAAATATGAAAATGTATATATGAAATTATATCAGTTTTGGGAATCTCTATAGTGCATATGTGATGCAGAGGAATGCGCTTGAGAAATCGAACATTTGAAAGAGAAACTTTTGTGTTGTTACATATGGAATAATTCCCGTTTGTTGATGATGATCTGTCAGCCAGCTGTCAAGTTCATTAAAACTGCAGAGAGTCACTCGCTTGGTATCTCACAGCTGTTTTGAGAGACCAAAACAGCACACTAAAATGGCCAAGTAAATGTCAGGTTTGTTGTTGCCACTGACCGCTTGTCCTCCTGTGTCAGCACAAAGTCACACACACACGCACACACACACACACACTGCAGTATCCTTCTGTAGTCTACAGTATGTCAGTAACCTCAGACATCATTAGGGACTAAGAGAAATCATCATGACAGCAAGCATCAACAGCGAAGAATCACAGCGAGCGAGACACATCTAAATGGAAACGGTCAACTCATCGTCGCAGGAATTTACTTATGTATGACAGGACCTGCCTGACTGTGTGTATGACCCACCTGATGTTTGGCTATAGGTAGCAGAGGTTCAGCCATAAATGCTGGTTACATGGGAACAGCTGTGTGTGTGAAACAAATGACCCGACTAGGTCAGTGTGCCCTTGCTGCAGCAGAGCAGCATGGGTAAACAAGTAACACTCCAGAGGAAAGGACTGGATTGAGAAAGGGAAATACTCGCCGAGCTTTTGTAATTTAGATTTTTAGTGGTAATCCACTGCATGTGAGAAATATCTTCAACAATAGTGAGATTTTTTGAGCTTGTGACTTACTTTAATATCAGCCAGTCAGAGGCAGCAGGTAACACTTTGCCTAAGAGGGGGGACTTAAAGTGTTGCTGAGGCTTTAAATATAAGACCTACAGATTTCCTTGAGTGAAGTCACTGACATACATTGTCACTTTTGGTGCTACGGATGTTAAAATACGATGCTGTTTCCCCTAGAATAGATTCAGTTAATTAACATTTAATTCAGTTAATGTTTGTCTTTTGTGCTGTGAGGATCTCATCTTTATTTCTGTATTATGTGTATATTATATGTATATATATTTATTTTTGATATATAATTGCATGCAATATTACTGGTTGGTATCGTTTTCATATTTTCACTTGTATCATCATGCGACTAAAGCATAATATGTATCTAAAAATGGGGTCTATGTATGTCAACTAATTCGCAAGAAGAGCATTCACTCAAAACATGACTTGTGGATGTGCTAATAAATTGGATTTAAGGGTACTACAGTGTGCAGACTTTTAAAGGTTTTTGGTGAGACAGCAGAAACCTTCTGTCCAAACTGATCTGAATTACAGTAAATACAGAAACACCCATTCTTTTTCGAATACCTTTACCTTAAGTAAAAAAGAAAGCTTTTAGTCACTGAGATTCTCCATCATCTTCAGGCAGTGGTGCCCTACATGCATGATATGCTTCTGAGTAATGAGTATTGTATGCTAAATCAAAAAAGTTATGTTTTTTTAGTGAAGTTGAGTTAAATAACAAATACATCACCAGCCAGCTGCATCACTCCCGTCCCCACATGGATTGTGGTTGCCACCCCAACATTTTCTGGGCCCCATCTGCCCACCCCTATGAAGAACTTCTGGGGGCACCACTGCTCCAGGCTTGGTTAGTTGTATTTTGTATAACTATCTGTCCCTAAAACGTAGCGTCCACCAGTTGAGAAAACATTTGTGTTCTGTAAAAATGCAGTCTTTTATATTTTATCTTTGATTAAAAAAGGCACAATAAATCTTTCTCTCCTGATGTGAATTGCTTCTGTCTGGGTCGAGTATGGGAATGCCAGTTCTATTTATTGCATTGCCATGGTAACAGATGTTGCCCGAGACGGCATGACATTGGAGCAGCTTTCAATCAAACCTCCTAACTCCAAATCACATTAGCGACTCATTGTTTGATAATGTAAAATTACCTCTTTTCTTATGATCCTTTCACTGGTGAACACTTTGTCAACATTGGTTAACATGCTATTACAGAATGCATATTCCGTGCTATACCCTCCAACTTTAAGGCCTTTTTTTCCTTCTCAGAAAAAAATAACGTAATTGTTTTGAGCTGGCTCGATGTTCAACAAATTGGTCTGGTAAATACATTACAGAAAAGAGTGAACCACCTGAAGACGGGAAACATTTTCACTGGCTTGATTACTGATTATACCTTGATTAACAAGGAGATTGGAGGAGGTGTGCATGTGTGTGTGTCTGTAGTGTAATGCCAGCTTAGGTGTGTACGCATTTTAGTAGATGCCATTGCTATAATTAGCAGATGTGACACTCTCGGGTGCCTCTTGTGCTTAGATTGTTTCGTTCCCTGCATCAGAGGAGCCCCCTGGCTGGCACAGTGTCTGGAAGCTTCCCAGTGGATGGTTGGCAGAGCTTTTAAGCTTAGTCTTCCCAGTGCAGGGGAGGGGGATGTCACATACAGACAGTTTGTAGGTAAGCCATGTTTTGGTGGAAGAGACCTGCTCCGTCAGTCACATCACTGTGATTGCTGGCTTGCTAACAGTGGTGTTACAGTGCTGCATAAAGCCTTTGTACCAGGGAAATAATGGAATAAAAAAGAGTACATGACTTTATCTGTGATGGGGCTCTCATCTCTGCCTAGTCAAACCCAAAGAGACATCTCAGTACTTAGAAGGAGCAGAGGTGAATGCTATTGTACAGTATCAACACAAGAAAAAGCTCTAAAAGGAGAGCACTTTGAGGGTTTTTTTTTTTTTTTTTTTTTTTTAAGGTGGTTTGGTTTTCCAGCAACTGTCCAATCCATAATCTTTCATATTGTGTGAGCTGGAAGTGAAGACCATGGTGTTACCTGTCCCCCGAGTCATATCCTGATCATGATGCCTCTCCACTGAGATAAGAGAACAAACACTGTCAAGCAGCTCATCTGCAAGTCAAGTGTCAGTCAGGTTTCCTGTGTTGCGCGGCAGCTGTTAATCATCGCGAATGAGAACACAGGTCACCAGGTGTGAGACATCTAATCTATCACTTCAGCCTCCTTTACAGAATGAATATGGAGATTCACATTTAATTATTATACATTGTGCTGTAACATAGTAATCCCCTGGAAAACAGGTCTATTGAATTTTGACACAAACAGCTGTATTGTGCCTGCGACAAATACCAATTATGTGTCAAACAAGTGACACGGCAAGTCCCTGATTTTGTTAATAAGTTGCATAGTTTAAGGCAAACGTCAAAGTCAACTGACTGCACTCCACCAGCTCAATGACTCAGTTACTCAGTGCATCATCTTGGGGCTAAAAGATAATGGATATCCTAAACAGTCATGACAGCATCCCTCCATTCTTTGTCATGCTGTGAGTAATGTGCCAGTGTTTGGTCCATCAGCTGTGGAGGAGCTAAATGGTGCTGCAAGCTTCAGTTTGATAATGAATACTGACTGTCAGACGTGTCTTAGAAACTTTGCTGACTGCTCATTACTTTAATCCCAATTAAGAAGGGAGAGCTGCAGTCGTTGATAGTCGAAAACAATGTGACAGACATGGTACATGCCTGTTGAAGTAGGCGACTGTATCAGGCCATTGTTATCACCACAATGCACATGTGTGGACATTGGCAGACCTGCAAATATTCCCTGCAGATTGCTGTTGGCTGGAATAAAGGAAGAAAATAAATGTTCCCCATTTACACTTTGCAAGCCTAATGATATCATATATTTTGGCGCATTCAAACATGAATACTGTGAAAAAGCAGAAGCCTGTAGGCTAATGGGCCATTAACATACAGAATGCACATTAAAATAACCCAATGAATCTTTTTAGGTAGAAAAAAATCACATGGTAATCTTGGTGGTAACTATAATCAGCCTTTCAAATAGATGAAGGAAAAAACAAAATTACAATCACTAAAATATGATTGGAATCAGTGAAGAAATGTTTATGTCATAATAACATTTCTGCTTGGTGGAAGTGACAAACGTTTTTTCTTTTGTTTTCAGCATTATCGTTGGTAATCCTGAATATTTCTACCTTAATTCTGATGCATGTTGACAAATTTCCTTTACTACCACGTCAGCTTTTATATTTATCTACAGGTTTACCCCCACATTCTCAGTGAACCCTAATGAGATCAGTAAATCTCTTCATATCATGAATTTACTGTACATCTTTAAAGGACACATATGCTCATTTTCAGGCTCATAATTTTATTTTGGGTTTTTACTAAAATAGGCTTTCATGCTCTAATGCCCAAAAAATGCTTCAATTTTCTCATACTGTCCAGTGCTGCAGCACTGTATTCCCCCTTGTTCTATATTAGCTCCTGTATCTTTAAGGCCCCCCTACCAATAACCAGTCTGCTCTGATTGGTCGGCTCACACATGCCTGAGCCAGCATCTCTCACCATGTCTCTGGATGGCTCTGTTGTGTTTTCAGCTTCCAGTTAGCTTTACTTCTACCTTGAATAAAGGCATAAATAATGCAAATGTGTGCCATGATGGAGTAGTGTGATGTCAGGAAGTCTCAGAATTAAAGGCGGGACTACTGATGAGGTGTTTCAGGAGCAGTTTTTTTGGTGGGATAGAGGAGCTTTGAGCTTTTTAACTTTCAATACCTTTTACATGCACAAGAACCTATGAAACAAACTGAAGGAAAGGAAAAAGTGAAAAAGCATAATACGTCTGCTTTAACAGACCAGCAGCCATATGTTGAAACATCTCTCAGAGCACCTTGGCTGCCTGTATGTACTCAAATTTTAAACAAGGTGCTGGCGAGAGGCAAACTCTAAAGCTGTGTGTGAAATGAAAATATGTTTGAATAAAGTGATCCAGGTTTCAGAGGCATGGCTCTGTCTTTCCTTAATGAAAACAGCAGTCAGCTCGACTCTCAATTCCTGTGCCAAGTGTTGAAAACTGTGAGATGAGTAGCAGTTTATCAAAGAACACAAACAGTGTTTGTGGCAGCTGTGCCTTTTCCATTAAACTAAGGACCTTAAACTGCAGGGAGACAATTTGAAGCAACACAAAGCAAAAGCACTTGTTTTATTAAGTCACAGTTAACAAAGTCACTGTGTCAGGCACAGACTATTGTCAGGTGATTATGATCAGTGAAATTGGTGAAATACAAATTAAAGCAGCTCTTAAATAGCAGAGAAAGTTTTACTTAATAACATTAGATATTTTCCCTCACTTGTCCTCATGATAACCTCTGATATATTAGGCGACTTGATAACTGTGCTGTTTCGGTAAGTTACATGGCTGGATTTCTGGGTGTCAGTTCATGTTAATTTTTTAGCCATGCTAGTGGTGTGGCTCTGGGGAAGGAAATTGCTCCAGACTAAAATATTTCCACAATTTTGTACAGACAGTCTTGGCGTACAGATGTCGAATCCTAATGACTTCAGTGATCCTTGGGCTTTTCCTCTGATGCCACCATGAGGCTGATATTTTACGATATTTTCAGTGAATTGTCTTCATCACAATCGGACGCAATCCCATGAAATTTTGTACATGAATCCATGTCGCCCTCAGGATTAACTGTTTGGTGTTGTCCTGTTGCATAGCTAGAAATATGAATTTAGGTGGGCCTGTTGGATGTGATGTGTGCAAAAACCAAAGCAAAAAGTAAAATTATGATCAACTCTAACAGGCTTTTTACTTCGTTTACAAGTGTTTATAAGTTTTATACATAACATCGATAGCAGGACACTGATTTTGTTTATGGTTTCTTGGCAACATGTGATAGTTCGAAGAATCTAAGGTAGCATAGGCAAGCTGAAACTTTTTTCTTCAACACTGCAATAAGTTCCCCAATAACATTACAGCACAACTGTTGCAGCAGTGTCAAGGAAGGAAGTGCAAACGGTAAAGCAACCCGCTCTTATTTGAACTTTTTTTTTACCAGTTATCTGAAGTCTCTCTGGAAGGCTATTTTTTCCAATTAACTTAAATGGTGTAAGGAATAATGAGAATGAATACGATTTTTTATTTATTTATTTATTTATTTTATCTGGGCCCACCTGTGTCCAGCTGTTTGTGACCAAATACCTGCAAACTACTGACATTCCCATTAGACTGAGCTAATTAATAAATGTCTGCATGCTATCACCATAAACCAAGAAGTGTAAGCTGGTTAACATTATACCTGAAAATATTAGCATTAGCATTGGTTATTGGTCATTGTTAAACATGTTAACATCCTGTCATTAGCATTTAGCTGAAGGTTGCCTACTGCTGTGCTGTACTACAGTCTCAAAGAGCTGCTAGCGTACCTGTGGTAAATCTCAAGTCTCATATTTGATAACTCCTCGTTCTTCACTTGACCACATTCTGGTCCTCCATTCCAGCCGGTCCCATAGTTCTTATTTCTGCTCTGAGGAGCCATGGACGAGGACACACAAGTCAACCTTCCCGGAAGACTTCCAGCTGAATACCATGACATATAAATACTCCACCCCTACATTCGGCACATTTGAACAGATTCTGGACGTGGCTTCATGATGCCTCAGAGGAAAAGAAGTCTCATTACTCTTGAAACAGTTTGCTCGCCCTTTTTTCCCATGGCTTCCTTGCATCTGTCCATACATTCTTGGTGGGAGGGACTAAGATGCAAGTGAGGGAAGCACAGATGCAATTTAAGAGACTTGGGATGTACCCTGTACATTGTTGCTCAGGTTATAGTGTTGTCTAGTGAGATCTAGTTTCAGCCACCAAAATGCCTAATATGATGGGTATACATTTCAAAAAATCATTATGTGCACTACAACATGTACTGTATATAACCTATTTTCTGGTATTGTAGCTCCACTAACATTTGAAAAGTTGAAAGTGGTTATTAAAATAATAAAAGCCAATCAATTAAATTGCTCCTTTAGCTACAACTATTATCCAATAACCATGATGACTGTGGCCTTGGTAGATCCTGTTGTTGGATTCTTCCCCTTCCTTGTCTCCCTCCTCTCCTCTTCAGCAGCCCTCTGCTCCTACTTGGTACATAACAAGTGGATAGTTGAAATATTGAATATACAACCTAAGATGCAGCACTACACCGCATTGTTATTTATATCATCAATTTGAATTTCAAAGGGAGCTATACCCTCTTGTTAGGGTGATGATTCACTAACAGCACTTAAAGGCGGCCCCACTGCCTTCCAACAGGAGTGGAAATGACAAATTGTCAAAAGTGACTTTGAATGACATAGGGACAAACAGATGAGGGAACAACATATAAACATATGCTTTTGTCAGCATATCATGCTAAATCTGCTTCAGGTTGTTAAACTGTTGACAATGTGAGACATGTGAGAACACTGATTTATGAGATGAGAATCAGATTTCTTATTTCATTTTTTAACATTATTACATCACACCAATGCCCTGAAGAAAAGTTGTATCCCAGTATTCCTCTATTCAAGAAAAAGATACGTTTTCCCAATGGAGATCACCTTGAGCGCAGTAATCAATGAAGTGTTCAGTTTTTACAATTTATATCCATGCCAATAAATACTGACTCGCTTGTTGGTGCCAAAGCCTATAAAATCAAGGGCCTATTTAATCACAATCCTGCCATATTAGTCTTTTCCTAGCCTTAGCCCTGTCTCCGGTGAAGAATGGCTGGTCCCGCTTAGGGTCATCCTGCAAGGCCTCTCATAAATTCCACTAGCGTTACTTGTCTTCTGGCACTTGCTTGATAACACTCATTATTGCTCAATGACCTGGAGGCAAAGCTGCACTTTGGGCCCCATCACCTTCAGGCCGCAGCTGCGGAAGCGCTCCTCCTTTCAGCTCACCTCTGCTTTTAAAAGCCATAAAGTCATGCCCGACAAGTTAGCCAGGAGACAAGAATCACAAGCAGTGATTATTTGATATTGTAAAGTGAATTATACCCTCCACCGTCCTCCGGAAGAGGGGAAGGTTGCCGTAAGACCAAGGGGATGTATCCAAGATTTGTGCAGTTTATGAGGCTCCTCAATCACATGGAGGAAGGGTGTTTGAATCTCAGTTAAACCCGGGGCGACAATGAAAGTTTGAGGTCTCTGTCAGCGGTGAGATTAAATAATAAAAGGAAAGAAAAAGCACTCTAACATCATCTGTGATGCAATATTTCCAACCAGCAATGATCATTCCAATCCAAAATGATGAATCGATAGACCACAGATATGACTGTATTCACGAAAAAGGGATGAACTGGATACTGTAGACTTTAAATGATGCTCATGTGTGTAGTGCTGGCTGAAGCACCTTTCTTTAACGTAAACACTCCCCTTAAAACACTCACACAGGAATATATAGATGCTCAACTGAGGAGGGAAGCCATTTCAACGGCCAAATAGAGCGAGAGGGCCCTAGGAGGCTATTCACACTAGTGCTGATAGTTGTTAAAACCCTGTGTGCTTCACTTCAAATGGGTTTAGAACAGCTTGCGGATGTGAACAGGGCAATGGAGCAACACCATAATACACTCTGGGATGTTCACCTCAGGCAAACACTCTGTGATGCTAAGCACCTCTCTCAAAGCTGCCAAAGAAAGTCCATTGATTTCTCTTTGTTTGTGGACCTGTTTCCATTGTGGGATTTGAGAGAGAAACAGAGCTACCAAACCACTCTCGCCATTGAGGCATCCCAACAGCCAATAGTTCAAAAAAGAAAAAAAAATCAATCAATTAACATGTTACTTTTTTCCCAACAACTAAAACATCTCAAGACAATTTTGAAAACTGGGTCAAACTAGGAAGTAACACCCAAGAAAACAGCATTGACTGACATCTGTGACTTGTGACTGTACTGACAGCGCAGACATTTTAAACATCTAAATGGTACCGACACTTTACCTGTGCGGTAGGCTAATACCTCTAGTGGCCGCAGTAATTGTAATGCCAGTAAATTAGAAAGTCAGGCGAAGTGGTAAAGAGCAAGAAAGTCCTCATAAGGTCGGCCGCTCTTCGTTTCTAGTGTGAAACCAAAAGTAAACATTTGGTTATTTTAACTTTCTAATATAGTGAAGTTCTGTCACATGCATTACTTAACTACAGCTAAGTAGATTTGTTACTAAAGTTATTTTAACCCAAACCACAATGTTTCCTAAACCTTACCCATTAGTTTTCTTGCCTAAACCTGACCAAACAGTGTGCATACAATGAAGGTCTGGTTCACCTCTCGATGACACTCTGCAGCGTTCATTGTTTAGGGAATGGTGATATATGTTGTTTTTGGAGTGACTGGCAATAACATCATGTCAGGTTATGTTGTGATTTCATTCACCACAACAGAGACAGAGACAATACTGTAAGATCCTATGCAGAGAGATTTATTTTGACAATTTATTTTGAGGTTATGGGTTTTTTTTTTTGCCTCCTCTCACTGCTCATTCTCTCTTCTATGCTGTGTCTGCTGACATTGTCGGTGCAGATGTCACTGATGATGTAGATTCAAATATTACTGCTTAAAGGTTCATGTAGCACCATAACTTCATTATTCCTCTGGATTTCATGATGTTGTGCTATCTAGTTGATGTCAAATGTCCTTATTGTACTGCAGTGGTACAATAAATACAAGATCTGTAACACTTGTTTCAGTAAGTAACCCATTTGGAAATTAGCCTTGCTAGCTTGCCCTATATTAATGTACAGATACACAGAGTGGAGCAAAGGAGAGACAGCTGAAGTGAAGATAACGTTACTTAAGTTAATGACAATGCATTACGTTGCTGTAAATGAAATGAAAGCTACCCAACAGAAGTAACTTTTTATGAAAACCTAAAACCAAAGTTGGACAGATGTCAACCCCAGACATAAAAAATGTAGGCCAAAATGGATGTCAACCTAGGGGAAACACTGCCATGACTGTCAGCGTGAACTATATTCAGTTTCTGCTTATTTAATGTCTTTTTCCAAAGTGCATCTTGAAGCACTTTTGTGTCCGTGTTGTGACAATGCTTTTAGTGCTCTGTAATCTCACTGTCACAGTTGGCACTTTAACAAATTGAGAACACTTTTCCGCAGTCGCACTGGTTCGCGTCATCATAGACATAGCTTCAACAAAAACAAAAAACATGTCTGCATGGTATTTATGACCGCCGTTTAGCTTGCTTACAAAGTCACAGAAAAAACACCATTAAATGCTGAGGATTGGTGCCCTTGTTGGTTTATGTCCAGTGTCTCCAGAGACTGTTGGAGGAGCAGTCTCAAAAGTGAGTAAATGAAAAAAGTCGAGATCAATTCAAATTTGGGTTTGGGTATCCTTCCCACAGACAAGAACCATCTGCCCAATGGCAGTAAAAACAGATTACATTTTGTCCGCTAGAGTCTCCGTTGTGAGAATCCCACCTGGAAAAAGGAGTGATTTGCTCAATCTACTGTACAAGTTAAATGAATGCACTGCATTAAAGGCGATTCACTTTTTATTGCTAGTTTAGCTACAAATGCCAGTAAATTTGAGCCGCTTATCTCACTTGCTTTCAAAGATAGCATGGCAGAGAGACTGTGTTGGTACAGACAAAAGTCATGATATTATAAGCTGCTTTCACACTATATTTAATCCCACATTGAACCTAATCTGCATTATCTATTCACTGGGATTGGAAACAGAAGAAACTCTATATAGTAATGTACTATGCACATTTTTTCTCCTCTACATGTGACTTTTTTTTTTGTTTCAAACATACCATCAAAATGTCTGAGGACATTTTCCATCCATCCTTCCAACACTCCCGACAGGTTTCTATATATCACAGGGTTAATAAACAACCTGTCAGAGTCTGCTCTCGAAGCTGTTGCTTGCATTTTGCAGGTTAACTCAACAAAGGCTGACATAGATGGACGCTGGTCACAGAAAACTCAAATCATAGCATAAAATTATCTCTTGTGATTTCAAAGATACTAAGTCCATGTTTTTCCTAAACTTGTGGAGGGGACAAAGAATGCACGCAGAAAGAACCAACACCCTGTCACTCTGAAGGGCATTTGACAATAGCATCTAGGACTGGGCCACAAAGTCTTTGAAACCCCTAGGGACCATTTTGCAGGGAATGAGTAGAATTGTCTTGCTTTCCTCGAGACCTCTCAGGCCAGTGTGTCCTGGGTCTACTCCAGTGTCTTCTCCCAATTGGCTGTGCCTTGAATACCTCCAAACAGAGGCAGCCAGAGGGCAGCAATAGCAGATGTCCAGACCACCTTAGCTGGCTCGTGTCAATGCAAAGGAGCAGTGGCTCAATACTGAATGATACAATGCAATATGTTGACCTGTGTGACAGATACGTAATTTTAAGTACTAAGCAATTTTCTGTCTTTGAGACTTTTGTCCTGATCCAACTGATCTTTCAACACTTCTCAAGCTGTGATTGCACTGATTTGTGGTGACCCCTGCATGAGGAATCAAGGATTTTGATACGTAATAATCTTCACTGGCGACACAGACGAAAGTAATGCATTAAAATTATTGTGCTGTTTTTGCTGGTTCTGCTTGGGATCTGTAGAAATTAAAATGCCATAACTGCTTACGCTGGAAAAAGCAGATTTTGAGTCTAAGCTTCGCAGTGGATTTGCTCTGGAACTGACACTGAAAATTAGTTTTTGTGTATCAATTTCTCTGAAGATGAGAACATTTTCGATTCACGGGGAGTCAGCATAATGCAGTTGAGAGAAAGTGATTAAACTAGAAACAAGACTCAATTTGAGGTCGCAAAACAAGTCACGTCTTGTCGTCATGCACATCACTTACACGGACAAACACACGATTTGGCCACTGATCAAACCAGTATGATGAGTGGATTCCATAATATAAATGACGTGCAGGTTAGAGGTCAAATAAACCAGCTTTAAAAGCACATACATCCACATGACTTCCAATAGAGGTCAGCCATATATCACACGCTCCCCATCACTGATGCGCATCTCAGTGTTTTTTTTTTTTTTAGCACATCAGAACAGTCGTCCCTGAACACAAGTCAATCAACGTCAAGCATCCATCTTATATTGGCCATATAGGGTCACATGTGGCCATCATTCAGGGCAAGAACTCAGGCATGCATGAAGCTTTGAGGACATTATCTCCACCGGTCATTGTTCCATATGCCTAACCCCGCTGGCATACACGCACGTGCAGCACAGCAGAGTCTATGCTTAGCCAGGCCCAGGGGAACAGTGCATACTGTACATGGCCTGTGTAACCAGCCATATGTGACCCTGCTCATAATTCAGTCACAGGAGAGAAATACAGTGACCTGTCCGCAATCAGAGGCCTGCAAATCTGCAAGGCTGGCTCTATTTCATTTAAGAGGAGCTGAGCGTGACAACCAGAAGATATTGATGTGTGTGTTGGGGGTTTTGAGGCGTATGGTACAGGTGCTGATCTGTGTGTGTGTCTGACAGAAACATGCTTAGTTTTGCTATATACTGTATGTATGTGTGTGTGTATGTGTATATATGTGTGTATATATATATATATATATATATAAATTATGTAAAAATCAGAATTCTATATTCTGTATTTGTGAGATTAAAATCAGAACTCAGCTTTTTTGTTTAACAGTGGCTCTAATCCTCCTCTGTATTGTATGTCTAAGTATAACTGGTCTTAAGGCAAGGCAAGGCAAGTTTATTTGTATAAAGCACAATTCAGACACAAAGCAATTCAAAGTGCTTTACTGGGGCATACGATTACATTGAAATACGTAAAAAATTACATTTAAGATACATTAAAAACAAGTAGGAAGACATCAAGAAATAACACATTAAAGGATAACTACCGTTTTTTACAACCTGGACCTTATTTCTGGCAAAATATATGGTCATTTACTCACCCAGATAACTTTGGTGTCATTCGGCGTCGTTCGGACGAAATTAGATCCAGTGTAGCGGCGATATATCCATATAATGGGAGAGACGGGGCAGCGACACACAGCCTCTATATAACGCATTATCTGCCACGAAACTAGTTCATTTCATCAATATTTTGTTATGAAATGCTAGCGCTATTAGCCTCTGAGTCCGGGCTCGTCTATTGTCAACATCCGGGGTCTGTAGGCTGATCTACTACCTCTGACCTGGAAGATGTCGTCTCTGAGCTGCGCGCGCACCCGCGACAGCGCGGCTTGTTTACCTGTAGCTGCTACTGCTAGTTTGACCCCGGATGTTGATAACGGACGAGCCCGGACTCAGAGGCTAATAGCGCTAGCATTTCATAACAAAATATTGATGAAATTAACTAGTTTCGTGGCAGATAATGCGTTATATAGAGGCTGTGTGTCGCTGCCCCGTCTCTCCCATTATATGGATATATCGCCGCTACACTGGATCTAATTTCGTCCGAACGACGCCGAATGACACCAAAGTTATCTGGGTGAGTAAATGATCATATATTTTGCCAGAAATAAGGTCCAGGTTGTAAAAAACGGTAGTTATCCTTTAAAACAAGTTAAGGAATAGGAAAGTAAGCTAAACTAGAATAGGTTTAAAAGAGACAAGACTAGAAAATAAAAGTCACAGTGCAGTTCAAAGCCTTGACATTGCTTCAATGAAAGGCTATGGCAAACAGAAAGGTCTCCAGCCTTGATTTAAAAGAGGTGAGAGTTGGAGCAGACCTGCAGTTTTCTGGGAGTTTGTTCCAGATATGTGGCGCATAATAAGTGAACGCTGCTTCTCCATGTTTACTTTTGACTCTAGGGACTGAAAGCAGACCTGTACCTGCAACCTCAGACGTCTGGATGGTTCATAACTTAGCAGCAGCTCAGAAATGTATTTTGGCCTGAAACAATTCAGTGCTTTATAAGCCAGCAGCAACACCAACACTTTCATAATGTGGAGAGAAATTCCACCAAATGAATACCAGTGTGTCTGGGATATCCATCATGATAAACAACGCCAACTTGACATCCATTCCCGTTTCACATTACACCAGACAGTCTAATATAAGACTCCTGTTTTTAAAAGGTGGCTTCAAGAGGGATGTTAATGATGCATCCCACTTGAAGTTAGATGCAGAGGCTTTGACACTCAGTGCTTCTGAGCACTCAGAGCTCTGTGTATCACGGCAAATAAAATGTAAAGAGCCATCCACCACAGCTGAAAGAGCTTTAAGATGGCCTGTGTTCAAGCAGGCAGAACCGTTTGAATTGGTTTTGTGCCAAGTTGATACACGTTGAAATCTGAGTAACCTCTGTAAGGTTGTCTGAGGGAGGGTGAATGATGTCTGCAGACCTGAAACTCCTATGAGCTAAGGTCAGATTTACACTTTAGAATAAGTATCACATTCATACAGTGTATATTATGTGTCTTTTTTGTCTGTATTAAACAACAGCAACCATATCTGAAATGATCAGTGAGGGGCTATTTTTTTCTGTTGTAGACCACCGTTTATTGTGCTTTTATTTTGTGCTCTATTCTTGTCATTATAATAATAATTTCTCACTCTGGGATTCCGTGTCACAAATTTGTTTTAATGGTGCAATACGTAAGATTGGACAACTGGGGAATTCATACACCAAACAAGTCTGGACTGGGTTCACGGAGCACCAGGGGAATGTTTGTCTTGTTAACACCGCTAGCGCAGGAGTGTTGGCAGAGGCTGGCTGGTTAGCATGCTGACTTCAGTAGATATCTCTGCATCACAAAACAAAGACGACTTTGACACACCATTAAAACTGTTATTGTTATTGTGATATTCTGAATTTGATTTTTTTTTTTCATGTTTTAAACAACTGTAGTGACTAAGTGTAGTTCTGCACAAAGAAACAAATAAGTCCCAGTACCCTGAAAGAAAAATGCAGAGTGTTTTGTTTTTTTTGTTTTTTTTCAGTGCCACCCAATAATTGCAAAAACACAGTATTTTCCTCTGGGGGTAAATGCTTTTACATGGTTATCCTCTTCTATAGTCTTAAATGCGTGAACTTAGTTTCACCCTGAACACGTGACAAGGTAAGGATTAATCTTTAATTCAGCGTTGCAACCCAACTACTGTAGAAATGGGAAACACACATTATCACCCTTATCTGTAATCTAATGAGTCAAATAGAATTATGCTACACATTCACGGTACCAAAATGCATCGACAATGAACGCAGAGCCTGCTGCTTTATTGTCCCATTTCTGTGTTATTAAGCTACTTGCATGCCATCCAAGGCCATTACACGTGTCGGTGGCATTGTGAAGCAGAAAGACTTATTGACTGCAAGAAAAAAAACGGGCTCTTAGCTCAGAAAAACATCTAAGGAAGTAAGAGTGATGAAGTGACTTCAGAGCAAGAGGGAAGTCAGCAAAACCATAACCATGAGTGGGATATCTAAGTTTATTAAAGTTCCACAGCTCGCCTGCTGTCACTCGGATTCTTTGTAAAATACAAAGAATGCCAGTGCTGATACCGTAGAAAACAACAGCGTAATGCATTATTCATCAAATAATTCAAATAATACAAATAATTCATCAAACGATGTTGGTCCCTCTTTCACTCTTGCCAAATCTCTTTTAATATTCCTTTCTCTCTTGCTAGTTCAGTTATTTAACTTTCCCCGCCTGTGCCTTGAGAAGCAGTCCCAATCAAAAGCCACTTTGTTCATAATAAACAAGGGTGGAGGATTAAGTGCAGATGTCAACAAAGAGGCGCTTGTTGACTGGCACTGAATATGCACATCCAGCCAAGCCTGGCCAATTCACTGCCTGCACACTGATAGCAATGGATTGGTCAGAGGATTACAGACTATGGGTGCCTGTTCCTCTCTGCCCAGCTGGCACACACAGGCTACCACTGTGTTGTTTGGGCAAAACATCCCACTTAAACTAGTTCAAGCTACCTTAATCTGGATCCAGTGGCCTATAGCTTGTGTTGCAGATTGTTTTTTTTGTTTTTTTTTTGCAGTTTACAGAATCCTAAACCTGAATTTAAAGATTTCTAACTATTGAGGCATTTTTTGGAGGAGCCATAACACATACAGATGTCATCAGCAACTCTGCAGTGATTCCTTAGATGTTGCCTTTCATGTGTGATTGACAGGTTCATTAATTGGTCGGCTTTAGAGAATGGCCACTTGCCAATTAACCTAAAGTGTTGAGCATGCAACACAAGGACTATCTTGTTTCGCTGGATGCCAGATGAAAAGTGTGCTTGTATGCAGCTCTTGAGACTAATGACAAGGTCACTTTAATGTGCGTTGCAAATAAAATCAAAGTAATTTGTCTGTCAAGCATACAGATGCATACTCCAACTGCACTGCAAAATGCGAGCTTTATGCCATAAATTGTGTTGCGCTGAATAGATTTACTGGAGTTATCGTAAAAAGGTTTTCAATTTTTAAAGTGGATCAGGTTCCATTACTTTACACACATTTCTGGAAACAAACTTACCATTTGGGGACTTGTACTGAAAGGTTCAGGCAATTGTTGTCTGTCAATGAATGCCTTGTGCAATTATTTTTGTGCAACGTGTCAGGTCTGTTTTATTCAGAGAAAAGGTGCAGTGCCCGAGTGCTTCGCGTTGAAAAGCCGCTAACTTTTCAGAAAGGCGCTGGTGACGTCACCATCTCTCTTTCTCTCTTACATTGTTTGGCTGCACACACAAATGCCCCTTTCCAAACCCTTAGTGACAAAATATCAGATGGCTCTTTAGCTGAAGCTATGACACCTCTCTACCATAATGTTGCCATTCAGACTTCCTGACTTCCTGTTTGACAGAATATTGCGACGTGTGTCAGCCCATGATATGGCAAGGGATATTATAAGCATGCAAACTGCGGTGGCTCTCCTGTCATTCATAGATTGGAAGACAATAATAGACAGATGATGAACGATGAAGATGAATGGCATTCCACCCTGCCCAACGTCGCTCAGAACAAATGAATTCCAAGGGCGCTCCTCATCATTTCAATGAGCTTCCACCCGCTATGTTTCAGCATAAATCATGTTAACCTTCTCATTTTCAAGTTCATTCATTCTTAAGGTGCTCTTCCTCCTGTCTTAGCGGCTACGGGCCTTGTGGAAGCATCAAAGGGATCTGATTGCTGAGATTCCATTAAACCTCAGACTGCGGAATATTGTGTCCCTTTTCCCGGGAATGCCAACTCTTCTATCTGTCATAAGTCAAAGCTGTCATCGCAGCGCTCTATGCAGCATGCAAATGATCGTGGCAGGTCCAAGGATATCTGTGGGAAAAGGGTGTGAAAAATCAGTGGTACAATGCCTCCATAAAACCGGAGATTGATCCTTACCATGACAGGAACACCCACATGTGGAAATAAGGAAGTGGAGGGCAATGTGACAGTCAAAGAGAGCTCAGTGCTCAGCTGGAAGGCAATCAGTGTCTGATTTGGACAGCCATTCCTTTTCACACATTATTTTTCATTCTTCACAGCTTTGTAGATATAACAGCTCCAATTTTAGGAACATTTTGAATTCTGGTGTACGTTTCCCTTTGCTATCACCAGGCAGAATGTTGATGTATTATTCAATTCTGCCACCATTGTCATCAACAATTTTTTTTCTAAAAGCAATTTTTTGGAGGAGTATTTTTTTTTACAGTATTTCAAAACTACTTGGTTAGGTTGAAGAAAAGATTGGCTGTGGTTAAAACTACTTTACTTGCAGAACATATGTGGCATAAGCTGATGGATGTAAGTCAGAACAGGTAAACGTTGAATTTTGATTCAACACGGAACAAAAACATGCTAGATAGAGACACTGAAGCCTGAAAATTTTGACTTTTTTAGACTTAAGTTGTAAGCTGAACATTTGGGTTCATGTTAGGGTTACTTATTTACTTATTACATTTTCGAATGGTCAAACATGTAATAAGTAATTTTCTCCAATATAATCCAATGATTTAAAGTGTGATTTGGTTTTGATACAAAAAAAAAAAGAAACTTTCATTGAGATATCTCTGAACCGCAGTGAACACAATGCATGTTTTTAATGGTTTTAGTTTTATAGATCTTTCACCAGTGAACCCTCAGCGCCTTCATTTTCAAGTGTTTTGCATGTTTATTTTCTCCTTGGTTGCTCTCATTGTTAATGGCTATCTGTTCAGAGAAGTAGGTCAAGGTTGAAGGAGAACTAAAACCAGATGACCTCCCGCTCTCCCAGCGGATTTCATT
Source organism: Pagrus pagrus (assembly GCF_965226575.1). Lineage (NCBI taxonomy): Eukaryota > Metazoa > Chordata > Actinopteri > Spariformes > Sparidae > Pagrus > Pagrus pagrus. Next base: position 17,805,313 of record NC_140194.1, read on the forward strand.
ATCTTTGTTGTTTGGTTCTCTATGATGTGTGGTTGAGGAATAAAAGAAGGGGATGAACTGCACTTATATTCTTTGAATGTTCTCGGGGGAACATCATGGAGGCTCCTCGTGGGAATGTGTTATCTCTAAAACAGCATAATTGCTTCATAGCCACCAATAAACCTCACTTGCTTGGGCTGCTTTTGTGCTATTATCATATCATTATTATTAATAGTGTTAGCAGGGCCGGCTCTTGGCATAGGCCATATAGGCGATCACCGCTACATGCTTTTGTTTTGTTTGAGTAATTAATTAAAATGTTGATGGTGTTTCCGATGGCGGTTTTCCATATATTGTAGCGACAGGCTTCGGGGGAAGGCTCCAAATCCTAATCTAGCCTAGAGCACCAAAATGGCTAGAGCCGGCCCTGAGTGCTAGCAGTCGTTAGTGGTGATATACTGATCAGAGAAAGGCATTTTTTGCTTGTTACGTCTGCTGTGTGCAGATACTGTACCAGCCTCTTAAGCGGCAGTATTGTCATATGTTTTCAAGTCATGAATCAGATTCAAAAGACATGCACTGTATAATGCTATTGGTAATTCTCATACATCAGCCTTACAAATCTGCCAAGCAAAACGGTTTTGCATTCACGTATAGTATAACAGCAAGTGCAGAATCAATTGAGTGCTTAACAACATGGCTGGATCTAGAAACAAGACTTTTGTAAGATATGAAAAGCTGACTGAAACATTGGACGACATGTTGGATGATGATGTTAATGCAAATGAGTCAAGAACAATTACTATTTTTATTTAATTTAATTGTGTCTGCCTTCATTATTTAATCACTGGTAATTAACATTTAAATGTTAATTCAGTACATTTTGGATTGCAAGTCATTTTTGTCCTTGTCAAATTAAAGGAGAATTGCCATTTGTGTTGCAATTCCCCATGATGTCTGTTCACAAATACTGGACATTCTGTTTTGGACCGAATGTCTACTTCCATTGACATCTACAATTTCCTCAATTTATCCTCCCTGCCATATAACTGCCCCTTAACTACCAGAACACAACTGCTGTCATGGGACATTCAGCATGATATTTCACACAGGCTCCTTGCAGTTGCAGTATTGACGCAATGTTGACCTGCTGTGAGCTTTAAATACTACCTGGATCTGCTCTAATTCAAGCAAGAAAGGAAATTGGTTGTCACCATTTCGCCCCCAAAGATTATAATATCAGTATGCTGGCTGTATTTGACAGTTCATTGTCTTCATTTGAGATACCTCTCGAGGATTTCATGTGTGCATGCGTGCAAAAAGATTGATGACTGACATTTTGACGGCTGTATGGAAAAACTGAACGCCCCCCACGGTTTCCCGCTTAATCTACTAAAATGCTAATGCATGACCGATCAATACCACAGTATATTTACTTCAGCTCGTTTTGCTGATATTGCAATTGCTTGAAACGTTAGGGGGTTGCGGAGACTTATTTTTATTTTTCCAGTGAGGAATTGAAAGCTGCAGCAGAGAGATAAAGAAAGGGCCTAGGTTTACTCAGATACCGGCAGATACATCTGCACTAGACAACCTCAAAACGACCCATGAACCATAATGTGGTAAAGATGTCAACCGGTAGACGTAAGCATGAAAGCCGCTTCCAGGCTTTTTTTTGATGGAGCAAAAAGCAAACAGTTTTGACACCATTCACTTCAGAAATCCTCTTTTTCCTCCTCATCCGTAATGGTGTGTTGGAACAAGTCAAGGGTTGAAATGCATTCAAGCAAATGACAGTAAGGCCAGATAAGGGGTAAATGCATGTCACTGTTGATGTGACGGGGACAAAATGTGAAGAACTCATCAAGCTAGATGAAATTTAAGAAAAATAACAGATTGAATGAGTTCCACTATGTCTGATATTTTGCTTAAAGGTATTTCAAATGCAGCGAATACCTAATGTTTCTATATGTTTTATTGGAAACCTTTGTTTGGAAATGATTATTAAGTAAAGCAATTAACAGACTATGATTTCTACAACAATAATAGGAAAGATGCAGGGAGAAGTATGTCTTAAATAACAATAATATATCAATGCATTTAGGCAGTTTATACCATACAAGATTAGCCAACTTGCCTGTTGTTGTCTTTGTTGTAGTTCTTGAAGGAAAGAAATCCGTCCAACTCGTTTCCATATGTGGAGATTCTAATCCACATGTGAAATAAAGGGAATTGCAAACATGTTGAAATGGGATGCCTTATGTTACAATTTTCATTTGTATATTGAAAATTATTATTTTCACGTTATAATTTTAGTACACATGTGAAAAGCATGTGAAAACGTCTGAAAAATGAAAAAGGAGCAATTTTCATCTGATTTCACGTGCCATGTTTTGTTGCTACGTGTGCAAAATCTAATCTACATGTAAAAAACCACATGCAAGTGTATGCAATGTAGATGTGAAAATGTAAATGTCACTTGTGGAGATTTTCATTCATATGTGGCAAAAAAACAAAAACAGTCACTTGTCCATCAATGTCGCCTTTACATGTGACATTACTGTATTTTCACGTTGTAATTTAAGTTCACTTGTAGAAAGCCAATAGCATGAAATTGATATTAACAGAAATCTCATTTTATTTAATATGATTCATCAAGCAGAGCCTTCAAGGCATTCAAAGAAAAAAATAATTTCTCACTTGAATTTTGCTGACTGAAATAATTCATCTGACACTTTTTTCGTAGATACGTTTAATGAAACTTACTTGAAACCAAACAGGTTATGTAAATGCCACAGACAGCTACAGATGCAGCATTAATTTTGCAGTGTTTAAATCTGATGCTTGTTTTATTAAACACAAAGTGTAGGATCAGTGCCACACAAGCAAATATCTGAACCAGCATTAAAACAAAAAAGAAAATTCTTGCCTGTTATTTAAGAGATTATAGGTGCAGTTAAGCACACAGTGCTAAGTCTTATTAATGTTAAGTTCTTTTGAGTGGTGAATTATGCTAAGAATATTATCTAAAAAGATTTGAATTCATCAATTTCTGATGGCTTCAAACGTGACTCAGCTACAAAGTAAAATCTGAAAATATCACATTCATGGTTGTAAAGGAATATTCAATCTGTCTCCAATTTCCTGACAATAGAATCGACTTCACAGACAATAAAGTCACATTCTTTTTAAGTGTGATATTATGAGAATATAAAGGGCTCTTCAGACTTCAGCCCTTAATAACTAGAAACCCTTTCCTCAATTTCTAGTTCGATAAAGACGTGTGTGAATTAAGCAAGAGGGATGTGGGATTAATCAGTGCATTTTGACTCCCTTTCTTTTAGAATTTTTTGGTACCTCAAAGTTTTCATGGCAGCTTGATGTAGTCTGCGGCCAATGACCCACGCAGAAATGTATTGACTGGAGCAGGGCTATTGGAAAGACGTCAGGCTCAACAGAAACACTTTTAGAAAAGTGTCCCCTGGAGGCTGCTGTGGTGACTTCATTAAAACGTATCATTTATATGTTGGATTTCTGTGCACTAAGTGTGGGAGTCATAAGGTAAGGCCAGGAACACTGTGGTTCTTTTTGCACAGGGTTACTTAACTCTGCCCTCAGCTACATGTCAGGTAGACATAACATATCGTGTTATGTATTTAATTGTGTATTTTCTTTTTTGTCCTTTTTGAGTCAGTTGAGAGAATTCATTTTGTAACCCTGACTTTTACCAGAAAGCAGCTGAAAAATCTCCTTGACATCACAGACACTCTGTGTAAAACACATTGAGAGTACAATTAGTCACAGTTAGTTATGACACAGCTGACAGCTGATGATTTTTCAATTTACTTGTGCTGTAATTTTCCACCAATCAATCTCAATCAACCTATGAAACACTTAATTATGCCAATTGGCTCTTCTGTGATTTTAAAGTAAATGTTTATTGCTATTGACTTTTATCATTTAGAATGTCTATTTTCAACATAATGATGTCTGTTGGCATAAAGAGTTACTGCTTTGAGAAGTAAGACATTTACAGTCAGATATATTGTAAGTTAAATCACCATAACTGTGGTAAGATATTGTCTTTATTGGTTTTAATGCCTCACTGTAAATGTAAAATGTAAAAGTAAAAGGGATGGGCAAATAGCATTTTAAAGTAACATTATGTACGTTTTCTACCTTAAAATAAAAGCTTCAAAATCATTTTGATGGTACAGTGTCTTGTAATAGGGTGAATGGTGTATCTGTCTCAGCCACTCTGCCCCCCCCCCCCCCCCCCCCCATATTCACTTGTTTCTGCACTATGTAACTTCAGTGAGAGGGTAGGACCACAGTGTTACATACATGTTTACTTCAAGGTACAAGTTTTCACCCATAACATTGTTATGACCTAATGAGTTTTGTTTGTAGTTACATTACTTCTGACAAATTGTTACAGACCTGGATTTGTATTTAAAACGGTGGTGCACTCACAATCACACAAAATACCAATTTCTACATAATGCATAATCTTTAACAATCTATTTTACATATATACTGGCTACTGGCCCATATTTAGTTATATACTTATTTATTTCAATTGAACCCACAGTGTTTTCCTAAATCCAATCAAACTGTAACTGTACAATGAAGGTCTGATATGCCGTTACACTGCAACAGTCATAATGTTTCGGGAACGGTGATATATGTTGTTTTGGGAGTTGCTGGCAATCGACCTTTACAGTTATATTGGTATGAGGATGTGTTGGATTTAATGGTATCAGATCTTGATGAAACCTGAATGTGAAACTTCTAATGACTTATAAGATTTGTTGTGGTTGACATGTAGTGTCTATTATTAAAAACACGTCCAAATGTGCATGTAAGTATTGATCGTTTCATTTTCACATTTACAGGGCTGCTTATTGAAGCACCCAATGGAAGCTTACATGAGAAAATCAAAGTCTCATTATCTTCAGAATGACTCATGATGAGGCCAGTCTTGTTATGAGTCATTGTTCAGCAAACGGTGTAACCAATACTTCATCCAACCATTTTCTTATGTGCTTATGTTCCCCATGTCAGAGTGGGTGACTGGAAGTTTATTGAACAAAACTATTGATAAGCAAATGTCTGATATTTCCATGTATGCTGTGAAATGTGGTTGGTATGAAGGATTTAATCTTTAAATGAATTTTCATACTCATATCTGGCATCAGTCTCACTGCCTAATCCTTATTTAGTAGGCTTAACTTAAAATGAAAACAATAGCTCGTCACCAAATGCATGGTTTAAGAACAGCACCATCTTGAAATCTTAGTAAGGTAGGCTAAATAGAGGAAAATTAACATATTTTATACAGCTGTACCTTTATTTAGTTACATTTGCTGGTATTTTAAAATGGGGACATGTCTATATATCACCTTATCACCTCTGTTGGCCAACTCAATGCTGATGTGACAGACTGGTGATCTGTGACGGGCGTCCTGCACCCCTCACCCTGTGAATAGGATAGGCTCCACCTCTCCACAACCCTGTAGAGGACAAGTCGTTTAGGGGAGAGATGAATGGATATGGATACACTTTACAATAAATGGCAAACTAAGTTATCAAGCTGAATCTTTTTTTTTTATAAACAAACAAAAACACTGTTATTTATGGGAATTATCAGCAGAAGGATTGTTTGAAACCCAAGCTTCTGTTATTCAATGGCTACACAGTGACGATAAAGGTTGACCTTGAATGCAGCGAGAACTCAAAGAGATTGAGATTAATGTGTTCTTAAATATCATATCTGTGAACTTTGTCTATTTAAATTCCTATTTATGCCACTTTGTCTTATAAGTGGACTCCGAGCCCTATAGTTCAATAGCACCTCACCCCTCTGTGTCTTAGTGAAAAGAAAAGTCTTTTGCATCCAGAAATTTACATAAACACTATCCGCTTTCATTTGATGACATTCATCCTTTAGATTTTTTGGCCAGTTTACAAAGTGTTACATCACTGTGGAGCATGTTCCCACTGCTAGACCCGCAAGACGTGACAGTGTCTACAGGTCCTCCTGTAATGATTTTAATCAGGAGCTCATTATGTCTCGCACACAGAGGCCACTCAATCACATCAATTGATTAATTAAGTGCCAAGGGCGTTTGGGGATCAGGGTGACAATATGATCCCTGGGGACACGCTGAAGGTCCGAAAGCAATAATCGTTAAATAAATGGTTCTGTTAGGTCAGCATAACTATTGCATGTACCCACTTCTATATCTAATTAAAAAGCAAATTGTATTCTCAATAAAATCTGATAACTTGCTGCAAGGACAGATGTTCTTTCTGGGCTTTTGGTGTCGGTTTATGGTACACACTCCAGTGTTAAGTCAGCAGGAGAAGAGGAAGGAAAGGATTTGTGCAAGCCAGCATCATAGTAAAGCATGTAATACAAGCTAATCCTCCTCCAGTCATGCTGCTGTGAGGCCGGCAATAGTGAGTGTGCGTCGGCTTGATTTGACTCAACCTACAGTAACAGCTGGGTAAATAAGGACCACCCCTGTGTTGGCCTTCACGCTAACACTCACTGAAAAGCATTAACATAGGTGGGAGTACTTCCACCTGCTTTGTCTTGCAAATCATGAACTGGAGTCATGGCTCTCAAGCTGCTAGCATAATAGGAGAAATCACATTTAGACATGTTTGTTTGTAAATACACAGTGGTTGTGTAACTGCAGGGGATTCGGTTTGTCCGCTGTTAGAAGATGTTCAACTACAAGGCAAATTTCAGAAGCAAACTTGTACACAGGACCCTGGAAGATATTCATGTGATTTGATCTTTAATTTTATTACAATTTCAAGAGTTATAATTGTTTTTCACTCCTTTACCTACCAGAAAGGACAGTGGGGTGCAGTAATGGACAGCTCACATTGTTAAATGTGAATTTTAGGTGAAGTCTAAAGTCATGTGTAACTATTGTATATATGCATTTTCTGGCAATTACATGAGTTCAGGTGAAACATTGACACATATGACATTCACTGCCACTAGATATTACACTAGAGTACCAGCATCTCAGACCAAAACAAATATGCTCAATAAATTTGAAAAAAATAATATTAAACGAAAAACAGAAAACAAGACAGAAAGCAGCATCTGAGCACAAACTGCTCACGAAACTCGAATCAAACTGCAAAACTAGTCAGTGCTGATCAAACATGAATCATGATTCTGTTTCTAATTCTTGCCTCAAATACTTTCACAAATATTTTTTCCCTGCACTGTTCAGCTACAATATGAGGGAGTTTCATAACCAGGCAGCCATGTTGATTAAGGATGTGGGGGAGACAGAGAAGGACTTTTGTGCTCTATCATGCATGCGTGGCCTTCCTAGCTACAAACAACAGAGAAACTCAGATAACAGCAGTAATTATTGATTATTTTCATCTTAGAGTAATCTCCCAATTATTTTTAAGATTAATCAATGAATTGTTGAGCCTATGAAATGTATAAAAATGTGAAAAATGCTCATCACAATTTCTCAGTGCCCAAAGTGACGTCTTCAAATTGCTTCTTTTGTCTAATCAACAGTCCAAAAGGCTCTACATGTACTATCTTTCATGACAAAGAGACGCAGCAAATCCATAGATATAAGAAGCTGGAATGAGAAAAATGTTTGACAATTTGCTTGAAAAATGACTTTGAAATGACAATTATCTTGTTAGTTGACGTATCATTTTCTTTCAATCGACTTATTGACTTATCTTTGCAGCTCTAATTACAAAACACACGGGGGAGTGCAATGTCATTCTCCTTTTAGGATGTGGTTACTTGACTATATCTTTACCAGTGTTGGAAGTAACTAATTACATCTACTCATATTACGGTAATTAACAATTTCTTTAGGTTACTTGCACTTTTATGTGTATTTTTTCAAGTTTGTAAATTTACTCGTACTTCCATGTACTTGATTATTTTTAAAATCATGATTGAAAAATGAGTACAATCTAAATTAATATCTAAACTTTTCATCTGCCTTTTTGTAGCCAATAAGGCTATCCGATCACACACGGGCCAATAAAAACCCTGACATACAGAGAAAAAAAAAAGAAACTGCGGGAATATTCCAGTAACAAAACTATACTTGTGTACAGATTTTCAGTACTCTTTCCACCACTGGATTCTTTACATAGCAAGAAGTTGTTTGCTGCTACATTAATGTAACTAGAGATGACCGATACCCTTTTTTCCTTCCCGATACCGATTGTGATACCTGGGCTTATGGTATTGGCTGATACCAAGTACTGATCCGATACCAGTGTGTGTTCAAAAAGTTTTTTTTTTTTTCTAACAGCTGTATATACTACTAACTGTATGGAGGTGATATGATTGCTGTAATTGTTGTATGGCCTTGGCTCATGTACAACCTTGCAGAGAATGATTGCCGCACATTTTTTTATTATCTACTGACAGTCAGTCATAACCGAAAAAGAACAAATAAAGAAAGGATAACAGTTCCTTCAAAAACTGTTGAAGTGAATAATTCCCTTAAAACTTACTCACGGAACTGGTTTGCTTGCAGCACCGCACTTTGAAGGGCAAATGTTTACGCTGATACTCACCCAGTGTGCAGACTCAGCAAAGACATGGGGCACACGTCAGAGATCCAAATGTCAGTAGTAAAGCTGATTGCCTGCACGTCGTTCAGCCTAGATGAAATGTGTTCCCTCACCGTCTCATAAAGTTTGGGGAGAGCATTTTCTTGGTTCTCTTTCACGTGATGTGTCTTCAAATGCTTTATAAGGTTGCTGGTGTTGAAATTGGCAACAGTCGTGCCACCCCTTGAAATTACAGTGCTGCATAGTGAACATGTCACCGTTTTACTGGTGGGGTTATCCAGAGTAAAATATTGCCAAATATCTGACATGTTGCTAGCTCTGTCTGACTCATGTGTTGTTGCCAGGGGCAGCACACAGAACTTCTTGTGTTGGCTTTTAGAGCATCAAGAAGAATTGATTTCTGGTGTGTAATGTTAAGCAAAACTAGGGGAGATAACTGGGAAGTAGCAGGGTCCCGTTTCTAAATTACGTGGTATAGGATCGATGCATACGTACTCGCCGATACCCATACCGATACCTGCATTTTCGGCAGTATGAGTTGGAACAACTCTAATGTTCACAATCATATATTTAACCTCTAAATGCCAAAAGGCAGCATGCTGTTTTGAGATGCTCAAAGAGATTGGTAAACCAAGCTTTGCTTCTTTTGATATTTTTGATTGGTACAAGAAAGTTGTGTAAGAAAGTTGTTGTTTGTACACTCGCTGGAATACTCAGTGTACCAGCACAGGATGTTCATTTAGTAAAAGCAAAACATTTTATCAGTCTTGATAAAATGATTTTTCAACAAGACAGACCAGGCCTGTCTTGTTGAAAAACTCATATTTTCAGGCCGTACTCTAAGTGTCTAAATGTTGTAGTGTTCCCATCATTCAACAGCAGTAACATGCAAAGGGTAGCACGAGTTTGCAGCTGAATGTGACCCTTTTGATTCCAGCATTTAAGTTAAAAGAATGAAAGTGAGCATGTGCACTGGGAATAGAGAGCTTTGTGTGTAGGCGTGTGTAGCTGGGCAACACACATAGACACACAAACGTGTGTATGTGTGTTGCCCAGCTGTTTGCATCCTTCCCAAGGGGTTCACTTGTGCCAAATCAGGAACATGGTCATCATGAAAGGGAACCTCACAGCATGTGCTCTCCTCCAAATCTAAACGACTCCGTCCTGGCAGGCTGTGACCAATTATTGCAGACTCTGTTGGGCAGAATGTAGAGTTGACTGAAACAGGGGGGTCCACAGGTCCAAATCCCACTTTACAACAAGTCTCTCTCTCTCTTAACTGCTGCGGTCAAAGTGCCCTTGAGGAGCAGGAGTCTTTGCTGTAAAGTCGATCAAAGGTCAAGAGTTCAGGATTACGATACGACTTATTTTATTATACATTACGGGGGAGAGTTAATCCATCCATCTATTCTTCGCTGCTTATCTGGGGCCGAACCCTTGGGCTCCCAAGCCAGATGAAATGTGCAATCTCTGACGTGGCCAGAAAACCTACATGTGAAGCATCCTGATCAGGTATCCAAACCTGTTCAACTGTCTCCTTTCAACATACTGTAAAGGGCTCTACCTTGAGCTCCTTTCAGATGTCTGAGCTCCTTACCCTATCGTGAAGGGTGGCTGGATCGGCCTCGCCCTACCCCTGAGGTTGAGCCAGCCCTTCCAGTAACTACAGGTACAACGACCACATAAGTGGTGAGGCCATACCAATCTGCCTGTTGATCTACCGCTCAATTTTACCTTCTCAGGCGACTACTTTTTAAAAAACTTTATTTCTCCTCTCTATTGTTCAGTTTTTCTCTCAACCCAATCGTTAGCTGAGTACATTTCTGCCAAACCACAGATAAGTTAAAACTGACTTTTTCTTTTTGTTGAAACTTTACGTTTGTTTAGGTTGAATTTTCTATTTCTCTCTTGTCACAACATTGCACTTATGCTCTGGTTACGTTTACACACAAAAACCACTTGGTTAGGGTTAGGAAAAAAGTAGGGTTTGTCTTAACATATACCTGGTTTAGTGGCCACGATCATGGATGGTGATGGTCTGACTTCCCGTAAAAAATAGCCAGTATTGGTCGCCACAAAAACATGTCCACAGGCATCCATAAAAATGTCCAGTGATGTGACTTGAACTGCGGTCAGCCATTTGGCAGCCTTACTGGCTTGTAATAACACCACCATGACCCCCTTCACCTCCAGATGTGAAAGGTGGCTAATAAACCTACAATGTGAACGTGAAATGCCACGTTTGCATCAAATGTCAACGTTGGATATATCTGTGGTTTGCAGAAACATTCACTGCAAACATTATATCTATCGACTGGGTTGTTTCTCTTGGTTCTGTGAAGCACTTAACTGCTAATTTTTAAAGCTGCCTAAATCAAGATTATTTTAGATTAACAATGTTAACAATGATGGTGTAATGTGAAGGGGGTTGCTCATAGTGGGGAACATACAGAAAAAGAAAAATCACCCACCTTTGTAGTTCCCCTCAGCTCAACAAAGCATTTTAGGCTCACGTTGTTGAGAAGTGCCTAGCTCGTTAATAGAAAACACTTTATTCAAATTATCTCCACATTAACCTTTTGAAAGAGCCTTAAAATAGTAATTGCACTCTTTGTTCTCTGGTCAATTAGCTCAAATTATTCCTGTATTTATGTTCCCATTATTGGAAACTGCTACAATTACAAGCCATTTACTAGCCATCATAACTTCCTTGCATGTCTGAAGACAAAGATATTCATACGCAGTCCATTTATGGCCTCTGAACATTTCTTGCAGGAAAACTCCTGAAAGACTTTTCAGATGTTTTGACACTTACCTCAGTCCATAGGGGTTGAGCCCAGTGAGTTTCAGCATGAGCAGGTTCCATTTAAGAAGATTGCCCGTGTGTTTTCCGACCACAGAAGGGCTGTGTGCCCACTCAGCGCCTATCCTCAACTGCCAGGTCAAATGCATCTCCATTCCCTGTTGTGAAAACCTTGGTGTAACCTTCTCCATCCAACTGGCCTTTTAAGAGAACATTTAATCAATAACTCCATCGTGTACAGTTTGGTTTCGACACAAGGCAGAGATGTGCCCAGCTCTGACTCGCCTGTCCTGCTCTCAAGTTGAAGCTCCCAATGGTCCCTCCCTAACTCAACTTCTTATCACTTTATATGGTCCCAATTGACACCCAATGATTAATGCTGTCTCTCAAACTTACAGTAGAGATAAAATTCAAACTTTTGCAGAATTTGCTCCAAAGAAAGCTTTGCAGGATTAATTCCTGTTCTCATGCAGCCATGAATGAAGAGACAACAATGAACTGGAGAGAAAGGTCGTGGTCATTTATCCCTGTTGTAAAACTTCTGTTCTGTCCGGTTTTTCTTAGTTATTATACTGAAAAGATAGGTTGTAATTTTCGATCTTCATTGTTTGTGTAATACGGGTTACTCTGTGGAGTTTCTGATCATTGTTGGCACAATATAGCAGTGTTTTACTTGTGACCCCCTGATTGTTTGTTCTCGTGATTGGAAAAAACTAAGAACAGAAACTTTTTTGTTTAGAAAGAAAACTCTGAACCCTTAACAGCAAAACTAATAGAGATAACCAAAAGAAAAGGCATAATGGTTCTTTTGTATGGAAATGTATGTTGTGTAACACAGTATGTTCATTTTGTTTTAATCCCACGTTATACCAATTAGCCAATGGCCGAGTACTGTAAACTTCCATGCACATAGTGCCATTGATACCTGATACATATTTTAAACATCCCTTCTACACAGTGAACATTGATTGTGTACAATCAATATATGAAACTAGGACACGGTTACTATTTCTACGTCGATGTTTACAAAGCTATGGAACCACTTAAACTGTGAATCAATGTGATCATTGAAAGGAAACATGTCACTGTGACCTCCAAGCAGTCATACACACGCAGGACCTTTTTATCCAAACTGTTAAGTTAACGATTTGCACATTAGCTCTGTTTACTGAGTGTCCATTTACTTCTCAGATGCAAAGGCTACAGTAGGAGGACTACAGGAGGAATAGATTAATATGCTGAGCCACATGCATCCCTTGTGGTTTTACTAAGTTTTACCCTGGGACTGATTGATCGACCTCTGTCAGAAGTTTGATTCTGGAATGTAATCACCTCAAACGACTTAAAATTTGAAGTCGTTCTCGATGAAGGTGATACCTCTCACTGCCACTGCACCACCCCTTATTTACTGATACTGAGTATCACTCATCAAGTATGTATACTGGAGCAATAGCATTACAAGGATACATTTCAGCGGTACTTTGTAAAGTTAGCAATAACATAGTGATGAAAAAGTGTCACAAGCAAAAGTCTTGCATTTTAATTTATTACTTCAGTGAAAAACAAAAGTGTTAGCATAGAAATATACCAAAGGTAAACACACTCATTATGCAGAATGACATGCTGTATTAAAGAATCATATATATTATATTATTACCTCTGCCAAGGGTGTTATATTTTAGACTGTGTTCTTTGGTTGGTTGGTTGGTTTGTCAGCACGATTACACAAAAACTAGTGAATGGATTTCTGTCAAACTTGGATGGAGGATGGCCCAAATAGACCCCATCAACTTTGTTGCAGATCCGCATAAAGAGATGGATCTAGAATTTTTTTTCCCCACTTTCTTTATCATTGAGAGGTAGGGCATTTTTTAACATTTGATTTGATGCAGTTCCAATAAAACCTGAATCTGGCACATTTGAATATGTTTTATTTGATATTGGATTAGGCTTGACTGGTTTAAAGGGGACTGTTTGGCCTTGGTGATAGTATGTGCTCGACTGAGTGCCATTCCAGTTGGATTTCTGATGCATTCATGTGTTCATCATTTTAAATTTGAAGCTAGTAAGGTGGTTAAGCTACTCTGAATAGTTGTGTTGATAATATTTTTTATTATTAAGGGAACGTTATGTAGAAATTGGGATTTTGTGAGATTTGGCGCCCCCCACAGTGTCTCACAGTCGTAAATACAAATCCCAGGTCTGTGACTATTTGTCACATGTAATGTAGGTGCCAACTACAAACAACGTACTGTAGTACCTAACATTAAAAAATGTTACATAATGTTGCTTTAAACTAAATCTGTGAAATAGTCACTGTTAAAGTTGTCAAATAAATGCAGTGCAGTAGAAAGTATTGAAGGTATACATTGTTTGCCTCTGAATTGAAGTAAAGAAGAAATATCAAGTTTTAGGAAATCTAAATACTCATGTTAAGTACATATACCTCACAATTACCCTTACATAAATGTATTTTTCAGAGGTACTAATGCAGAAACCTTTTTCCTTTCTTTTTTAAAAGTATACTGAGTCTCTTTTACAAGGGAAAGCTTGAGTGAAATACATCAAAACTCCGATACAAATCCACCCAGCTGAGATGACACTCCGCCTGAGGTAAGACACTGTGCACCTTTCTCTCTTTCCTCCTTCCTCTGACATGAACAGGCTCTGCTCCCACTGCACATCCAGATGTATTGTCTCCTGGTGCATTTGATCATATCTCTTGCCACTGTAAATCGCTCTGTGCCTCCACCCCCAGAAATCAGTTGACACATCAAAGCCCCAGAGGGAGGCTTAATATTGGAGTGCACCACCAAAATGTGGGATCCACACACACACACACACACACACACACACACACACACACACACACACACTCAGAAGGGGGGTGTCAGAGTGCACTCAAATATTTGGCAAATAAGTGTTTGTTTATTGTGACATGAAAACTGGGTTATGATGGATATTGTCAAGGTTCAGTGCCTGTGACAGAAGGTGCACAGGTGTACCCATTTTTATGATGTTGAGTGTGGGAGTTGATAAAGAGGGGCTTCTATCCATCAAAACAAGTTACACTACTACAGTAAATATCGTCCACACACTACCAAGCATAACAGAGCTGCCTCAAAATTATGGCACTGACACTTTACACTTCACACATCAAGCTAGCAATGATTCCTCCAAGTAATGCTTGACACAGCAGTTGCAAAGAGAAAAATAGATACTGAGTTTGTCGATACTCCAGCCAAAGTTTGGAGAAAACAATTGTTGACGGAGCTTTTAAAATCCACCTTGAGGTCAAACCCCCTCTGACTAACCTAAGTAATCCATGCCAGATTCACACCTCAAGTGTCAGGCAAGCCCATTCAGAAAGATCATTTAGCTTAAACCCAGATTTGCGTGACCCAGCAACCTGCTTAAGTAAAGATTTATGCAGATGCTTAATCTGTTTAAGATGTGTGTGCACGCATATTGAAATGTAGCCTCACTCTCTGTTTAAGCACTCAAGCCAACTAGGCAGCCTGTCAACATATCAGTCTTGTCTACAGAGACCTCGCACAGGCATGTTCAGTGAACAACTTAATTTTGTTTAAAAATAGCAACCGAAGCACCAGAATAAAAGTCTTTATGTTGCAACTTTACGTCTTGTTTAGGTTGAATTTTCTTTTTCTCTTATGTCACAACACTATGCTTATGCTCTGCTTAGGTTTAGGCACAAAAACATTTGGTTTTGCCGTTTTAGTTGCCACAATCACAGATAGAGATAGTCCAACTTCCCATGGAAAAATAGGCAGCCCATAGTTTTTGGCGCCACGAAAAATGGTGGAAATGTCCACGGGTCTCCTTAAAAAAAATACATCTGCTTTTCACAAGACAAAAATGGATGGTAATATCCCCCCAAGGTGTCCTTAACAACGGCACCACCATCCCCTTCACCTCATTAAGTGAAAGTCAGCTAATAAGCATATAATGTAAACGTGATATGCTACAGATGTCCACCTTGGACGTACCTTTGCAGAAAATTTTATATACTAACATTATATCCTGGTGACTGGGTTGGAAACAGACAATTGGAATATAGAAAAAAACACTTTATGTAAGAGGACTCTCATTTTCAACTTTGTTACAATAAAAAACTCATGTTAGGTTGAATGCCAACAAGCAGCTTTTTAAAAATAAGTTTTTGCCATCATCCCTTTGATGTTTTCAACAAACCTGTGATGACTAACCGAGCTCCAACAAGGCCAGATCATCTTTGCTCACCTTGGAAAAAAAGGTTATACATTTTGTTTGCATTTTACCTCAAATACTGACAAACTGCAGCGACAAAAGGGAACAGAGATCACAAGATGATCTAACCAACAGGGACATGACTGACATGCACAGTGTATAAGCAGAGTGATGAAATACTGCTACCTGGCACACAGCCTGAAATGAAGCGCCATTGTGGCAGTGCTTTCAGTGATGATTTAGTTATTTCAAAGTTGAAGTGTTTACATTATTATTCTCCATGCTCTGTGCAAAGTAAAATGTATCTTTAAATCAATAGGGAGTAATAACACTCCTCTGAGCTTGACAGTCGTGCAAAGTCTTCTTTAATAGCTTATGTGTCATATATAATATGGATTTAAAGTACGGGCTTCATTACTGCAGAACATAGCGCAGTAAATTCCAATGCATCCGCAGGCCTAGATTAATTTACGCACTCATTCACTCCAGGATGCATCTTTGAATAGCGTTGACCTGCAGGGCCCATGGCCATCTGTGGCCCTTCTCCACCCCCTTTGCAGAGTGAGAAAAACCCCAGCTGCTCTCTTGGCTGCGGCAGAACTCACCAGGAGGAGTATTTAAAAATCCCTAATCTATCACTCTGCCCAGCCAGCCCTGTCTCCGCTGGCTGGCTTAGAACCTACAACGATTTGCACTGTCCATTCCACAAGAGAGACATCGTTACTGCTTAGTTAATCTATCACACAGGGAGGGATACGGGGAGAGAGAGAGAGAGAGAGAGAGAGAGAGAGAGGGAAAGTCATCAGGATCATCCATAATGATTTGGAGATTTACCGGGATCATATGTAAACGACCCCTACGGTATCAAATGCCAAAGAAAGATTTTGCATCCCGGCTCGCCACCTTTTTTTTTTTTTTTTTAGCATTTTTATTATTATTTCATTACATCAGATTACCCCTGTGTCATTGGATCCCTTGCATCCTGTATTGTAAACTGTATACCCGCCTGACATGGCACAATAGGCCTGGGAGGTAATCGGACATCCCACAGTGATAATAGAATTAGTAATAACTATTAAAAATGTCCATGGTGGATGTGGTATTACCGCACACGGGCTGTGTGTCAGAGCAGCTTATACAAAAAGGGGTTATTTTAATCTGCCTATTGAGATGAATCAGTGAATACGTGTTTACGTGGCAGGGATATTATAGAAATGAAAAGCATCTATTTTCATTAACTTACACAGGCAGTGATGTTTGACAGTAATGTCCGCAAGAAAATTAATCTCACTCATAGGTTCATCACTGCAGTATTCTCAATGGTGCTGTTAAGCACTGTGCTACTGACCTGAGGGCAATTTCGTTATCAACCCTGAGCAGCAACCATTGGTTGTCCAAGGTAAAGCAGCATTTTCATGTCTGTGTGCAGAGACACTCTACATTTCCTCCTTGGGTTTGATTTTAATAGAGGCAGCCTTTGGCGTGCTGGTTTAGGTTCCCTCGTGAGCTAAGCTCAGCAGTGGCAGGCGGACTTTGTTTCACCCATCTGACATGTTCTGGGCTATTTCTTTCTCAAGAATGATTGTGATTCCCAACCACATTTCAGAAAATCAATGAGATCTGCTTGGGGGAGAGAGAGGGTAAAATAAAAGGGTCTGAATACATCAATCATCCTCCTTCAACCATTTTGACGCAACACAACACGCAAGAAAACATGGAGAGTCAAGAGCATATGAATGGATCGACAAGCTCTAGCTTAGCTTTGTGAAAGCACCTCATTTCCTTTTGAGTAGAAAACTGGCTCTCTGAATAGAGATGCGACCCAGTAGACATCACGACGGGGTTTCTTTTTAGCATAATGCTAATGTCAAGTTTAAAGAAGGACGATGATTGATCTTTGCAGACTGAGAAAAATGCATGGTTCTTTAAAGAAATAGATCCAACCTTTCAAAATGGATTTCAGTCTAAAAAATAATAAAAACCTAATCAAAGATGAACTATTATCCTCTTTCAGTTACATTATGTTTCATTTAAACATTGCCTCTTTCTTTGATGAGCCTTTTCATCTCTCGAACAAACAGCTTTGATTCAGTGCCTTGGACACAGTACATACAGTGGAACATTGTGGCGAAGAAACACTACTGTAGATTTAGAAACATGCCTGCTTACATGTGAAATGAAATTACATTCATATAATAAATGTACAAATAATTCAAAACGAACATTTTGCCTCAGTCTTGCATCTCTCTTGGTTTGGTCCCTCTTTGGTTCTCACATTCCTAGTCGAAACAATAACACCTTCACTGTTTCTCTGCACCGCTTTGCCTTTCATACTACCTCGTCCGCGGTCAAAAGGCAAAGTCCGGTTAATTGGTGGTCACGCAAGAATCTCTTTCTGCCAGGTAGTCCTGCACTTCAAAGCATTAAGCTGAAAGAAATTGAGCGTATTTGAGGTTTTGAGCTCTGTGTTCTCCACAAAACATGGGAAAAATGTCCATTAATCCCATCAGTCTCTGGGAGTTGGGACTTCTCATTAAACACCTGTTTGAACAATATTAGGCGGATTCAGTATCAGGCTGGCAGTAGCTCTTCCACAGCACAATGAATCACCCCATCATGAATGCATTATGAAGACGAAGAAGGCTCTGCTGGGGTTTTAGAGCCAGTGTCTTTGTAATTAGGCCAACTGCAGGCTTAGTCGGTGTACTCAATAGGGCATATTTATCTTCATAATCCTCTCCTTTCAATATAAAATAAGTTTGATAATACTGCCGCAACTTTGATAATAATGACATAGACATAATGTAATAATGTCATATATAGCCATGTATTTTTTTTTTTGTTTTGAGATAGAAAATAAGACATGGTTGAGAGATTAATTATGTGGGGTGAAGAAGGGTTGATTATGACAAGGATAGCAAGCCCATGTTAATGAGCTTTGAGTTAAAAAAAAAAAGGTGAGTACACACAGCAGAGTGCTGTAGTGCCTAAGAATAGACTCAACACATCTAGCAGTAGATTCTGAAGAGGTAATACAGTGAGTGTAGTAAAGTGTGAAATAACTGTTTAGTTGCACTCTGCAGAATCTTTTCTCTCGTCAGCTGAAAAAGATTGGCTGGACATGAAGAGTATTTTTGTCATGCGATCCTGTGCATCCAGCGATCAATTACACAAACAGATTTTTCATATCTTACAGCACGTGGATTAATGGAGAAGCGTTACTGCTGATCCGTATGCAGCGGTGATGAGCATATTTAAGTCGAACAGGAATTTGAATGGGTATTTCATTGTAATATATGCATGCAAAATAGCAAATGAACCAACGTGCATACTACCGTCTTTAATCCGAACCAGTAACATGCAATTTGACGTGCAGTCACGTCAAAATGTGTAACAGCTATAATGGTCCACAGCGCAAAAATGAGTAGTTTCACAATAATGGCTCTAAAATTGTGAGATATTTACATTTTTATTCTGCCTTTTCTTTTCTATTATCCTACATCAGTGTCACATGACTGTCAAGTTTTCGGTCTGTGAAACAAAAAGACATGGCAGACATTTCTTTCATTATCAGCGGAAAATGCAATATTTTAAGATTTCTTTTTTAAAATACATTTTGGTTATATTTATAACGAGAAATATATGTTTTATTTTCATATTTTCACTGTGGTTCTTGCCAAGACTGGTGGTGGTACAGTATCATTGCGAAAGAAATGAATGTGTCGTGTTAACAGGCATGAGCTGGTAATTGCCAGCGATTCCCAAAAGTTCCTGTGTGCTTTATTTTCAGCATCAGTGAATTATTTCCTAATTATCTTGCTGTGCACTTAGTGTAGTATTTGGACAGGCATTTGTCTCCAGGCAGGAGCATTGCAGTCAGTGTTTTCTCTTTGTGTGTGTACCTGCAGGCGAGGCCTCACTGGAGATCTGGCAGTGAGCGAGTGCATATGTGGTGAGTCATCCTCACACTGTGGCTCTGATGCGACGTCGCTGCACGTGCTTGAGCACATGGTGGGTTACACTTGACTACAGGGGAAAAGCGGGACTCTGATCTTTAATCATGTAGTCATGTATACATGCTTCACTTGTTTAAAGTTCAGAACCTACAGTGTAGAGTAGCAAGTGTAAGGTACTTCTGTTTCAGTTAAGACATTTATGCAGATGTCAGAGGAAAATATACTTTTTGTACTCCACTACATTCATCTGGCAGACCTTGCGTGATGCTTTGTAGCATAAGGTTTTAAGGTAGCACGGTGGCTCAGAGGTTAGTTCTGTCGCTTCACATTAAGAAAGACCTGGAGCCTTTCTCTGTGGCGTATATATGTTCTCCTCGTGTCTGTGTTTCCGCCGGGTGCTACAGTTTACTGCAGCAGTCCAAAAAAAATGCAGGTTAGGTGTCCTGGAAACTCTAAACACCCCGTAGGCGTGAATATGAATGTGTCGTTTTATATGTGTTAGCCCTGTGACAGACTGGCACCCTGTCCAGGCTGTATACCTTGCCTCTCGCCCACTGCATGCTGGGATAGGCTCCAGGCCTCTGCAGCTGTGAACACGATAAGTAGTGATAGAGAATGAATGGATGGTTGCAAAACTTAGCTGATTAGCTTGTATAACATCATGCATTGTTAAACTAGCCGACAACATATGGGGTTGCTAAGCCAGCAGCAACATTAAGATAGCTGCGATAGGCTTCTTGAAAAAAACAAAAACAACAACTAAAAAACAAACAAAAAACAAAACACTGATCTTTTTTACCTTAATACTGAAGAAACACATTGACTACTAAGACAAGTCTTTGTGAATATTGTACATTGTAACACAAATACCTGCTCTGATCTATTAGCTATAGAAGTAAAAAACACAAAGCAGCCTTTCGATGTACAGGAATAGGAAATATGACATATTCAAATGCGTACTGCCACTCTGAAAGTATTCGTGCTGACACTGTGAACGCCTCCTTATTTCATTGCTGATTTCGAATCAAAGAGACAGAGCCTCCCGGCCACCCTAAAGCAATCTTTGAGCAAAAGAAAAAGAAAAAAGTTGAGTTGAAATTGCTCTCAAAACAGTTCAGTTTTCTTGCTTTTCTCCGAGTTAGACGGCTCTAATCAATAGGCCTCCACTGTTTGATGACTATGTCTTTGGCAGGCACTGCTGTACAGTTGACATGGACAAAAGTATTTCAAAAATAGCTCTGTCAGAATAGTCAGCACTTGAAAAAGCAAGCAAAGTCCTTGTTTAACAAATGGAATTATATTGTTCTTGTGAACATGTTGACAGCCTCATGTTAGCATGTGCAGTATTTCTGCAGCCTGTTGCAGCTGCAAAAAAGATGAATCATAACAGGGAGCAAGACATGAATTTTACACACAAGCTGCTCGGTGTATGACAGTACAGCATCATGATCTATATTAAGACAACAACACTAAGACGATATATTATTTCAAAGTGCTATTGTTGTACTACAGTGGTATTTTTAGGGAATATTGAGCTGAGGGCACCTCAGTGGAACTGACCCGAGCCTACATGTTTCAGGAAGTTATTTATTACACGTAAAAATAACAGAGCACACATGTAACGCTGTGAGTGGGCTTGAAAGCTTTTTTTCTTCACACTTTATCGACTGTGTTTCCTTGAGGGCAGAAGGAGTAGGATTTGTAGGATGTGGTTTGTAAACACAACAGTCAAAGATGCCCCCTCAATGACAACAGGGCCAAATCTATAGAAATCATTTATACTTGAACACGGTATGCTTACGTTTGATTCATAAAAGGTGCTGAGCATCAAAAACCTTGGTTAAGCAGGTTCCAAGAAACCCATTTGTAACTGATCTATAAATCTCAAATCAACTTTGGGTCGGTATTCACCCTGAAATTCCAACCCAATACGTCAGTGTTTGACGACCTGGGAATGAGACTCAGCAATCACTATCCATCTCCAGAATCCCCTTTCTCTACCTTTAAATTGATGGCACCTGCCTTGCCATTTCCCCTTACATAATGGCATCAAAATTGAGGGTTTGGTCAGGAAAAACCATGGACCAAAAGACAAAAACTATTTGGAAGATGGGATCATGGGATATAAAGCAAGGCAGTTCTTTTTATTCAGTGGACTAAAAAGTGGTTTGACAAGGCCAAACATGCAGCATGGGAGTGTGTCGCTGCTACACATTATTTCATAAAGCTCATGCGAATTTGGCAGCCCAGCGCCTGGATAAGATGTTGGCATCACTGACACATTCACATTTGTGGATTAGGCCTATGTATCATGTCTATTTAAAAGTGCTGTATTTTATGTTTAGTGTTGTATCCGTCTTATTCCATTATTAACCATGGCAAAAAGTCCTTTTTACAATGCATCGGTTGCATTTTAATTAGACGTAACAATGCCTTCATGTATTGACCATGTCAAATAAATTGATAAATGAACAAACATTTATTCTAACAATTGGATGCAAATGCATCCCAAAGTGCAATACCCCGAGATAACCAGTAGGAAAATCACTTGTGTCAAAGTGTAGACTTTGCTTCGAGATAAGAGCATTTCCACATTAAAATAAGGTTTTAAAAAATGAATATTTATACATGGTTTTCATGTATTAGTAAAATCGATCCTATGTCCACTTTATAAATGAGGCCCCAGTAGGTTATAACCTCTGACCGTGGTTGCCAGAGCACAGCATGTTTAGCCACCTGTGGCTCTCACATCCTGTGCTCTGTTATTGGCTGGGGACTACACACCCACTGCCCAACGGTACTCAGCAAAATAAGAAAATACAAGCAGAGAGGTATCTGCTGACAGACACAGCCACACACGTCTAGTGGGTCATGAGTGACCATTGAGAAAGGTTACTTTTGTATGAGTCGATACATTGTTTCTCAGGAAAATCCTACTCATTCTGCCTTTAAATGCTCATTTATACACATGAGGGCTACAGAACATGGACAACCAAACTAATTAGGTTAATTAGTTAGGTGATTAATTATTCTAATTAGTAATTTGATGAAACATCATGGCTTGTGCATCAGTGGCTTGTATGAAAATATGTGCAGTTGCGAAGCAATGCGATTTAAAAAAAAATATATGTATATTTTAAACTGTAAACAGTTGGCACACTCGTACCTTGTTTTTTCTGCATGCGTCACACTGTAAGCACCCGTATCACTCTTCTCATGTCAGGTTACACAAAGCCACAGCTGCAGCCTGCGTCAGTAAAAACGTGGCTTTCTCACACATACAAGTGAACACGACACATGCGTACAGGATAAACAGACAGGGAGTGAGGTTACGGGTGAGGGCATATCACGGCACATCTCATTATCTTTCTACATCTCATTATCTTTTCTAAATTCATTGCATTAGCATTTCATTAGCGTTAAAGCCGTGCTGGCAACGTTGGCTGCAATGAGGAGAAAGCGTTTGCTTGCCAGAGTCTGGGAACGCTACGGTGTCATGTTGGTTTGCATGGGTGCTGGCAGTGCAAGCTAGGATGAGCTGTTCTAGATTTAAGCAGGCATAATTAGACTGTTATGTCTTGGGTTCATCAGTGCACATGTTGATGTGTACGAAGAGCATTTTTTCATTGCATATGTTGATTTTCTAATCAGGAATTGCATTGAAGTTTAAGCCGTAAAAATCATCACAGAAGTCCAATATTATATATATTCTATGTTTGCTATGTGTAGACCTTGATCTGTTTTATTAATTCATACTCAAGCTTTAAAATAAAGTTCCGTTTTTGGAAGTTTAATTCTGGTAGAGTAAAGCAAACAGGCCTGCAACTTCTCTTCCTGCCTCATCACTTATGTATGTTTATTAATATGCAAATGTATTACTGAAAAACAAACTTCTGTGTATTTTAAAGCTTTTAAACATGTTCAAAGTACAGTGGAGCAGTCGTGTTTGTTTAAAAGACATGACATCAGGGTCAGTCATCCATCTTGGAAGTTGAAAAATACTTGAATACGATCTGTGAGGTGATGGTAAATGGGTGTATGGCAACGTGTATGTGTACTAATATGAAGAAAGTCTTAAATGGCCTTTATGCTAATTACAAGTTTTCTAGATGTCTTATCAAAACTTTGTCATGATGTTGATCTATCAGTAAGGGATCAGCCAAGTAGCCTACTCTGCAAATATCCGGTTGAGATGATGTACTTTTTACGAGCACAAGTCATACGGGTAAAATGTGTCAATATCCATACACACTAAATGTGTTTCCACATCACTCTGTGCAAACTACACACAATACTCAGCCTCCTCCCCGACATGCTGCATGCTCTTTCTCTCACTCACTCGCTCGCTCTCTCTCTCTCTCTCTCTCTCTCTCTCTCTCTCTCTCACTCACTCACTCACTCACTCACTCACACACACACACACACACACACACACACACACAGAGTCTCACCATTGTCACATACAGCCACTTGTCTAGTGTCCACAGGGATTAACAAAAGCTCGAGACTCCTCTCTTCCATCCCACCCCATAATGTTTGTTCTTTCAAGTTTCTAAGCTCAATTCTGACTTTGTTCTGTAAATATTTTTTCTGAAAGTAGCAACTTATAATCAACCCATGTCAATTTCAGGCGCAAATTAACACTTTCAGGTTAAGCAGTTTCTTTAGCTGTTGTTTCTGGAACTATGGCAGTACTGAGTTCCCTCCCCAGACAGCTTAACAACCATTCACACCTGGGCTCACCTAGCCTCAGCAACCCACATGAAGGCTGGTTGGGTCAAAGACCCACAAGTGGCCCTAACGACTCTGAAATCCAGAGCTCACAGTGTCCTTAACGACTCTGTGAGGACACTCCCACACAGAGTTTAACAGCCTGCAACTCCCCTCCAGTTAGTTAGATTTGAAGAAGCCTCTTGGATGAAAGGTGAAACTTCTTCAAGGAACTGAAACAAGTCCAGTTGCCTAGGATACAGCACTTTTTTATTACCATGACCTGGATAACTAAGAACCTTCATCAACATCAACAACTATTAATCTAATGTATATTCAAAGTAAGACTTTTTTCTTTCTTTTCTAGAAAAGGTAATGTCAGTTGTATTACCTCTGAGCACTTGCTGGAAACTCCCAAAGGATTATGGCAGCCCTGGTGCTCTCCTAAATCCTGGCAGAGTTAGGGGGGCATTCCTACTGTATTGTCAGTATAATTACTTTAACTGTTTCTAAAAGTTGACAAATGTGTGTGTTTGTGTGCGTGTGTCGGAGAGAGAGAGGGAGAGGGAGAGAGAGGGAAAGACTTTTGGGCTCGTCAGGACTGACCTGCTTAACATGTAGGGGCCTCCATCTCAGAAATCTTATCCAACTTCTCTACTTGGATTTCAAAACTCCATTGTGTTATTTTAGGGCAGTCACTCAGAATGTCCAACTTTTCACCATCTCTAGAAGGCAACATAATCCCCTCCTACCTCTCTGCCCCTGTTGCTCTTTACCCTCTTCACTCCCAGGACACCAGGGATACCGGGATTCTCTGGATTAAAAAACACAGCGGGTGGGTGAGCTGCTCTGCGATGAACAGTCTGCCTTTTACGTCAACGAAGCTGAATCAGTTTCTTCTTTGAAGATGCAGCTTAAGATTTTTTCTTTTCCTCTTTGCACTCGAGTCGTTCTCTAAACCTTTATTTAACCAGGGAAAGTCAGCGGAGTTGGCACTCTCCAACATCAGCCTCCTTCACATTCATGCAGCTCTTCATTGCAGAGGCTTGAGTGCAAAAAGTCTAACTACTAGGAGTTAAGTCATTTGCTCAAGGCCATCTAGAGTCTAGTGGTATAAGTCTAGGGAGACTTATTTACCTTAAATAGTTTCTACTAAGCATTTTGTTCCATGTTAGTGTGCAATGAATTCTCCACCTCCCAGTCAGAGGCTTACTTTGTACTGTATAAAAATCTGACATCGCCATCAGGTCGTAATTTCAATTTAACTAATGCTTAATGACCAAATACTTAAACTGACTTGTCTGTTGCCTCAGCTGTACTGAATGCCAGTTAGCAAATGTTAACATGCCAAGACAATGGTGACCATTGATAAACAATATACCTGCTGAACAGCAGCTTTGTGGCATTGTTGTCGTGAGTATGTTAGCATGCTCAAGTTAGCATTGACTTCAAAATATCTCTGTAAGTATGACACTACAGAGTCAATAGCATGGCTATGGCTATGGCTATATATATATATATATATATATATATATATATATATATATATATATATATATATATATATATATTTATCTTTATTGTATTTTATTTTATCTTTATTTTTTATCTTTATTAGTAAAGGCAGATGCACAGTCAGTGCAAAACAAAAGAACAAACAAAAGATTTCATGTTATAATCATATATTCATTTAATAACTCAAAGGTCTTAATAGCTTATTTGTTAAAAATTAAATAAGGTGGTGATGTCTTGTTTAAATTCATGGAATGGAATTTCCCAAAAATAATAAATAGCTATGCAGCACGCTATTTCTTATCTTGACTAAAGTACAACAATACATCAAACACTTATTTCACCATCCACCTGTAGCTTTCATTGACAATTGACCCTTTTCACAGCAGACATTTTGACTTGTCAAAGCAGGAAAAGCACAGGTGTGACCATCAACGTTAACAATGACTCCACTCTATTACAGTAAGTGTTCCTGTAAGCCATTTCAATGAGTGAGCATGTACTACAAAAGAGCCCTGAAACTACCTCACCTAAGTAGAATGTAGGCATCGTTAATGTTATAAATTCCAACTGTGCTTTTCCCTGCTTATTCTTTGACGAGTCAAAATGTCTGCCGTGAAAATCTCTATTGGATGGTTTTAGGAGAGAGAAGCAAACCGAGAAGCATTCTTAAAAAGTCTTAACATTTACAGCAAGTAAATTCTTGTTTCAGGAGCAGTTTTTCTGCAAAAAAATAAAACACATTTAGAAAGCCTTTCTGATTATGTCTTGATTTTGTTCATTTTTTACAAGCACAACAATAACATCTGGAATTCAGTCAGATATTGAAACATCATGTGTGAACTGATCCGTGATGTTTTCCCCTCATCAAGGACCCGTGAGTTAAGGTGTGAGAAAGCCAGTAAAAATGTTTCCTGGTCATTTCAAGCTGAGCACATTAGACCTAGCTTGTTGCTATGACTACAGCCGGGATGAATTCCTGTCGTGAATCAGAGCTCGGTGGGCTCATCCACAGACAGAGAGACAGGCAGGTTGAACTCTAATTTCCCCTAGCATGTTCGACAGGACTGGATGCAAAAATAACACAGACCCTAGTGGTCCATATGGCTGATTATGGGAGGACCAGCTGCTCAGGGCTTTCAAGGCCATAATCTTTATTTCACACCCTCGCTGAGCCATTTTAATTTCTGATGAGGGACTGCTGGTGTGGAGGCAAAAGAACACAATGAGCGGTAAGACGGAACCACCTGTTTGCATTCATACTTTGTATTCTTGCAATCAAGTATCTAAAATGCTGTATTATTCAAAAATCAAATCAAACAAAACACAACCCTGAACATATTCCTTATAGTTTACTTCTCTGGTCGGTTCTGTTTCAGCTACGCATACAAACCTGATAAATGTATACATGAAAAACGTTTAAACCCACAGCAACACAACCTTTAACCTCTGATGTTATCCAGTGCTTCCAGTGAATAGGAAACACATTTCTTTCTTACTAAAGCCCTCTCTTGGCTGCATTAGTATTACTTGGGGAGGCTGGTAATTTGATTTTGCCTATGCAAATTGGAAAATTCAGTCAGTTATCCAGGCAGTAAAACAATTTAAAAGGAACCTTGGCATTCAGAAACAGGGCCATGTGTTGTTTATCACACAGTGCAGCATCCATAGTAGAGCAAAACAAGGAAAAACTTTCTTTAATTGGCTCTGTGTAAGAGTGATGTTAGTGTAACCCATCACTGGCAAAACTGCCCTCGCTATTCCCACACAATATCAGGGTACAAGTCAGAAAATGTGTGAAACGCTTTAGTCATTCCAAAATGTGATTAAAATGGCCCCAGATGGTCAAAAGTAACTTCAAAAATTCCAGCTGAGTCTGTTATTTTGTTGAAAGTTTGCCTGGGTAGCTAAAAAAGTCTGATAACTTTTTTCTGTGTTTAATAAAACTCACATAAGAGTGATGTGACACTAGTCATTACTAAATATCCACTTACAGACATCTCATAGGTCTACACACAAGTTGCACACAGCACAGACAGCAATGAAGAAACAGGAAATTCATTTTGCTAACGGGTACACACTTACTTTAGCAAAAGACAAACATGCCAGTGCAGCTTCACACCGGTCCTTTAGAGTTTGTCCTGAGGTAAAGCTCACACTCAACATTACACTCATCTTCCCAGTTGCACACCCTGCACAGCCAGGGAAGATGAGTTATGCTGAGACAGTGAAAGGAGCATCTCATCTTCTGCTTGTAAGGTCTCAACAGAATTCTGCAGGATG
Source organism: Pagrus pagrus (assembly GCF_965226575.1). Classification (NCBI taxonomy): domain Eukaryota; kingdom Metazoa; phylum Chordata; class Actinopteri; order Spariformes; family Sparidae; genus Pagrus; species Pagrus pagrus. The sequence continues at coordinate 17,833,369 of NC_140194.1, forward strand.
CTGAGTGTGTATTGCTGATCACTTCAAAGCATGCAGCCACTTATAGCCCCCAAATGATGCCCTTGCCGTAGAAGATTTCTTTTTGCCATACTAGAAGCATGGCTTCAGGGATTTAAGTTGGTGGTAGTTGGTTGGTCCACCAATTTGGTCAGGATTGAAATATCTCAACAACTATCTCATGTATTGCCAGGATGTACAGCCTGTTTTCCTCAGAGAAATTATATTGACTTTTCCACTGGAGCCACCAGAAGGTTGGCATTTATAATTGTGAAATAACTTCAACATTTGGATGGATTGCTATGAAATGTGGTTCAGATGTTCATGGTGTCTGAATGATCAATCTGAAAAGGTTTGGTGATCCCAGACCTTTTCATTTTCATTTTTTTAAACATCTTCTAGATCAGGGGAGCCCAAACTTTTTCCCTTGGAGGGCTAAAACCAGTGGGCCGTGGGCCAAAAGTGAACCTCTATTATATAGTTTTGTTGAATGCAAAATGGTAGCAAGTTTCCTTACTCGACTGACTTTCTGTGATTTGGCCATGGATCTCACTTAGGGCAGCCCTGTACTAGAGCGAAATACTTCATTATTTATTTATGACCATATATCTGCAAAACTAATCACGTTCCCAACAGCCTAAATGCTAATTAGCAAATGCAAGCATGCTAACATGCTAAACTAAGATGGTCAAAATGATACCTGCTTAGCATTGCCATATTAGCACTGTCATGGTGAGAATTATAGTGTGCTGATGTAAGCATTAAACTCAAAGCACAGCTGTATGTACAACCTCACAGAGTCAGTAGTGTAGACTCTTGGATGCTTTTGCTAATTCTTGTCAAATGACTCGAAAAATGCATTCATTAACTGTCTGATGGAGAAGAAATCATCAATCAATCAATATTTAGTGCAGTCTCACTAAGCCACTAGCATGGCTGTAGACTCAAAGTCTAGATTTAATAAGCTCTGATGCTGAGACAGCTTCATCATGGCTTTCCATCTCCAATGGTCACAAAGAACATTAAATAAAACTTCTCAGTTCACTCAGATTGACTGGAAATTCAGATGATTCTCTGATGGTTGTAAGTAATTAACATTCAAGTGTAAGAACTCGAAAAGTGTTGATTTACATGTTCATTCAAGTTCCACAAGGGGAAATGATAAGCAATTTACTGTATGATGGATTTCAGTAAAAATGAAATGAGATGGAATTATTAGTCATTGATTCGTGGATTTGCAATAACTAATTGCCAGCCATTATCAGAATTGATTTAATGTGTGAATATCACTGTAAATTAGATAATTACCATTATTTAACTTTTAGACACAAAGATGAAATGATTAATTTAAAGAACAATTCACAGATTTATCACCAGCTAATGATCAACTAAGATCAATTTCTTTTTTTCCAAAGAAAGGCACCTCTAAAATCTTATGAAAATCAGAAGATCAGAAAGGTTGGTAGCAAAAATCAGCGATCATAATTTTGTGCAATGTGGTTATTCTCAAACAGATCTCATTTGCAATGCTGATGTCTCAATCAAACTGGGAGACATTAAAATGTCAACCCAATACATTGAAGTGCTCTGAGATCAAGGAAAGGGATTTTTGTAATTTTAGACACAAAAATGTACACACATTAAGAGGGATCAAAGGGCAGTATGTATTGTGGTTATCTGTCATTTGACCTGCAGAATCTGTAAAAAGCAAATTGAAATCAAGTTTCTTAAAAGAAAAAATCGTGCTCAAGGTCTCCTGGGACATTTCTGATGCACGGTGGGAGGCATCTACTGTATAGGACACAGCGCTGTGGATTAAATCAGTCGTGTATTCATCGCCACCAACCTTCATGTCCATTTTGATTTAACAGCCTTTGATTTGAAAAAATGAATGACCCCGTAGGACTTTGAAATAGCACTTCTAAGCCCGCAGATGTAACATGCATGTGTGAATACATGCACGATTATTTATGATTATGAGTATTGGATTGAAAGTATCTTTTGCTTTAGTCAGTATACGACTTGGCTATACTCGCTGGAGAATAAACACACACACTTGCATCTTGTTTGAGTCCATGCAGTGGATTCTAATAACACCATTACAGAGTGTATAGATCCGCCTATCCATCCTGAACCCATATTCCCTTTCTACTAATGGACTGTCATGGTAAAACACACAAAGAGGCGATCACATCTTTTATTAGTGGCAGTTTTTTGCTCTCCGGTGGGAAATGTTGTTTTGCTGTCAACCCATCGCTCTTTCCCGGGCTTATATTTGTGGAGACAGCTCCCAATTAAACACAGCAGCCAATGACACATATCAAAATAATGCATGCCAAGAACTGGCTGAAACTGAGGAAGTTGCAGCTATATCTTTCATTTCTGCTTGTGATGTGGACAGAATGAGGCAAAGGTAGCTCAGCACCCAGGAAAGACAAAGCTGTATATTCAAAGGCATGGATGAATTACTCCAACATATGAACATCTTATTCTATAGATATATAGCAGGAATTTAATCTAAGACAAAACAGCATGTGGATGCATTGATTAACCGCACAGCAGCCCGTCATAAAAATTGAATTTGTTCATGCTGGGTTTTCCAGGGATACCTCACTAGGGGCAGGTCAATGAAGCTTAAACACTTTTTCATATTTCCTTTTTCATCAACATCAAAACACAAACCCTCTAGCACCTCTACTTGAGGAGTAAATAAATCTAAATGTATAAATCAGAGCACCACAGTGGAGCTTTGCAAAAGCACTTAACTCGGTTAGAACAATTTGTACCCAAGGGTATGAAAAACTGAAGAAATGAACTATAAAAGAATAGGCGCGGGGAAAAATATTGGAAAGCTTCCTAATATGATATTTAATCAATTTTGTCTAATCAAGAACTAATTCTTAATTCAGGAGGTCTAATTGGAACAGAGACTACACACTATGGTAGCTGAAGCAGAAAAAAATGATTATGTGGGACAAACTTCCAGGCCCAGGGCCATATCCAAATACCAAAGTGAAATATTGCATTAGTTGTTTTGCAAAACAAGCGGAAAATTCATGAAGACACACAGCACAGACTGATGATTATGATAGTGAACCTTTAAACTTTAGTTTCTGTGCCATACAAAAAAAGAAAAATCCCCCACTCGTTCCTGCGTGTGTGTTCTTCCTCCCTCATCCAAGCTCAGGTCCTCTAAAAGAGGCCTGGGAGCGTGAGGGTTTTGCACAGTATCTTAGCTGTTCCTAGGACTGCACTCTTCTGGACCGAGATCTAAGATGTTGTTTCGTGGTCACAGCCCCAAGCGCTCCTTTTACCACAGGGACCAATGTTGCCTTCACTCTCCACATCTTCTCCAGCTCTTCTTTCAGCCCTTGGTATTTCTCGAGCTTCTCGTGTTTCTTCTTCCGGATGTTGCTGTCGCTTGGGATTGCTACATCTATCACCTCTGCCTTCTTCTGATGTTTGTCCACCACATGTCTAGTTGGTTAGTCATCACCAGTTTGTTGGAGCAATCATGAGCCACCTCCTTCACATGTATGACATCAAGCTGTATGCCAAAGGTGAGCGAGACATCAACTCACTGATTCACATCTCCAGGATCTACAGCAATGGCATCAGAATGTAATTCGGACTAGATAAGTGTTGTCGGATTGGACTCAAAGAGATGTAAGATGATCTAAACTGAAGGGGTTGAGCTACCAGAAGGCAACATAGCAGATGTAGACAGCTACAAGTACCTTGGTGTCCCGCAAGTGAATGGAAACCATAAGTCTCAAGTCCCACAGTCTAATACTTACATAGAGTAAGGCAGGTCCTGAAAAGTTAGCTAAATGGTAAGAACAAGGTCCAAACAATCAACACTGACGCCCTGCCAGTCATTAGATACCCTGCTGGCATAATGAGCCTGTCAAAGGAGGAGATGGAGGCCACTGATATCAAGACAAGGAAGCTCCTTACAAAGCATGGAGGGTTGCACCCCAAGTCCAGCATCCAGAGATGTACACTAAGCGGAAGGAGGAAGGGACAGCCATGACCTGACCAGGAGTGAGTGAGTGAGTGAGTGAGTGAGTGAGAGTGTGTGTGTGTGTGTGTGTGTGTGTGTGTGTGTGTGTGTGTGTGTGTGTGTGTAATGGTCTTACATGATCAGTGTTTACCATTGTTCACTAAATTTGCTTGTAGCACACAATTAATCATGAAACAGCATCTCACTAAAAATAATAATATGCCCAAAGCTTCGCCAAACATCCAGTGCTGCAGTTCCAATTCAAAGAAGATATTATGTGACATTCAAAATTCTGTTCACTCTGCACCTCAGATGCACCGCACACCCCTGTATCTAACAGCATTATTCAAGGTTTATGCAAACTCATAATGCTGCTAAATTGCCTGAGCAAAGTTAAGGTGCTTAACTGTAGGTCCAATAATCTGCCAGTCAGGAAAACATGACAACACATAGCCAAAAAAAAATCTGAATTAATCCTAATTTAACTTTGTGCTTTGCTGGCCTGATTACAAGTAAAAGTGTCCATACAGGAGAGAGGCAGAATAAAACAGATTGCTTGGAGAGAACAGTGGGAGGCTATGCAAATAATTCAGCTGATATTTGAGTTTGAATAATGCATTTCATAATCAGAAGTGGAACATGAACACTGGTGGGACATGGTGTGTACTGAAATATTATTATGACTGATGGAATTCGCCAACAGCAGTCCCAAAGTTCATCAACTATGGTGCAGTCACCAACATGATGACCTGCAGTGCTGCAGAGCCGCCGTGCTTCTCCAGTGTTTACGCTTTGATTTATGCTGTTTTCTGTTGCAACATTAATGTCAGATGCACTGTAAAGGTTTCATTTTGATTACGGAAAATGTTGACATATATGTATTTACCTCAAAGCTACGCGAATGATGAATTAATGCTTATGAAGGTGGCTTGCCTATTTCAAAGTAGTTTTAATCTTGCCTCAAAACATACATTATATATGCAGCAGAATTACACAGATGATTAAATTAATAAACGGATCCTAAAACTTCTGTTTGTGTCAGTGGAGGGCACATCTGAAATTGTCGAGGTTCCTGACAGCATGTTCAAAGGGTAGATGCAATTTGTCTCCTGAGGCATTTTTGTATCACAGACTTTGACGGTGTAGGAATCAACATGTGGAACTTTTAATCTATAGTCCACTTAAGGAGTGATTAAATCTGAAACAGTTTAATTTATAAACAGGGTTTTATTGCACTGTTGTACTGATGTGTTCAAGTTATTTTCCAGCTAATTAGATACATTTATTTTGCATTAATTGTGAAGATTATTATTTCTCTGAAATGTATTCGATATTTTTGTGCCATATTTATTACGTTGCATTGTTTTGTTCTATATGCAGATTAGATTAACTGTGCAATTACACAACGTTTGGCTGAGTTAATTATTCCATGTGACTAAAGGGAAGAAGAGAGGCAGGAGAGTCGACAGGAATTTTGAATAGAAACCTCAGTTGTTTGTAGTTCTGTTCGATTTAGGAAGTAAGCAACCATGTGTATTTGCAACAGTACTCTTAATGAATATTTTGAATTACTGTGGTTCTTTGTGTGTTTTCACTCAGTGTGATTGTTAAGGTAATCTACCTGTATTCAGCTGCTGCAGAGTCATCCATCACACGTTATAAAAAACAATCTTGTAATATTGAATTTCAATGCGCATGTTCACGATTCAGTAACTTATACTCAGTGGGTGGGTCAAAAAATTATAGATGAAGGCAAGGAAGCCTACCCACGCTGGCCTCGTTCAATCATCTGCCATGAATGATATTGAAAAGGTATAAATCATAAAATTAAAGGATTTATACCTTTAATTATACACCATAAAGGGCTCTACACAAGGCCGACTGATCCTGCTAAGGATGATGAAGATCGTGATGAAAAGGACTGGGCTTGCTAAAACAATTAAACTGCATTTTGCTCATGTGAATATTCAACACTTTTCCGCAATCTACTGGCACTTAGAGAAGAAACGGCCATCAGTGTTTTCTTATTTTTCATTTCCATTTTGGACATTTAACTGGGGCACTGAGAACCCAATGAATTACAATGACAGAACACAGTAGGACAAATATTGCAGGGTAATTAGTCAAAGGCAGGGTCAGATCATTCAGCAAATACTAAAGAAACACTATTTTTGGAGAATTATTTGTGAAAGACTATCTGGATATCTAGCCCCAGTTTGTGACCCTCACATACTGCCATAACTCTGAGTTATTTCCATGATCATGAAAAACCTTATTTTTCCAAATTATAGTATTATATAGTAAAGACGGGCACTGTTAATGGCATTTTGCTCAACTACAAACAAAAAATTTATTACCTGATGATATTTTCAAATATGTCCTATTTCCAAACAAAGTAACACATTCATATTTTGCTCTTTTGTCAATCAATAAATTGAATATTATTTCTTCCTAACAGAGTTCTTAAAGATTTGAGAAATACCTTGAGAACATCAGTAAGAGTCGTTTTGAAGATCGTCAGGTATTTGTCTCCATTAAGTCAAAGGCAGAGCTGTTTGACTTCAAAGATTATATATGTGAAGTTCAAACTGGGGCTTTTGAAAATCAAACCCTGTTGGTGTCAGTAAAGTGACTGAACGAGTGATTTGATGAAAAACGGTGGTGCTTCAGTCCTTGTCTGACTGCCTCCTCTCATCCTAACTGCTCCACTGTTTATTCCAAACAAAGCACTCTTGCCAGGTTGAATCGATATTGTGTTATGTCAATCCATATTAAAGTCACAAAAAGCATTTACGTGAAAATGTTACACATCATTACTTTAAGTGTGCCGACAACCACTTGTAGGGAGGCTCCATTTGTCGCTGTCTGTCGAGCTGACAGTGGTTGGTCGTGTTTTTTGTGGAGAAGTAAAGACGTTTATCCGACAGAAAGCTATTGTCCTTCGCAACATGAATGACACCACCAACATCGGTGTCTATTTACCTGAATGCAGTGCAGCGTTTGTTTATCCATGTGATGCAAGGAATGTGTTTATGGGTAAAGGGGATCATTTAGCATTAGAGTAATAGACATGACTATGAGTCTAGACACCATCACAATCAGACACACTTTAAAAGCAGAGTATAATAACAGTCAGAAGTCTATTCTGCTGACATTTTAACACTGATGTACTATATGAACTATTTACAGCATTGGAAAAGTGTGCACATTTCAGCTAGAATAGAGACGAATATTGTGCCAATATGCTTTGGACATAGCACGACACATATCCCTCATATACCTTTAATAACTGCATCCTGATTGTCTGGATGTACAGCAACCTATTTTTCTCCCATTGGATCACTTTAAAATAATTTAAATCTTCTTAGATTCTTTAAATATATAATATGTAAGTGTCTCAAAATGACTAGACTTTATGTTGTTGAGTTGTTCACACTTCTTTCGTTTACTCACGGTAGTGAACATAAATCCACTTTCTGGTCCAAAAGGTAAAAAAGTCATCCCTGAGCTGTCCTCCCACTGGCTCTGGATCAAAGCAGAATCTGATGAGACAGCAGGTGTTTATTCCTCCAGAAGGTCCGGCTCTGCACCTGCCTGTCCCCTCCAGAGCAAGCTGGCAGCTGAGCAACGGCTTTGGGTAATTATTCTAGATGATACATTGTCCACCAAAAACAGAGTTGAGGAAACAATCTCAAAACAAAGTTGTATTTAGTGGCTCTGGAGTTTAGTTAATGACATTTGCTCACTTGTCACGGATGATAAGCCTTAAAAGTGCTCGGACAAAATTATTAATTAGTTAGTTAATTTTAAAATGTGACATTTCATTACAACTGGGCAAACACCATCTGCCAGTATTATACAAAGCTCAGGAAAAGCTACTTGATGAATGGGAAGAAGTTTTCTCAATTAATGATGTGCATCTCAAAAAGTAATTAAATATTGGTTGAAGTTAACTTCATAATCTAATTATCATCAATTCATGGTATCAATAAATTATTTCTAAGTTGTGTCTGTTGATATTTCTCTTGTTGTGAACAAATCCTGTGCAAAACTGATAATGCTAACAAAAGCGTATGTGTGCCTAAGAAAAGCACCACTTACGCCTGTTTGAGTTATGTTTGCTAAAAACTACGGTGCCCAGTTGTTTCAGGAAATTACTATATGGCAAAACATATTCATGACTCATTTTTGAAAAGTTTACATCTTCATTTGGAACTAAAGGGCTTGGGTGGAAAGGTAATTGTGAATCCTCTCAATACATTTGTTGACAATAACAAATATGTAGGAAATCCAAAATTAATCTTTGAGATGCATTCATTATTATCCTTTGATGGTATTTTAAAGGCTTGTGATCTGACCTGTTTTCAATATTTGAATGAAATGGCAAAGTTAAAGACATCGCTGTGAAGTCAAAACATGCAACAAAACATTAAAGATTTAAACAGCACTTCAAAGAGTGGAATAAGTATTTCAGCTCTCCTCTTAAGTCAGTCAAGATACTTATGACCTTCAGGTTCTGAAGCCCTTTAGTCATCCATTCCTTTTGACATCTGTTTTGCAAAAAATAAACGGTGTATGTGGAATGTCAAATCTTTTCTCCGAGTTTTGAAATGTGCTCCCGGGACACTCTTAATCACATAAATATCCAAGCTTTTTAGGATTTGGCAAATGTCAATCTTCACTGTCGTGACGCACACCTCAACACATCAAGAAGGATGTATCAACAATACATCTGACTAATACACGGTTAGTGTCAGTCACTCTTCGACTGCAATGCAACAGTTTCAAGTCTCTACATTTCAAAACTGCCAGGTTGAATGAACAGTAAACATAATACATATCCATCAAGATGACAGGCCTCCCTCTTTTTTTGGGCCCGCCTCATTAAGACCTCAGCCTCCCTGGTCTGTTCATGTGTCCAATGTGATGTAGCTAATCTGTTCGTTACACTTTCTGACAGTAGAGACACATCCAAAACAATCTAATGTAGGTCAATGCAGTGGAGACCACAAGGGACGGACAAAACCTCATTCTGGCTCACTATTTAGTAGAACAGAACAAAAACTTCTTGGAACAAAACTATTGCTTGAACAGGGATTTTAAGCTGATTTATGTGCACACTTTTGAAGGTAAGGTACGTCTTAAGCCTCAGCTCTTCAGATCAGTGGAGGATATGTGAAAAGATAGAAAGCTTTAAAATATGAAGGAGGCAACAGTGGACTGGAGAGGAGATACTGAGAAAGCAAAGCATTTGCCAACACTTTGTGCATCAATAAAAAATAAAAAATAAAAGAAAGGAAATATTTAATACCTCTCACATCTATAATAAAAGACAACGTTAGCATGTTTCTTAGTGAGAATCACTGACCTGTTCATAATTCATAACTTTTTAATTAGTTTGATGGATCTTAGTCATGGTTATTAGATGTGTCCAATGGTGAGTTTGCAAGAAAAAAAATGAAGTGTTTGCGATCAGATCAGACACTACACTTTGGTACCCTGCCTCACATCTAAATGTTGTTGAAAATGAACAGGTAAAGGCTCAGTTTACAGATTTAACTTTTATTTCACCATTAGACACACAAAGATCCTGAGCTAAAGATAAAAGAAAAAAAAGAAAGACACAGTCACCATTAACCTGTGGTGTTTTAATGTTACACAGTGCGCACCGATGATTATTTGGCAGCAAATCGTTGGCTGCTGTGAGTGTGGGATCAATAAATGTGTCTTCGTGAGGTTTTCTGTTTAATTAAAAAAAAAAAATAATAAAATGCTAAGCCCATTAGTGCACTATGTAGTTTGGGGGAAGAAATTGTAAGAGAAGAGAGAGAGAGAAAAGGGGAAGGAAAACATCAGTCGTGATTGATTTTCATGACTGAATGAGTGGAATAAACAGACTGTCCTCAAAGGGCAACACAATTTGATTCGGTTTTACTTTGTTTAGATTTGCTGGATCCTTCTTAATAGCCATCTTCTGAGCTTCAAACACACCTGATTCCCCTCTGTGGATGGCTTGTTTATAATGGAAATATATCAAGTAAATATTTATTTATTAGTTTACATTATAAATAAGATAATACAAATATAGACTTTCAAAAACTGAGTCACAGTACATAAAAAAAGTTTTGACTTTAGGGCGTCTAGTTCGGCTCCTCAGACAGGCTGGGAAAACTCTTAACTTTATTGAACTGACATTAATATTGTTATTAACTCTGACCGTATTCAGAAGCCGACAGCATAAAGTTAATGTACCAGACCATTCTAATGTGTAACTTAACTATTAGTTCGCTCAGTCAGCTGTGCAGATAGTTGACTCTGCCCAGACTGGTGTGGGAGTTTGGAGCTCTGGGGGGGGATTGTTGGTTTTCACATGGCTAGGACAGTAACTCTGGACTGCCTGGAAGAGGAGGTTTTCAGGCCCACCGAGGAATGCTGGCGGGGAATGTTAACAGTATTGGCACCAGAATTGGAGCTGAGCTACGGAAGGAGGCTCATTATCCTCTATAGAAATCATGACAGAGGTGAAGGGATCCAACAGGATGTTACGGAGGAAGCTAAGAAAAGAGTGACCGGGGAAATGGGCAGACAAAAGTAAAACTCAGGCTGGATTTTAGTGCTTGGCAGTAGGTTTGTGAAATAAAAGGCTGCAAGACAGACGCCAAGCTGGCCTTTTTTGCTGTTGGAACGGTAAAAAATATTTGCTGGCTTGCATTGTCTTTTCTCTGTTGCACTTGCTTGATGTTCGGCTATGTGTGCAAAGCTGTAAACTTGCTAGTTTTTGATCAGAAGTAATGTAATCATCACAAATGCACCTGCACAACTGTCCAAGTGTAAGATAGCAGTGCAACTGGTAGCTGTGGTTTTGCCAAATCACAACAGAAAACAAACAAAAAATCCTTGCTAAACGTTGCTTTTATATTGGTACATTCATTGTGTCTTACTGTGAGGCTGCACACTTCAAGATCCAATAAGGGGCTGAAGGAAAGCATCGCTTTCTTTTAAAATCTCTGTTGATATTACTCATCTTCATCTTTATTTTTATCTTGAGAGTAACAACATAATGAACACTCTTTGAGGAGCGCCCATAAAAGCCATCAAATGAGCATTTAAATGTTATTGTAACAGCAACTCATAATGTTAAGACCTACGTAATAGTTCTATGTAGGGCTTTTAACACTCAAATTAGTACCGTGTCTTATTAAGTTTTCTTAGTTATTATTGCAGCACGGGCATTTCACTGATGCACATCTACAGCCCTACTCACTGTACAAATGTGAACGCAGAATAAGCTTCAGCTCCTAGATCCCCTGTATTATAAGCAGGCAGCGTTAAGCCGTGTGAGATTTAGAGTCATGGAGACCTGACAGTGTTGCTGTGAGCCTAAAACTATCATGTAAGAGAGAAAAGGAATGAAAGGAAAGGAGCAGTTGGAAGTAAAACAAAGAATAAAACCATGAAAAGATTATGTGAGCAAACTAGGTGACATTATTTTAATAAATTCTCACAGGCACAGCTGCTTGTAATACACACTTTATTGAAAAAAATGGGAGATTTATTATGAGTAAAGCATTTTTGAGCCATTAGTGAAATACATTTGCTGAAATCTTCCTTGCTGCTGTGGCATAACGATAACTTTTTTTTAAACAATGAACATTTGCTTATCAATGTGTGTGTGAGGTTTTTCTTCCCTCCTGGGGGCAACTATGCCCAAGAGAGACATTCTGCTGTTGAGAGATAACTTCTTTTCGCATTAGAAAACCTATTATTAAAAGGCATGCACCAAACATAAAAGCAAGGACAATAGCCCACCGTCACACTCCGAGATAGAAGAGCAAAGCGGTTCCTCTCATTGTGGAGATTTTCAATATTTGGTGAAAGGTTCTTCCATTAAAAGTGCATCTTGATAAACTACAGAGGTTCCCTGAGACGCAAAAAGTTTTTAATTTTTAAACATTGTTAACTCTTAACGATTGTCTGCATTTGCAAATGTGATTTACTCTATTGTTGCCCTGTTTCAGGTCTGAAAACAGTGAGGATTATCACCTTTTTTGGCTCAAAGAGAGCAAAAGTACAGCTGTCAGCACATTAGTCATTCTACATTTGGGTTGGCAGAAAGTTACTCTACTAAAAAACTTTTTATATAGCAACAGCTCCAAAACATTTACCGACTAAGTTATATAGTTTTATTTTGGTCTTTTTGGATCCATAAATTTGATTTTAAACAAACTACAAGGACAGGAAGGCATTACATTCTCCCTGCTGACTACAATACTGCTGCAGCTAGTGTGCCTGACATGTAATGGATTATGATAAATACAAGGCTGGATATAATCCTCGCCCACTCACCAGCGGCGTGTGTGATTTTTTAAACCTCAGGAAAGTCAAATATTAAGATTGCTATTCCAGCGGCTGAGTGAGAGCAGGTTTTTGCTAAATGCAATCCAAGCAAATGAAGCCACTGGAAAGTGGAAGTTAAAGCAGGAAGCCCACCTCGCTTTAGCACTCATAATTAAGGTTTAACATTTCCCTTAAGCACTTTACTACATTAGTTTATCCCCCTTCTTCCTGTGTTTGTTCCCAAACCAATCAGCACATTTCCTTTTTGTTTCTGGATATTCCCAAATCATTTATCCCTCCGTCTATGGGTACCTGCAAACCTTTTAACCAATCTGCTCATTTCCCTTTGTATTCTCAAAATGAACTGCTGCCATGTCAATTTGAAGATGATGGGAACGTCACATGAAAAGATAAAAGCCAATGCATCTTCCATGGTTACCTGTCGCTGCCTCGGCCTGTTTGAGTTCAGCACTACAGGGCCACCTCTCAAACCAGAGACACAAACAGACAGAGCAGACGGCTCTTTAGCTCACCAAAACAAGCAAACTAACAGCAGCCGCAGCAGCTGAAAGGATGGTGGTAACACATGTTTATGTCACTAATGATACATGAGTTGGACGGATATCAGGAACATAAACCATTTTATTTAGAACATATACAATTCTATTTCAACCAGGATATAATGTTTAGCTGACGTTCAATTAACATTTCTGCAAACCACAAATATGTCCAAGTTTAACATCGTACCATACGTACCATATTGACGTTTGTACAAAACATACCATATTGCATTCACATTAAATATTTATTTTACCTTTACATCAGGAGGTGGAGGGGAAGGTGGTGTGTTTTCAAGTAAGTAAGTGTGAAACCAATGGATACATTTAAGAGATCTGGGGATATTTCCAGCCATGTTTGAGGCTACCAAAACTGTATATTTTAGATGAGAAGCCTTGCCATCTCCAGCTTTGTTTGTGGCGACCAAACCGGCATATTTTTATACAGAAATCAGGATATTTACAGCTGTGTTTGTGGACCTAAAGAGGTACTTTAAGCCAAACCATGAGGTTTTCCTACCCATAACCATGTGGTTGGAGCATAAGCACAACGTTGTGACAAGTAAGAAATAGAAAATTTAACCTAAATAAATGCGAAGTTGCAACGTTAAGAAACAGTCAGCTTGTCTGTGGTTTTACAGAAACATACTTAGTTAACATGTATTCCTGTGAGTGGGTTGAAAGTTACCATTGAGCTTGATCAAAACTCCTGAACAAAGTAAAAAAAAAATACTTTCTTAGCTTTAAAATGTTTTGGATTATTGGATTTTGTACATCCCTGTTTTTATGTTTCAATGTTTTAATCACAGGAGTATTTTATGAGCAAAATACCCCTAAAGCTAAGCCAGCTCTGCAAATGTAATATTACTGAATGTTATCAGCTCTACTTTTTTGCAGAGCCTTCACCTTTGCTTCTGTTGATCTTTTCATTATTTATGTAAAACTACTAATTCAGAACCATCCTTCCCATCTTATATTACACACGATATACAGGAATAGCTCTCTCAACAGGGTTTTTAATCTGTTACTCATGTGTGCGAGCAAGTGGCACACTGAGCGATCATGCTCCCTCCCAGTCCCTCCTCCTGCAGCACAAAGTGCAGTCCCACCGTGTGCTTGATGTTCAGCCACAGGCTAGTCAGCTGTTGGCCTCTTTTTTTTAAATGGCCTACTTTCCAATCAGGATGGAGGTCTTTGGAACCTGAGGATAAACACTCCTACGTCTGCGTGCAGTTCCTGCTCAGTGCCTTACGACTTATGTCTTTCTCTGTGGAGCTGCAGCCGTACGTTTCTGAACGTATCTCACTTGTGATGAAGGTACAGACTCAGCTGGAAAGGAGCCAGGTAGTTTTAACCCTGTGCCAGTGACAGCTGCACTGCTGATCTCATGCCATGGTTGTGTGAGGCTCCCATTTTGGCATCTACAGTGTGTATTGAAAATGCCATTTTTAATGTAAATTGTTCCATTTGATTGAAATTCCATGCTTGTTTATTGAATGCTTGAATAATTTCTTGTTCCCATCTTGGAGGCATTGTGTATATTATCTATTTAATTCTGCCCATTGTCAAACACTACTTACTGTTATTATTCGTATTTTTAAATGCATCTATTTATGGCCACACCAAACAACAAATGTCTTTGGCTGTCATAATGATAATCTCATGAGAATCCATTAATCTTTAACATGTCTGATATATGTGCTTAATCGCATGAATGCTCATGCTTTCTGCTTAAACAACCAGAATAAGGCAAAACCTCTGTCGGCATGTCAGAGGATTAGCAGTAGAGGATAAAACATTGTCCTTAGATACACTTTAACGAACAAGAGTCACGCAGCCCAGTGCCTTCCATCCTGTGGCACCAAGATATATAAGAAAGACAGATAACCTAGAGCTCATGGCACTGTTTCTGTCACCATATTGCAAAATACAAATAAAAATATCCCACACTTCCTTTATAGTCCAAATTGAAGATGTATTAGTGTGCATTTACCTGGATTATATCATGATTTGTGTACTTACAGGCAGAGAACAGCAGTGCCCTGGTGTCCTAGTGGTATGGTCATGTACCATATAACTGGTATGTGCGATATGGCGGAGGTCCTCTCTCTTCCTGTCCCAGTAATATCAGGTATCCAATAAAGGTGACAAAAAATAAGTGATCTTGAAAACTCTACAATAGGTTATGTGGTCAACCCAAGCGCTGATATGGCTATTGTTGTTAGTTTTGACTGTCTGGTCAGACACAGCTAGATGGACGCCCTCCTTCCTATTCGGCTCCATAAACACAACTTTACATTTGTAGGAGTTTACTATTAACGGTCCTCAGATGCTGAAATGACAGTTTAGCAGTCGGCGCTAATGCTAGCAACAGTAATAAAAAGTCATATCATGGAGGTTTTGCTTAAGAAATGTATCCAGTTTTATAACCACTCCTTCTGCAATGTAAGCTTAAGGGGGGGGGGGAAAGTATTTTTGGGCCAGTGTGCATCAGGTACTGTTGTAGTTAAATGGTTTCGGCCACTATGCCAAATTACCTTCCAAGACCCAAGTTGTATGCCGAGGTTAGCTGGTTAGCATTTTAACATCAGTAAATATCTCTGCAGCAGAATACACAGATGTTTTTGACGTGATGTCAAAGCTGTGTTTCTTCACATTCTGCTGATCATTTCTGACCGTTTTAAACTAATGACATAATATACTGTGAATATTTGAATAAAGAAACACAAAACTTGACGAGTATTGGCAAGCAAAGTGACATTTGACAGCTAGTAGCGCGATGACGACAGCTCATCTCTTCACAACACCCACTCTCAGTTGTCACTCAACTGATGTCCACCCTGAGGCCTGAGGCTTAGACACACACTCCCAAATACTTCCAGAAACAGTTTTTACCTCTTTTTAAACAATCGGAAAAATAATCAAAAAAATTGAGAATTTAAATTCCAGTATCCTTTAACATAACATTTATCGTGGTCCTGTTTTTTTCCCCTGCCCTGTGTACTGTAAGTGTGTTTGCAGCACTGCCACCATGATGGGAAAACCAGACAACACACATAGTGAACAACTTATGAAAAATTAAAGAGCAGATCTAAAAATAGCGAGGACTCCCTGTAAGATTGCCAGCTTATGTGTTGATGTGCATCGTCCACAGTGGAATCTCATCAAACAGAATATATATTCCTGCCTGAAATGATTACAAATACCCATGCGATATTTTAATCAAAGTGAGTGTTAGCTTTGTGTGAAATGACCCTCAAACATTCATGAATAGTCCGGGTGGCCTTTTTTTAACTGGGTGCTCATGGCCGTTAACACATGAAATTCCTATTAATACATAATGTAAAAAAAAACACAAAGGGTCACATGAGGGACTTAGGCCGTCAACATGACCTCAAGAGATTCACTGATGACACTGAGGCCACAATATGTGGCTCATCTGTGAGCCGAGGAGGATGATTGCTTGTGAATTCTGCTTGAGAAGTTTTACAATTCATTCATTTCCCCGGACTCACTAGTGGGGAAAATACACATTTAGAAACATTCAACACAAAGGAAGAAAATGAGGCAAAGTTTAATTAATGCCACAAGGTTGTCTGGGGCTAAAATGTAGCAGGATGATGAATACATACATTAAGCACAAGTGTGTGCATGTGCATTACAAAAGCACACTATTACATGTTTTTTTTGTCACACTTTTGTGAAAAATGCTCATTATGCAGGGAAATCTGGGATGCAGTAAATGTGATGCACAAAGTGTGAATTATTTTCAAGGTGCAACCAAATCCAACAGTCTGAGTGCTAAGTATTCAGTAAAGGTCAAGTGAATGATTACTCTGTCGGTGGCACAACCAGGTCTGCAAACATTTCGCTACATTCTGTTGAATTGTTGATCACAGCTGGAAAAATCACAGACTTATATGTTCCCCACCTTACCCCATTGGTTTTTTCATTCACATGGTAGTTTCACTCGACTGCTCAGCATTTATGACTTCCATTAATGGATTGTTTTGTCCCGGCATCGAATCAATCTCCTATTCTCACTGACACACAACATTTGTTTTGTGCTTGAGGTGTTTAAAAAGAAACGAATGGGAAATTGCCCATCACCTTGTTGTGAAGTCTTCAGGAATCCGCTTGCTCTCAGTCACTAGCATCCACTCTTGTTGATATCCCTGCTCCTAATACAGCCATATCAAATGAAGCAGTGCAGTATTATAGCACTGAGTTGGATGGCTGCCATCACATAAGCAGTGAAATGAATGTATTCCTCGCACTTTCAGAGGGAAGGAAATGTAATCAATTGAAAACAGGTCGGGGGTATATTATTGAATGCTTGCCAGTGCTGCCCCATTAATAATGACCTTATTCAAAATTCAGAGCAGGCAAATTTGTAGACACAAACTTAACACAATGGTACATTGCTATTTAAACGGCAGCACTCCTCATCCAAATCACCAGGAGGGAAGATCACTGCTGCATCCCTGTGTGTGTAATAGTGATGCACAAATGGGCGGGCCAGGTCATAAAAATGATCATTCTGATTATAACAGGAGCTTGACTTTATTGATAATTCAAATCTCCTGACATGACGACAGGATGATGAAGCAGCTGTCCTCCTGACAAATTCTGATATCCATCGGCACAAGTTTAATTTGTTAATGTTCCTCTGGAGAGTTTCCTCTTTCCTGACAAGTTTATAACTACAGTTTTTAGATTTGCTGCTACAATGTGCCTCAAGATTTGCTGCAGTGGCATGACTATGCACATGGAAACGTTTAAAATTAATGAAAGCAGCCTTTCTAATCATTAAAGCAGTTGTGAACCCGCCAGCAGTGTGTTGGCGCTTCTTACAATCTGAATAATGTGCCCTCTAAATAGCAGGCAGAATACTGTGCCATTAGATCGAAAAAACTCAGGTAATTTAATGCCGCAAATCATAGTTCCAGGGTATTATGCAATCATACAAATGCAATTATTAATTCTATATTTCATTTCCACCAATAGATCCCCCTAAATCCCCCTTAATTCTACACACTGGACCTTATAGCACTGACAGATGCTATGGTCAAAATCTGTTAATCCGTTCGATGGTTATATCCACATCGCATCAATGTCAGCGTATGGACACTAAAGCTGGCCTGTGAAATTGATACTTTTAATTCCTCAGTCAGGAACACAATGGCTATATGTAATGTTCCTGCTCTCCATCTCTTGTTATCTATACAAACACTCTTTGATTTGTGCGCATCATTTGTGCGCATCTGTGCATGTGCATGAGAGAGAAGGGGGGGGGGTAGTAATGTATACATTTATAATATGTTTGGGACAACAAAGTATGTGAGACCGAAGTGTTAACCTCACATCAGTATATCTGCCTGATGATATAAATACATTTCATTAATTTATTTTCGTTTGCCGGCTCCTGATCTATCAAGGTGTGATGGAGGCATTCAACAACAGATGTTCTTCATTATGCTGTTGTTTTACACAGCACATCTAGCTTAAGGCTGCGGCACATTGAGCAAAGGGCTGATTCCACTTATTGGATACACAAGTACAACAAACCTATTAAAAATGGTGGTATGAACAACAGCATTACAAGCCCAGAGGTGACAATTTCATTAATATTATTATACATTTGGAAAACAACCATTTAAACAGCAAAAACGTCCCCTGTTTCTTTCGTTCGAGGGGCTGATCATTACTCAGTTTGGTTAGTATACTGAACTTGGAAGTGCACACTGCAGGCAATATCTTGTGTTCTCACGGAGCATTGTGATCTCCTCACAGGGGAGGAGAGAGGCTATAAAATCCAACAGCCTGCAGCCGAAGCTTTACAGGCTAGATAGATGAGGTTCCTACATTCAAAATAAATGGATTCTACTCTGACAAAATGAACAAGAGCAGAAACTAAAACGAATGATGATACTTTTTAAATGATAGTGGGTAACGATACGACATGGAGACAATATTTTCCCAAACAGGATCTTTGTGTTTTCACAGGGTAATCACCAGCTGTGTACAAGCACATTTTGGTTCCCCCTTAATTACTTTTTCACATTTGGTTTAGAGGTATTTCGTTTTTGTAATTATTCAGGCTGGAACTGACCCCAAATGACGATGAACTTTCAGAGGGTGGTGAAAGGTTCCAACATCAGCAGAGTTGATAAGTTTATCCTGATCATGACTGATTAGACTATTTGTCTAACTGAGTCAACACTCAGAAGAGTTTCCATCATCCTTTGATAAGTCTTTCAATCGATCTCCTGCTGAGCTGAAACAGAATGATCAGGATGCCTCTTGTCACTAATAGTTATTAGATAATGGTTTAAACAGTCGCCTCATTAAATGTGTGGCTGTGTGATTTAGCATCCCTGCTCATTTTCCCTGATACTATATTTCATAAAAGCGTAATAATTTTTTTTTTATGTCAACAGAGGCAAGTTATTCAGAAAATAATATAAATATTTTATATAGTAATAAAACATTGAAAAACACGTACAAATTATATTTACATGAATGTTTTTGTTTAGCATAAATGATACATTTCTGCTTTCCTGTCCTTTATCCTGTCAGCTCAACTTGAATTCATACTTTAACCATTCAAATTGTGACATTCACTGCCCTGGAATGGGAATTCATCCCTGGTATTCAAATTGGCAAAATAGCTTCTTGACATACGCAATTAAGGATACAAAAAATTGCCTTACCTTCACCCTTACACTTTCTCTTCCATTATGCATCAGAAATATGTTTACACGATATAAAGCAAAACAAAAATGACAGAGTGGCATAAAGGCTTTTGAGTGGAGCAGTCATTTCTGGTAGATAAACGTCATATCTCCGTGTGTGAGTCAGGTAAACGCTTTCTTGTGTCCTTTGCCTCAAGCTGGCCACGTAAGATATAATTTGAAATTTATTATAAACAAAAGCCTCAGAGATGCCAAGATAAATTTATTTAGTGTGTATTTCTCCCATTATATTGTCCTAATTTTGCATTGTTGTTTCATATGTTCAGTGTTCCCTCTTGAGTTTCAGACAAACACAGTGTTGATTCTCTTCATGAATATCAAATGAGAATGAATATTAATCAATTCCCCTGGCAATCCTCAACCAGAGTGAGAATAGAATCAAACTATAAGATGTCACGGTGAAGAGAAAGACTCTTGCTGCTCCTGCATCGAACATGGTTTTAGCATATTAAAGGAAAAAACGTTATTCGGTCTATACATCGCCCCTGACCGCCCTCTTGACAAAGAAAAGATTTTATTAAATCCAACACCACTTCACAAGAAAGTCAGTTTATGCAGGCCTTATTTCCCACATTCCCTGGTTTTGTTGAATATGCTGATGCAATCTTCTGCCTGGAATTTCAGATAACACCAGGGAGCCAACTGGCAGGGGAAAATCTATTCAAACTTTCATCCCACTGCAAACACAGAAAATGGAATCACACAGCTTTAGAGAGGGGCTAAATTCTATTCATTACTGTTAGAACAGCACTAACACCTAATAACAAACGACTTTCTGTTAACATGCAGTTGATTTTGGTGCTAAAAACCTTAGCGGGAGAGCCATCAAGCCTCAGGTTTGTTTCCATATGAGGCAATTTAATATGCTGGATTTAATACATGAGTTCTGCGGGGACTTCGCGTGGTGTGTGGAGAGGTGCTTACTGAGGGATGGAGGATGTGGAGTTGTCTGGCTGCTTGGGAGACCATGCGTGCTGCTGCACCCAGTGGGAAGCTAATGACCGATGCACACCAGCTACGCAACGAGGAGCTCCAACACTGCTCTCCGGTGCTCTCTGGCAGAGGGGATTTTCTCCAGTAATTGAAGCTGAGAGTGGGTCCACATACCATTTTGGGGGGAAAATGGGAAGTGAGATGCTGGAGTTGATGCTAGAATAAATACATTTTCAGTGTACTAACAATGCTGTAGTTTATCAGTAGAGGTGAGAATCTTTACTGATGTCATGATTGGATTTGATAAAGACTTACCTCATATCATCATCAATTTACTGCACACTGATCCTCATGTAATACAAGCATTAAGATAAACCTAAATACCCTTTGAATTTAGAGAGTCCTTTCAATAATCAGACTGAGACAGTTTACAATATTAAAACTGCATCTTCTCATTAGGCTACTATCGTCTGTGTAACCCACCTGAGTACATCAACTTTACAAAAACAATACATGTATCCATCTGCAGTGCATTAGACATGTGCTGTGATCTCCTTCTGACAACTCTCCCAATAGCAATATCGTTAGCCTGATGTCCAACCACAATCCACAATCCACTGGGACATGTTCCAGTGACGTCGACATGTTTACGGAAGTGGTGACGTGCTTCATTTCCACACTGATAGACCGTATCTGTCCCATGGTAACTGTTAAAGTTTTTCCCAATCAGAAACCATGGGTTGATTGGTCTGTTCGTAAGGCGTTGAATGCATGCACCGCCGCCTACAACGACGGTCTCAGGTCCAGCGACATGTCAGCCTACAAAGCGTCGTCCTACGAGCTCAGGCGAGCAGTGAAAGCGGCTAAGAAGCAATACAGGGACAAAGTGGAGGCTCAGCTGTGCAACCGCAACAGCAGAAGCATGTGGCAAGGACTTCGGACGATCACGGACTACAGAGGAGGTACGAACACCCTGGCAGTCATGGACCCCTCACTGGTGGAGGATTTAAACTCTTTCTATGCTCGCTTCCCATTACGCACCACTACAGATCTACTGGACCCCAATGGAGAAGGTGTCCAGCTATACATGTAGGTACCTCAGAGTTCATATCTCTGAGGACCTAACATGGACAACCCACATCCTCTCACCGGTGAAGAAGGCTAGGCAGCGCCTGTATCACCTCAGGCAGCTGAGGAAATTTAAGATCTCCACAGGGCTGCAGAAAACCTTCTCTGCCGCCCAGGACCGGGAATCTCTCCATAGAGTGATCCGATGTGCTGAGCGCATCACTTGAACTGCATTGCCCTGCCTTCAGGACATTTACACCAGGCGGTGCAGGTCCAGAGTCACCAGGATCATGACAGACATTCACCACCCCAACCATGAACTGTTTGTGAAGCTGCCTTCTGGCAAGTGCCTACGCAGTGTCCGAGCGTCTGAGGAGGAGCTTCTTTCCTCAGGCCATTTGGACAATAAACTCTTATAAACCAACATAACACAGACTCAGCACACACCATAGGTATATCACACACATGCATACACACCCTGCCACTTTGCACACGGTTCTTTCTGTAAATACTTTTGTCTTTTTGTTTATAATATTTACAAATATATATTTTATTTTATTTCTTTCTATTTAAATTTAAGTCTTTTTGAATCTACAATTCAAAGCACGAAAGTTACATTGCCATGTAATGTAACAACTTAATTGTCAAGCCGATGTTATGGTCCTATGTTTTAGTTCAGCTGATTTCCTCTTCGATGTTGAATGTATCTCATTTGTCATGTTTACTTTCGACTTCCTGTCTTTGCATATTTAAGTCTGTTATTCCTTTACTCCTTGTCGGTTCAACTGTTTTCATCTGCATTCCTGTGTCTGTTCCCCGGTCCTTGACTGTCATCCCCAAGCCTTAATGGTTTGTCCTCCCTTTTTGTATCTCTGTTCAGTCTTGGGGATTCTCCTCGTTGCCTTATTGTTGCCTGCCCTTTTATTACTTGCATTTTGGACTTTGGAATTCAGCTGTCATTATTAAAGCTCACCTTTTTGTTGTTCAACCTGCCTGCCTGTGTCTGCGTTGGGGTCCTTTTTCGGACAGGAACGCAGGAAACACACAAGGACCAGGGAACAGACACAGGAATGCAGAGTAACAAACGCAGACTTAACAAAGACATGGAGTAGCCACATGAGGATAAACTTTCAACATAAAAACAGGAAATACACTGAAGTAAAATCTAGGACCATGACAGACGAGGCCAGAAAATCAACATAGTCTCTCAGGTGTTACATGAAAACAGAATCGAATCACCTTTGGGTCATGAATTAATGGAGTGGTTTAATTCGCTTTAGGCATAGTTGACTGCCCTATTGTTAGCTGTCCCAAGAGAAAGATAGCTCAGGTGTGTTAAGTGAGCACAACCAGGTACAAAAATAAATTTGCTGCTAACGGTTGTGTGTTTTACCATGCAGATAAGAAGAATGCAATACATGTGTGCACACATGCATGATTGCCCAGCATGCAGGGAAAATGCTACAGCAATGAGCTTGATGTCGTGCACACAGCCTTGATTTTCAAATAAAAACATCTGATTGAAAAAAGACTGAAGGTGGTAGGAGGTTGATTGGAAGAAGGATGAATAGAAACCAACTCAAGCCTGTGATGGCGTCCCTCAGTACATGAGAATGAGGGTTTTTGCTGCATTTAGATTATGTTCGTTGGAAGGAACAGTAGTGTTGGCAAAAGATTCACATGTCCACATAACTGGACAACCCAGCGGCTGCCAGTGTCATTATGCTGCTGCTTCACTCATTATTGGGAATTCCAGCTGTTTTACATCATTACTGCCTTATTTTCAGCTTGTGGTGTTGTTTTGCTCTCAAAATAAGCCAATATTGGCATCAATGAAAACAAAAAGACAGAGCAAAACAAACAGCTACTGTTCTTCGAAAGAGGTCCTATGTATAGGTAACAAATACTGTACAATATTTGGGCAATGGCTACCTGATAACAAGTGTGATGTAAACATGATTAAAATCTGTGCATGGGGATTATTTTAATATTTCAATTAAATCAGCATTTTTCAAATGACCTTGGCTGATGTGAGGTTAACATGTTTGGTTGCTTTTTCAGGCACTTCCTTACGATAAGCATAAAGGGTATTCACACGTTGAAATCATAACTCCCACATCATGTTAATGAGTTTTTCATGGAAATGCTTCTTAACTAGCATCCAAAATGACAGATGAAGCACAGAAAAGCCTACATAGTCCATTATTGTAACTGTTTTACTTGAAGTAGTCTGACGCACAAGATGTCTGGAGAAGTGTGTTGGCATCAAAATCCCCAACTCTACAGAGTTATTATGGATCCTACCGCAGTTGTTGTAAGACCTGCCCTACTCGCCTGTGATCGGTTGGCTTAACATAGTTGGTCATGTTCTCTTTGCTTGACTTGAACTGTTAACTTGCAAAGTAGATCTGGTAATGTCTATTTTTATTTTGGCTTTGACACAGCAGTTTATGAGCTGTAGTTTTGCGGGTAAACACATTGACTTCTTTGACCTCTCTACCGCTCTTCTGTTGCTCCTTTTGGGGTCATTCATCCTCCAGAGCTGCTCTCCGCTGAAACAGTGTCTCTGGGCTCGTTGGGTAGAGCGGACAGGCCTCCATGGAAAACAACAACCTCTGAGCTAGCAACCTATACACTTAAAATGGCACCTGGTTGCTATTGGTATGAACCAAATAAAGCTAGCAGCTGTTACTATTGCTACTGAGGGTATTAAGGCATTTTTAGCGCCCCTACAAAGATTGTGGTTGGTTTACAGACATCCAAAGAAGCCAGAGTGTCTCCTCCCCCCCCCATACCAGAATGATAGTTGGTGCAGCCAGACCTTGCTCCACTGTGGAGAAAGACTTGTAACATACCTTTTCTCATGGTAGACATTTTGACTTGTCACAGCAAGAAAAGCCCTGGTGTAACTAACATCATTAACATGGCTCTTTTTTAAAAATGTACTTATGCCAGAGAGCCATATGAGTGAGTCATGATGCACAATACCAGAGCTCTGGCACTGGAACACCTAGATGGAAGGCAGCCATAATTAATGTAATTAGTTACACCTGTGTTTGACAAGTCAAAATGTCTCCTGCAAGCTCGTTTTAACTACCGTCTTCTTTCCAAATCTGCAGCGAGCTGCTGACAGCTGATGAGTGATTAAACACAGGTGTGCTACCTCCAGGACTGCAAATGATTGTGTTGCTGTCAGTGGTACTGTAAAAGAGGCTTCACAATTCATTGAGAAATTCACCATTAAATATTTCCAACTCCAAATTTAATCGTGCCCTGATCATACAGTGTAATCGTGAACTGTGCTCATGGTATTTATCAGTTCTCCAGAACCCGGCTGCCTCTCAATGTGTTCAGATTATGCACATAATTCAGTGGTGGTCATAGATCTTTTAGTGCCCCGAGCAGAATTTCAATGAATTGAATAATATGAACCATGTAAATCACATACATACAAGTGAATCATGTTGATGCATGTGAAATTGAGTTGAATTACAAGTGCAATTTAGAAGATTAACCAAATCAAAACAAAGAAAATAACATATAACCATTTAGTTGAGATGCTGACCCTGTCGTTATTATATGCCTAAAAATACATTTCTCTGGTCTGGTTTGTGCTCGTTTTACATGTGATGCTCAGAATTATTGTAATGCATCAGCATGGCCTGTGGGACTACAACTTCACCTAAGGCAGGTAGTTCACCTACAGGAGCCCTGTGGACATGTAAACATTTTTACCTGCCTAAGAAGAGGGTGGTGGGTGGTCGCAGTATGGTAGCAAGGGGACTGGAGATACAATGTTTTTGAGCAGCAGACCCCTCTGGCATGTTAAACAGATGTGTTGCTTAGTGCGCTTTTAGCACAGAGAAAAGGTAACAGATGTATAGCCTTTCATTCTGCGAAACATAATGCCTGCAGAATAAAACTCATTGTGTGATGTGTGTGTGTGAGGTGATGGTCACAGTGGATGGAGCTGCAATGATGATTAATTCAAGCTTCACACTTCTTGGTATATATGTGATATGATCGAAATCTACACCTCTTCGCAACAGATTTTCAAGAAAAAAAAAAATAAGAGAAAGAAAAATATAAATTGGTGTAACTAAGTTATCGACAGTCTACCTGTGGTCTTGACAGAGAGATATCAATATTCATTTCCATGTCCCTGCTTCTAGCTGCTGGCAGCGCCTAGCTTAGAGCTCATTTGTGACTCTAAGGAGTAATGACACACAAGTAGCAGTGATACTGAGAAAATGCCTGCTGGCCACACAAACACAAAAGAGTGATGCGGCTTCCACCATGGATGTTTGCTTTCACACATCTGTTTTGACATTTGTCAACATTTTGTGTTCACGTTATTTATTTGCAAATATTTCTTGCGTGCTCATTTCTTTTCATCTGACATGTTCACTGGCTAGCTAGCAAAGCATTTGCTCACACGAAATGTATTATCTGCAGGAGGGGAACAAAGAGAAAAATGCTCAGCTGAGTACAAAGCACCTTCAGGATTTTTGATCCATAGCTTCAATCTAACAATAAAGAGATGGAATGGCTGTGATGATAATGCAGGGTTTATGATTACTGTGCAGGGTCAGGGTTATTAGATACTCTTATAAGAGGGTTAAATAACCATCTTTTAGAGGTTGCTTTTGTAAAGAATGTCAAAAAGAATAAAAAATAAAGAATAAAAGGAATAAAAGTCTGTCTCCAGTTTGTTCGGAATGCAATACAGCTTTTAGCCAAACCTAACAGACAGCACCCTATTTCCGTTTGATTTAGTGTTTCTTCAGAGCCTGTTCATTATGGAATTCAATTTTCTGATTATTTTGAAGACGTCGCATGCCACCCTTTGCCTGAACTTTTCATTCCGAGCTTGAATGCAGTGAACATCCTAACTCTAGCCTTTTCCTGAGTTTAGGTAGGTGATCAGGCTTTTGCCTACAGGGCACTGTTGCTATGGAAGTACTGCCTCTGATTTTCTTATTCTCTTTTATCTGTGTAGCTTTTGAACAGCTTTAGACCTAACTATTCTTCTTTTTTGACACTGTGCGTGTGAACCATACTGCAGTTTTCAGACCAACACCGAAAAAGCTGATAAGAATAAGGTGATATAAACTTACTTTTCTTTTTTTTTAAGATCTCCTATACATTTCATAAGTTAAGAATTTGGACGTGGTTATTCACTGAAGTGTCTGTGCTCTGTGGTGACACACTCAACTGTACTTTTTGTAATGTACTTTCTACTTTTCAGCTGACAAGCACACTTACACCCAAATATCTGCCATAAGCTAATATCCATCTTAATGCGTCAATCGGAAGCACTCAGTGATTTGTTCGGAAAGTTAGGTAAATGTATTTACAATGTCTATCATCTATATTGATTTTGAATACAATTTACCCAAAAGATTGCTCTTCTTGAGGTCCCACATATATTTTCCTCATTCTGTTTTTATGAAACATCTGCGTTAAAAATAATAATTATAATAATAATTTAAAAGAAATCCGAATTCACATGTGAAAAATAAGCCAATCAAATACAGTACAAACACATGTGAAATGTACATTTCAAATGCGGAAATTTTCATCTTTCATGTTAAAATTTAAGTTCATATGTGAAAATAGCCAGTCGCATGTGGAAATGTGTAAAAAATTGTGGAACTCACATGTGAAGAAGCAAATTCCCAATGATTTAATGCTCCATTTGTTGTTTTCATATTTGGAAACAGTCAATCACATACAAATGTATGTAATTCACATGTAAAAAGGTTCACATTAAGCAGAGCACCCAATTAAAATTAAGTGCATGAGAAACAGCCTTTTTTTCCTCTTATGAATACATTTGTGACTTTATTTTGAAAAATCATTAAACATTGAAATAACTTTTATCACAATAGCACTTCCATAAGGAAATTCAAATTTTGAGGACTACGAGAATAGACAGGCTGGAGATTGAGAAAAGCAGGTGACATACGATTTTCATTATTTTTGAATACAATTTCAGGATGATGTATCCCTGACTGAATTTGGGAAATTGGATTGGTGTGGCAATCAGTGCATGAGCACATCCAAGTCATATCCTCTTCTCCCCTGACCTTGAAGAGGACATGTTAGGTGAGCTCTTGGAAATAGCTTTTGGAGAGTGACATTAAACTCACCTCCCTCGCCGCCCCGGAAAAGCGGTGGTCTGATCCCCTCTTGTTATCCAGCGGAAGGCAGATAGTGACTCCCTGACAACATTGGGACTCAATTGCCTGTGCTTATTATCCTTTGGCATAGAAACATCTCACGTCTTGCTTGCTGCACAGGCTGACCTCTATTCCATCACTTAACCGCTGATGATAAGAAGGGGGAGACTCGAGCTGACTTATTCATGTTGAACCAATCGAAGATGAATACACAGCATGTCAGAGTTCCCGGGTCAATCATGTTGACACATGTCAGTTGTTCGATGAATCCAACGGTGATGGTTAGTTCTACGTGTTCATCTGGCAACATAACATCTTTCTCACTCGGGTTTTGGTAGAAAATTGTATTTTGGGAGTAACAGGGTTATGTTTTAAGGAGTTGTATTAAGCATCTCGCATTGATGTGCAGTACAACACTATATACAGTACCTTTTGAATATTGACCACACGTACCATTAAACATTCAATATCACTTTCTACTGCAGTCGTAGGGTTCATTCTGGAGGAAAGGTCAATGGTGTAGTGTTTGGTGAGGCTATTGGATATCTGCAAGCTAAACCAATCAATGCTCAACCTTATGAGAGAGGCTCCCAGGAATGGAATTGTTGGACATGAAAGGATGGGTGGCCATAACAGATTTCAAGCATTCAAGATCTATGAAACAAACCCCTCACAACTGCTGGCTAAAATTTGACAAACAGCTTCTAATGCTGCACTTAACCTCCTTTTTTACAGTTGTTATGATGTGTCAAGGCCCTAAAAACATTCACGAAGGACTGTGGCATCAATTCAGCATGTCGTGTGACATATTGTTCTGTGTTGTTGTTTCTTTTTTGACTTTTTATGTCTGTTTCATTGAAACAGTAGGAAGTGATAATCTAAGTATTTCGAAAAAAGAATATTTGGGGAGCTGTTTTCCCCATCATGCGTTCAGCTGTTAATTCATTTTGAGATTCAGTCACCTCCTCATTGATAATTTATTCGGTTATCTTTGTAATTTACCATTTGGGGCATGAGAAATCAATTAAAACATAGTTTGGGCTTCATGTGCATGTCTGAGATAAAAATTACAACATTTCTATCTTTATTTAAATGAGAAGTTGTGCTGCATTAACTACACTTTGACATAATATAACATATTACATAGACTTAAACACTAACATGTG
This sequence comes from Pagrus pagrus, assembly GCF_965226575.1. Lineage (NCBI taxonomy): Eukaryota > Metazoa > Chordata > Actinopteri > Spariformes > Sparidae > Pagrus > Pagrus pagrus. Next base: position 17,862,367 of record NC_140194.1, read on the forward strand.
GGAATCACTGAATATTAAGTGTTCTCAAAATCATGTTTAATTTATATTGAATGTAACAAAGTGGTGATTGAATAAATGCAAACTTTTCCAAGTAATTCAATCTTTTTTAAGACCAACAATTTGCTTGTGCCATGTCAGTGCTCTATAGACAACAACTTTGCACTGCATGCATGTGGGCACTGAAGCTGTGATCTGCTATCAGCGAGTGCTTCAAAACATCCTCAAATGCCATTTGTCTTCACTTTCAAAGGTGCAATAGAAGAGAGCCTGCCCTGTTCGTAACACACACACACACACTCGCTCACTCCACCATCCTTTTAATAGGTTTTGCAGACAATTAACACATGGCATGCACATTCGTAAGAAAGCACATTTATGTATATGTGGTGTAAATTTATGCCAGATGGTAGAAGAAGTTTAAATGTGTGAACTGCCTGGTTTGATGAGACAGAGATGAATGGATGCTTGTTCCTAACAAAAGTGGCTGCTGTGTAATTTAATGTTGCATGTGATGGTGGAAGTAATTGAAGTACTGCTATCCCACTTTAGCAAAACCATTGACTTACTGTCAAGACTGAGTGTGCATATAGCAGGCATGAATAAAGGTTCTCCTGCACTCACAATTTTACGATGCTAATTTGATTTGATTTGATCTAACTTTTAGTTGTTTTCATGAATAAAGAAATATGACCTACATCTACCAAGGAGGTTAGGCTTTTGCGCATAACTGTTTGTTTGTTGGTTGGTTTGTCAGCAGGATTATACAAAAACTACTTAACAGACTTCCACGAAACTTGGATGGAGGATGGATCTCGGCCCAGAATAGACCCCATTATCTTTTTGTACTGATCATCTGACATGTTTGGTAATTTCTCAGAGAATAATGCAAAGATCTCTCCAAAAAAAAAAAGAAATCTGCCGTTTTTAGATGGCTAATATCTGTAAGTTACTACAATTTCATGCCAATCAAAAGTGTTAAGAGTTAAGTGTTAAGTAAAAAGAGTAAAATCTGTTTTACATGATATTGGATTAGACTTGATGGGGACTGTTGGGCCTTGGCGGAGGTATTTGCTCTACTGAGTGCTGTTCATTTACTGTATCATCTGGATCTTTTTGTTGTACTTTCAGAGTTTTGATTATTATTCCCAATGATTATGATATCATCATGAGTTTAAAATATAAGCAGGATAACAGTTGTTATGTTAGGGTTAATGTTAGCTGCCAATTGTCAGGCAAATTCTGGGATAAGCCACATCCAATGCAGTTATTACTTTGAATATACGTAAAACACAAATATTTTTGTGACATAAAACCGATGCCGGTAGTTGCTTTGCACTACTCCTCATTTCGTCTATGTTCTAACAGGGAGGAAATCTGCTCCAGTTTGCTACAACAAAAGTGGTGAATTCTGCCTGAGGTTGCATGGGTAATGGGTATGAATGGATAGAAAAGTCAATAAAAAGATGCAAGGTAAAAACGAACTCTGATTCATTCTTGGCAGTAGAAAGATGTGTCTTTTCAGGTCAAAGATGTTGTAACTTGGGGAAACAGCTTCAGAGTTTTGCAGAGTTCTATGACTCCACTTCCTTAATGCAAAAACGGAGGGAGAGAGAGAAACAGAGACGGCCTACAGTGGAGGAAATAACAACTTGAGTTGAGTTTGAAATCTGTCTGTCTGACCCGTCACATCCGCGCATACACAAACACCATTCACAGAGCGAATGTGTGTTATAACATCAAACGTCAGTGCTGTCAGGGAACAAGGCTATTGGCTATTTGCGGCCAAAAGATGGACTGCAAAAACAGCCCTGCTGTCAAATACGTCCACATAAAACCAGACAAGTTGCATCTGAACACAGCTTGCTTGTGGGATGCAGCAGTCTCTTTGAGTGAGAAGGAACACTCTTAGTTTTAAAACAACTACTCCGGTCAAAATAACGCCCCTCCACTCCCACTCTGCACTGCTGCTGCTTGGAAACAAAGGCAGCCCTGTTCCCTTTTTTAAAGTGAGATGCGTGGAAACCCATCTAACCAGTGGCTGTAAGTCTGATTCAGAGGGAGTGCCTTCATCCTGACAGCAACTCTTATTGTGCTCAAAAGGGTTTGAGCTGTGGAGAAGGACAGAATGTCCTTATGTGGGTTTGAGGGAGATTCTCCTTCCTCCTCAACTGATGTATTTATATTAATTTACATACACATTAATATTAATTGCAACGTGTCTGTCTCTCTTGGTTACTTATACAAGCTCGGACTTGGGTCGAATTTTCCGTGACAGTCAAGTCCATTCTCGAGTGCCTCTTCTCAATGCGTCAAGCTGGGATTCTTACAGTACAGTTGTTTTTTTGTTTTGGACAGTAGCCATGTTGCCAATGCTGATGGCAACAGTAAAACCACAGAGAAATGGAGAAATAAAAAAAAAGTTTTCTTTTTCCACTGAATTGAAGTATTATGTTAACACGCAGCAAGTCATGATGCATTCATGGTGAAACAGATCCAAACACTTTTCAAGCACGGCACTGCATTGTGTTTTCTCCACTGGAAAGAAACCCGCGAGGGCACTACATCATATTTTCTCGACTGGAAGGGCATGCTAAAATGGACTTTATCAAATTGGACCACCGCAGACGGCACTTTATAATGTTTTTCCACTCTAGGGGCATCCAAAAGGGCACTTTTGCAACATTTATTTCAAAGATGAGGTTCCATTGGCAAGTCCAGTTAGCGCACCCTTTAATAGTGGTGAATCTCTTTTTTTGGAGAGTCATCTTAGAGCAAATCTATTTTTTAATAAAATGCTTCAGTGAAGGAATTCCCTTGGTTATTTTTAGGTATAACTGAGTGGGAAGATTAGATTCAGAGGGTGGACTTCTGGTGGTAGAACAGAACATACAGGAGCCAATCTCTATGTTAAAACCTACCACATATTCATAGAATAGTGTCAGAAAGGTCATCATTCAACCAAGAACTCCCACCATCAGGGGGAATGGTAATAGTTAATGTGGACATCACTGTAGATACAATTCTTTTTTTATTTTCTCTTCCTATGGAGATATCATGATACCATGCACACTGTGACTATGTGGCTTCTACACGATGAAAATAGATGTGTGACTTCTGCTAAAACCACTTGAAATTAACCACAAAATTAATACCTGTAGCACTGGAGATGTAATTACATGCCCCTGTATTGCAGCATTTTGTCTTCCCAGAATTAACAGAAACACGTCCATCGGGGACCTGATACGACAGCACCTGGCATCACAAACATCACATTACAGTCTAATTATGCATAATATGGATAATTAATACTAATGAAGTATTCCATTTTACAATATTACAATCCAAATGGCTCAAGATCATAGCCTCAAATTCCACAAGTATGAATGTGTGTGTGTGGATTATTGTAGCAAAATAATCCATTTCCCAGATGGTGAAATTTGTCACCCTCCATAATGTCACAGTCAAAATAATAATTAAAGGCAGTGATACTAAAGCCTCTGAAATGTTGCAGCTCTGCTGCAATAAAGTTGTAACCTGCTCCTGCCTATTGACAACTAACTACCCTGCAAACAGAGAAACCCTTCAAGGCATTATATTGCCAGCACTATAGCATTACCAGACTTGCAAGGGCTGTTACTCAGGCTAGAGAAAGTTCAGCATTAGCACCATAAAGCTTTGTTCACAGTGAGCAGGCAAAGGTTTCAGTACTGTCCAATTCCTGGGGGGAGCTGCCTACCAAGGACTGAGTTCAAAATCCAATGAGACGAGGAAAAGAACAAAAAGGATTGATCGCACTCTGCCTGTTCATTCCATGTAAGGTATTGACAGTGCACTGTGCTGCAAGGTAATCCAGTCAAAGAGAAAGGAAAATGTAATTTTTGTCCATTGAGCCTTGGTAAACAGTCCAGCAGCTCTGGCAAAAATAATCCATTTCCCAGATGGTAAAATTTAAGGGAGATGATCTCTTATTTCTCTGCTGTTCTAGGTTGATTTCACTCATGCACATTTGATGTCCTGCTGTTGTTTTCTTTGTTCAGTTTGGTTTACCTGCATTCACTGTTGCAGGGCATTATGGTTGACTCACAATGTTTCCTACTTTCATCCAGAGTTGAAAATTAAAATTCAGTTGGGATTCAGTGACATCATGGCATCAACAAAGTGGTTCCCTGTTTACACTTACATAATGTAGTGCTTTATCTTTGTAATACCATATGAAACATTAATGCTTCTATATTTATATTTCAAATACTGTGTTTAGATGTAAACGAGTGAAAAAACACAACCAAGGATTAAACTGAGAGATAATCTCATCGAACAACACACTTTGCAGGAAGGCTTTACAAATAATCCTGGACTCCAAAGTCCTATCTAGGTTCTTTACGTCAGTTTCTTCTTTGTGGGCTTCACATTCTCATGTGGGAAAAAAAAAAAGAAAACTATGCTTATATTAAAAATACAGGCAATACAGATATATGAGATTTATTTCAGTGCCTCAGCAGAGACATTTCCTGTAAACGACTGTCGACTCGACTATCTGGTTTCGCTTCACAAGAACCTAATGTTGACAAATGACACTGTCTTGTCAAGGTGGTTTATTCATGGTGGGTGTACAGTACCTATTGTGGGCACAGCTCAGTGCCTTGATGGTCTGACCCACCTCCACCATCTTGCATCTCGGCTCTCCTACTCATTCTGTCACTGCCTCGGAGAGGCAACTCAGTCTGTGTTCAATACTTGTTTGAACCTTTCCTGAACTTACAAGTAAATAGAATGAAGAACATTCAGTTAACGTACGTCGTCCAAAACCTCCTCTCCTCTATTCTAGATTCTTTTCTATAAAATAAAAAGGAAGAGAATTAGAAAAGGAGGGAGATAAGTGAGTCTGAATGGTGTTGATATATGAAATAATATATAATTTATGCATAACATGGTCTATGTGGGTAGAGTGGATTCCCAGTCTTTACTTATTCCTTGCCTTAACCTCAACAAAGGTGTCAGGGAGGACGACTCACCCCTTCCTCTACCTTGAGCCCTCCCCTGCCCTCCCTGTGCAGTGTTTATTAAATCACACAGCACATGAACGCTTTATTAAATGAGAAAATATTGAAATTCAGACATTCCTCTCCAGTCGAGTTTGTTCTCACACTTCTCTGCTCTTAAATTGATTTCACGCTCTGTGGCTATCTGCATGGGAAATAATGTGCAGCATTATTAACTGGGAGAAGGGGAGGAGAAAATCACAGGGGAGGACAGGAGGCTCTGACTAAGAATCTGGGCCTCAGATAAACGCCGCCAGTCTGTCAGCTAAGGCTGCATCCAAATCTAAAGTGGGTATTCAGTTCAAATTAGCTTTGTTCTGTTGATGCTGTACCTCGCCTGTGGTCTGAGGCATTTGAGCTTTCTCTGTGTTTGTCAGGGAAGCCTTTGTTGATGAGCGTCTCCACGTTTTCTAAGACTGCTTACAGACTGCAACCTCCTGTGCCCTCATCAGCAGTAAATTGATTTCAGTCTTCTCTCTTAGGACCCAGTTGCTGGGGAAAGTCACTGTAACAATGGTAAATCTTACCTTTAATGGAAAGGTAATACAACGTCTTTTGTTCTGTGTTTGGTCATTGTTTGTATTTGATTAAACATTGCATTGTTTCTTTTAAACCACATTATAATTGTTCAGTCAAAAGGTTTTTTTAAGGGGGTTAAAACAGCTGATGTTTACGTTTGTGGTGACAGGAGCAAAGGCTGAGAAAGTACACTTAGGGAGGAGGTCAGGTGGACACAAAGGGCTTTTACTTACATTAAATATGTAAAATTTGTTAATGTAACAAACGTATTTTCATCCAAATCATGATCTTTTCCTAGGCCTTAACAAGTAGTTTTGTTGCCTAAACCTAACCAAACACGTACATATTATGATGTCACATATGTAACTTTGTCATATTTTTGGAAATGGCATGACATGTTATTAGCAACATTACAAAAGTCAACGTCCGGTTGTGTGCGCAAAGACTTTTTGAGGTAAAGATATCTTTTCAAAGTTCCAGTCCTGTGCCATTGCATTCGTTGTTCAGTCATTTTCATCTACTGTCTTAATTTCCGCCTCAGCTTCCACCTCTGATCTGACAGTTCTCTGTACCTGTATGGGGGGTATCCCCCGTTATTCTCCTGAGGGCAGAGGTACAAACAGAACACTAACAACCGATGTCACCTCCCGCACTGGGGCACCTGTGGGCAGATCAATCGTCCTGCCAGTTCAGGTCCATTTTAAAGCTTCCCCAGCTAAAGTAGATCCTGGTGTGCTCATTGCACCAAACCCTGAGTGACCATGCTTTCAAAGTCATGCATTCTTTTGGTGTGTTCAAATCAAATCCCAATAGTTATTGTAATCCCTGTGATACGCAACCAGGTGTTCCATTTCACTCAAAAATTGGTCTAGGACGATGTGATGTGAAAAACAAAGTTTACACAATTGAGGCTGTTTAGAGCTCATAAACTGGAATCAGTGAAGTGAATGTATTAAATTGGTAAAATAAATACTGTACTCCCCCTGTTGTTGAACAGGGGAGAAATGCTAGTGGGAATTCTCTGTAGAAGTAGAGCATTATACTGGATGCATGTTGTACAGTGTATACAGTTGTTGATGATGATGCATGCAGGGAATAACTCCAACAACAAAACCAGAACAAATGCAGCACATTCATCGTTTCATTGTTATTTGTATGGCCTCATGCTTTTACATTAGAGACAACAAATACAACTAAAAGGCCCCAAACACAACAGCTTCTAAACACATTGAGTCAGATAGCTGGCAGGAACATTTCTGGGAGAGAAAATCAAAATCCTCATCAGCTGCCCAGTATCACGAGAGGAATCCTTTGATGATGGCAGGGAAGCAAATTACACAGTTTGGGTTCGACTACGAGTTGAGAGCTCAAATCATGTCGAAGACCAAACTGTGTTGATCAACCAGTTTGAGCATTTGCTGCCATGCTGCTTCATGGTACACAAACAGATCTGCTCAGCATATAAACATTGGTGTGAATACAGCAACAAGGTGATTAAAGCCTCAAATTGTGTTTTACTTGCCTAATAACTTGTTGTTTACTACAGTATGCATTTATCTTTCTCAGGGTTTTGTGTAATCCAAATGCAGTAATGTTGTTTACACATGTGATGACAATCTAAAAGCCATGCTCTCTATTAATTTAATGCTAACAGGTGAAGAGATGGCATTATAATGGTAACAGCTACTTGATTTCTAACAACTGCTACAGTATGTGGCTGCTCCCAAATAGGAAAGGTTGATAATAACAAGTACACATTTAGATAGCCTTCTAGTCCCTTGCATAACCAGATAATAAAGTGCAGATGTTATGGCTCATCGTATTAACAGCAAACATGAGCTTCAGCAACTCAGGGTCTTTTGTGAAATCTGTGTGTAACGTAACTTAAATATAGCAATGTGCATGCAAGAGTGAAAGCAAAATGGGTTCATAGAAGTTTAAGCCTTTTTAGGCCTTTTTGCGAATTGAGCTGGTCATACATAAATATTTTGACTTCATTACTACACCCATTGCGCATAAGAGCATTACTACTGTTGGCAATCAAACGCAATCAGAAAACATAAAACTTTACTCTAAACTAAACTCTTAAAAAGAATTAAACTAAAATTAAATCAGGTCAGAATGTATTTCTATAGCACATTTAAAAACAAGTTGATCAAAGCGCCTTACAAAACAAAGACAAAAGAAAATGCAGTCAACAGAATAGACAATAAAAGATCAAGCATAAACCCAGAATTACAGAATTGTTTGAGTTATTGCAGAGGGCTTGTCATGTTTAATATGCAGAAATACGATGACAGACATGCACTGTACATATGTGATGTTATACAACTTTCAATGAACAGATTAACATTTTTGCACATACTATACAATACTACATTAATATTTTGTATAGTTATAAGACAATAAGATTGATATTAATCACTTCTGTGTGTTAAATATAGAGCAGGCCTAGCTTTGGTCTTTTTGTCTTTATTCTACTTTCTGTTGACTGTTACATGTCTTTTATTTATTTTTATTTTACTGCAGAAAGAATGCCGAACAAAGTGTCATTGTACTAAGGTATAATGACAATAAAGAAACTTAATGAACTTACTGAATCTTGAATCCTGGACGTGCGGGGGGGGGGTAAAGATAATCACTAGTCACTAGTGTATTAAATTACTATTCTTTTGAATTTTATCTTTGGAACGACGTGTCCGTGCATTCACAGGTAACTTCAGTAGACATCTCTGTAACATGGTACATAGACGTAATGTTTCAAATTAATATTTTGCCCTTATCTTACAGATTTCCCCTTTAAAGCAGAGGCTAGTGATTGTAAAATGTACATGCATGGCAAATCCCAGGTTGTTAAAGCAACATTATGTAACTATTTAACCTTAAAATTCAAACAAAATCATGTTGATGGTACAGTGTCTTGTAATAGGGTGAATGGTGTCTCTGTCTCAGCCACTCTGCCTCCCATCACTTGTTTCTGCACTATGTAACTTCAGTGAGAGGGTAGGATCACAGCGCTACATACATGTTTACTTCAAGATACAAGTTTTCAACACATAACATTGTTATGGCATAATGAGTTTTGTTTGTAGTTAGCACCTACATTATGTCTGACAAAATATTACAGACCTGGGATTTGTTTTCACGACACTGGTGCTGCACTTAGCATCTGTGGGATGAGCCAAATCGCCCAAAAGGCCAATTTCTACATAATGTTGCTTTACTCAAAACTATTTTACTAGATCAAGTTGATATAATAAAGAAGCTGGCTGGACTTAAGTGAGTAGTTGGCCATAATCAAACTTGTGCCCACTGATGAGGACTCAGCCTCAGTACGTGGGCTTCCATCTCTACCAAGCTGGCTGTCAGGGCGCCCCAGCTTACAGTAGGAGTTGTTATCGTTGTCATATGTGACATGATTCCAGTTACGTACTTAATGCACAGACATGGGACTGACATTTATATTTTGATCTCACAGTCAGAAGGAAAATAATTGGTACATATAATGGTACATATAATCCACATATTTTCACGTATTTCCATCTCAGAAATCCAGGACCTGGATCAGCAGTTCAACTCAACTCTTCAATACACAGAATAATCCATCTGTCTGGGCTCACCTGCTTTTGATTCAGTTCACATATCTTAGTCTCTCCTGTCAATCTTTGATGCACTGCTGGCTCAACGTTATTTCTCATGACACTGAACAGAACATACAGCGCAACAGGGACAACATGAAGCATAAATTGGGATCTGAAGAGGATCTGGTCAGCAAAAAAATAGAAAAAGAACACACAACAAACCTTGCAATCTGGCTCATGGTGGCACAGAAAAGTGCTTTTTAATCTAATAGAGAGCTTTTGAGCTGTGAATTAGTGTGTGTATGGAGTGGAGGTAGTAATCCTCAGCCTGGCATGAGCTGGTGCTCGGAGTCCTCCTACGCTGCTACAGGGTGACACAGACACTTCTCTCAGCAAATCATCTTCCAGTCTTTGGCTTGTTAGCAAAGTATGAGAAAATTTGTAAACAGTGCAGAGAGCACCCACTGTGTCTGGTCAAATACTGAATAATGTTAGCTGCACTTCTTACTGGCCTCGCAGGCTTTAGGCCATGTGTCATCTGCACTGTCTGATGCTAACAGTACAACACTAGACTAGAATAGTACTTCATGCTCCATTTGCGCATAAATACACTCTGCTTAGTGCAGTGACCTTGGAACAGCTTGACATCTGGTGCCTTGTTCAAAGTCATTCTGACAATGACGGAGAGTTTGTGTAAAACTAGCTGCTCTCAACTCATTGGTTCACATTTCACTTGCATCACTAGCACTACCGTCATCATGTTAATATTTCAGCTAAAATGCTGTCAGTGGCACATTTCTGTTCACCTACTATTCAGATTGAGGAAGTGGAATTCCATGTTTCCGTTCTTCTTTCTTATTAACAAGATCATTTCCATATCCCAGTGAGTCGCTCCATCCAAGACACAGGGGGTTAAGCAGGGATAGACACTGAGGGCTGAGGGCACATTCACAGAATATCGGTCTGGGGAATTGAAGCATTGCTTTGGAGGACAGTGAGCGAGCCTCCAGGGCCAGCAACTGCTCTGTTAGACCTGACCAGAAATTTCCGCTGTTTCCACTGCTACCCTCCCGTGTCCGGCTGTGCTCTCACTTTCTCAAACGGCTGGCTCTAGAAGTAATGAGATTTACACTGAACAACAGCATTCGCTGGTAATCTCTCTCCAAACTCCGTGTTGTTTGCAGATGCTTTCTTTAATAACACTTTGTCACTGTTTAATATTTCATATTTCTGCTGAGATGAGGGAGCTGACAGCTTTGTAAAACCCTGTTCATGATGCCTTCTCAACACCTTATTATGCACATCATGACAGCTGAAATACATGGGAGAATCATGATGAATAATTTATACCACAGAACAGACTGATGTCAGTTACCAGGTCAAAAAGCGCTTCTGCTAAAAATGCTGGTTGCTGGTAAGATGTTTATAAAGCAGAAGTGACCAGATTGAACGTAGATGTGCTCCAGCTGTAGCTTTCCTCCAGGCTTTAAAATCACCGCCCACATTGCAGACTTTTTTTTTCACAATTCAAATAAGTCGGGTGTTCAGCTCTTCAACCGCTGCTTCCCTGAATAAACAGCAAATCACAGCTTTTTAAACAGCATTAAGAATGGCACGGTCAAATTCTCATCATGAACCTTACGTTGGGGATTTATGGATGAAAATTGTCTTCAGATATCAAATACAATTATTCTGTTAGGTAAAATATTTATATTCAAAGCTTTTAAGAGATATGTTGTGACGCTAATTTCTTTTAGAGAAGGTAATTGCTCCTGACCTTTACAACGTAGCACAACACAATATAAAATGCGAGAAAATATGCTCTAGAGAAGAGTGGGACTGCATAAAAATTAAATACGTTTCACAATTGTCCTATTCATTTTCCGTTTTTATGATGAACTGGGTTTGTTGATTTAATTATATGAACTGCTGAAGGGATGTGACTAAAATTAGTATTTCATGGTAATTTATTTCTATTTAATTTGACTTTTTTGTGTCCAACTGTCTTTTTGTCCTTTTGTGAGGATATATTGCATGCCATCATATCATCATGTGTTTGTTCTTGCCTGTATCAAATTAAATCAAAGATGGAATTAGGGCTGTCAATATAACAGGTGAATTTTAATTGATTAATTATAGAAAAAATAAGGCATTAAAAAAACTGTCACCCCTTGACCAACAGCTTTGTACTGAATGTCATTTCTTATGGAATGAAACTGGAAACAAAAAAAGAAAAGAAAAAATAACAATTGGGCATTAGGAGCGTTTCAGTTAGTTCAACATCAACACACCGCTCTTTCTTTGTTGCTGTTGCAGCTAACTAGATTTTATGGACGCAGGTGGGTTTTCAGTCTCCGGCAATTTATTCACACTTGTCACAGTGTGACTGACTCACACTCCAATTAGGTAATCGTGCTAACTTCAGCACGAATTGCTAATGGCACAAGGCTCAAAGTGTCTCGACCGAACTTGTGCTTGTTAAGTTCAGTTTCCACATTACATGCATCAATCTATTGTCTGCGTGTGGCTGCGTGCACCAGACTGGGACCCATGGACCATAACATGGCACACATGCACAAATCGTTACAGCCCAAGTATCGAACCATATCCACCCAAAAAACATAGAAATTTGATTTAAAAATGTTGGATGATGTTGTGTGGATGAGATTGACGCTGTTGTACAGGTTTGTGTGAGTCAATCTAAAAAATGGGCACATTTCTATCATTGTGAAAAATGCTGACTGCTTTGAGCAAATACTAACTGTTGTGCTTACTGAAAATGATGTCAGCATGCGTGACACATAGCTATTTACTGTGTAAAACAAAACAAAGTCAATAAAATGCTTGGCTTAAGATAAATATGATATCAAACTGAATGATAGAGTAAAATGAATTTGTAATTTGCTCTGATTGTCAGGCTACAGCAGTTCATGTTTATTGGTTCCCAAAGAATCTTTTTCCTTCCATAAATTTTAACCAAGGTTACTCTGGGAGAAGACACCCTGAAGAAGAAATCCATCTCTTGCAAGGTCAATCAACAATCTTCTTACAATACAAGAACTAGCAAAGGTCAGAGCAATCGACACAATTATCTACCAAATAAATTAAGCATACAGGAGAAGAGGCTTTGTTGTTGGATATTTTTCACGAGATCTCATGCCATCTGCAGCCATGTTTGTGGCGACAAAAACAGGCATTTTAAGCCAAACCAGGATGTTTTCATGACCATAACCAAGTGGTTTTTGTGCCTAAACCTAACCAGAGCACAAACATAACGTTGTGACGAGAAAAATAGAAAACTGTACCTAAAGAAACGTATGTTGCAACATAAAGAAACATAAAGCTTTAACTTATCTGTGGTTTTGCAGGTTGGTATTTCAGCTGTTTACGTTGGGATCATGCCGAGGAAAGATAATTACATAACTTCCACCATGATGCATTTAAACAGCTTCCACATTCATGCATCTACTACTCAAACTGAACTTTCTGGATCATTGTCTAACATATGCAACCCCTTGCATTTTTTAAAAACACCTCCGTTTCCAGTCTGAATGCCATGACTGTTTGCCTGAAATAAACCTTTTCTAAATGTATTCACTGCGTGCAAGTGTAGAGTAAGAGACGGAGACTTAACTTTTGTTAGTAGATGTTCAACTCATCATTATTTTAGCATGTTTTCTTCTTGATTTATTCTTCCACAGCTCTCGCCGAGGACGACTCAGAGGCCCAGAGTAAGCAGGAGGCTTTTGTGGGACAACTGATATGACCGCAACTGCTGACACATTCAAAGATCCCACAGCATCTTGTACTAGAGCTATTGTCCCTGTGCACAGTCTTAAACTGTATCTGAAGGTGCCACAACTGCAAAAATGCAAAGGAACAGGTATTAGGATAGACAGAATAAACAGCAGGTGGATTTGCAACCAGGTTATATTTTAACAGAGACACTACCATCCTGTCTTACAAAGGACAGCTTGAAGTAAACAAGCTTTTGGACCAAGGTATCATACAGTGCAAATCAGGACAAAGAGCACCTGTTTGAGAAGGATTTTTCTAGTACTAATCCTGAGAACTGCTACTGAAAACTGACCTTTCCCCTTGGTTACAAAAAATGACCATGGAAGTTTTTCTTTGAAGGGATGAAAAGCAAATGTGTTTGTTAATAGAGACTGGTGTTTGCATACAAACACATTTCAATCAGCTTATCACATTTTATTTCATCTCTCTCTGGATTTGTAGGCTACATTGTACGCTTTATTTGCTCGCAAAATAATAATAGAGCTTCAACAATGCATTATGTAAATGTAAAACTAATCAATGTTTTGCTGTACGCTTCCAGAGAGAATACTTTTCACCACATCCGTTTTCACATCCCATTACACAGGACTTAGTGACACATAAGGTGTCTCGGGTTACTAGGGTGGTAAAAGGAACGCACACCTTTCCAGCCAAATTTAAATCATTGCCTCTGACGGGTCGATGAGAAAACTTCACAATGTTTTTTAATATTCCATGGTGAGAAAAGAACACCTCCTAATTAGGCTGTAAAATGCCTTTAGCAATAATTAGTAATTATCAAATATAAAAATAATACAGGCTGATAAAACATTTCTAAAAGAAACATGTCATTTGTTACGGTACCAGCAAGTCTGTGCTTATAAAATGCACCAAAACATTCACCTATCAAAGAGCAGGTTTGTTGCAGTGGCACACAGAAAGAGAAGTGCACTGATAACATCCTATCAAAGAAGCTGCCATGAAATGTTTTGTCAAACTCTATATGCAGGTGGAGTTTATATGAACAACTTCTACATTTGCACACAAACAAGGTACTCATGCATGTGCCTGTTGAGATGGAAAAACACATTTGTTTAGCCCATAGAATAGACATCTTTGCAAGTGAGAATCTGAGGTGCCAACTCTGATTCACACATTGGGGCCTCAGTAATGAGAAGAAAAACAAGAGGTCATCCCTTATATTATACCCCTTATATTATTATATATACTTTTCATTTAATTAAATGACACAAAGCAACTCGGCAACAAATAACACTTTCAGCCATCTGGCCTTGCTCGTTATCTGTTAGGTAATGTTAGAATAGGTTACCCACAACCATTTTATTGTGCCCTTTGGTACAGAGCTAGAGTATTGAGAAAAGAAAGGCTATAACCCCAAAGAGACTAAAGACTGAGAGAAATTCAATGTCAGGGTTACACTAATTCTAACTACTTTTTACAAAAAAAAAAAATATTACAGTATAATGTAGTATACACTGTAGTGTCACGGAAGATCAGGAAACTTTGGCATTGCTCGTGCTAATCCGTTTTTCTGTGCTAAAGCTGTTTATGTGCAATTACCACTGTTGTGTCTCAACTGTATGATTGTAGTGTTGTACACACATATGTGCACTCAGCATTGTAATATCAGCAACATCCTCTTATTTGTCATGCACCATGGGTGTGCAGTTTCTTCTAAAACTGATTAATTGCTCAGATGGGAAAAGCCATATGTTCACATTGCGGCACTATTGTAGGGTTTGTACTATGGTGTTGATCACATGTTGACTTGTTAGGCTCATGCATCAAACAGGTATGTCTCAAAGGAGGCTAACATAGCTGAGACTTTCTGATGAAAGCGTAGCGTCATTAAGAATTTCTTCATGCTCTGTTTGGATCGGTCACACTGACGTGACTTTTTCAGCATATTGTACCATAGGAATGCACATTCAAATCAACAAGGCACCCAACAAGGTATCAAGCCATGTTGTCATGGACGGTATTGCATTTTTTCAAAATGTCATTTGTTGGTGCAAAATTGTTATGAATGCAAGGAAATTTGCTTTTAATGTGACTCTGATCAAACTTTACCTTTATCTCAAATCACTAGATGGTTATTTTGTTCTTGGGAGAAGCCTCTTCCATATTTGTGTTCTTCTTTGAACACAAATATGACAACAATTTGAATGCAAGAGCCACAGAAAAGAAAAAAAAAAAGCTGTGTAATGCTGAAATGACGAGCCCATGAAGTACGTATGTAAAAAATTAGCTAGTTCCAGCTAATTTCTCTGTTCTCCATTGGTTAAAATTTACTGAAAAACTCATCTGTTGACCCTACTTGACTTTGGGCAACACAATCGCCAGAACACATGTTGGCAAACTACGTTTCTGGGAAACCACAAATAATCAAAAACTGTACATTTCTAACCGTTACAACTTTGTTTCTTTAGGTTCACTTCTCAACCTGTTTGTTTATGGTCTGGTTAGGTTAAAGCACAAATACCACTTGGTTAGGGTGAGGAAAACATAATTTTTTGGCTTGCCACAAACATGGCTGCAGAGGTCTCACAGAGATATTAAAGATATCGTTTTGAGCTCTGAACGGCATTTTTTAACATTTGTCTGACATTTAATAGACCAAACTGATGAAACAAACAAAAAATAGAAATAAAACAATTACTGATAATATAATCAGTAGTTGCATCTCTATACGTATCATCACAGAAGGGCTGTATGAATGTATCTCAGCAGGCTGATGACTGAAATTAGAATAAGTTTGCTGTTTGCTGGCTGGAACACCACTCAAACACAACAGTGTGATCAAGTGGAGACTTTATATAATGACTAATATTTGCTGTCTGAAGAGGTGCTCTGACAGAGGAAAAATACCAGATGTTGTAGACTGCATGAATCTTTTCACCAGAGGCTTTTGAACAGATGAATGCATATCAGTAGCTCTTAACGAGGTTGTGGGACGACACTTGGAATGAAAGTGGATGCAAATGGTCTTGCATATAGTAGGAGCTGTTTTACCAGCCATAGGAAGGCCCCTGAGCAAGAGGTAGAAGAACCAAGTTCCCCCTGGGCCTCTCAGTTTCCCTGTAGATGATGTTAAGGAGGTGGACACAGCTGGTTGGACTCATTCTTTCCACTTTATGCTTTCTAGACATTACAATATATCTATAGGCTAGCAACTGTGAACTCATCTTCAAATGCAAATTGTAGGATGTCAGGAGATGCATCACCCTACGTGTGCTTCTTTGCACAACTCAAAGCAAGCGGACGTAATGAAGAGCAGACAGTCAGTGCTTCAAAGAACATTCAACAAAATAGATTATTATTAGAAACCTGTAATTCTGACCAATTAAAAAGGGAGGTAGAGTAGTAGTTGATTAAAGAGTTTCAAGAGTCATATTGCTGTGAGGTTCACAGATTGTACTGGGGGATTGAAGAAGACAAGCACTCTCTCCTCTGTTGGCTGGCCAATCCAATGAATGAAGCACAGTGATACGTTTTATTTTGATCTGTTTAAACCTTTTGGAAAGAATGAGTATATCTACTCTTGTTGTCGATCAAGCTAAAAGGAGCAAACTGGCTAAAGTGGTGGAGGTCACTGAGCCCTAAACGAGGCAGGAGGATTGTGATAGGCTGAGAGATGAAGATAAAATAATATTCTTGTCATAATAAGGAGTTGAGTTGTAAGAATGATTTCTTGTAACATTTCACAAATTATTTAATAATGTAAATATTAAACACAATTCATTTCTGCAATTATTTGCTCCGAAATAACATATGTTTAATGAACGTTTAACCATATACACAGAATATAAACATCTTATTTAATACATAATTAAATAATAATAAAATCAAATGCAACAATAATACAACAATTACCATAATCAACATCCAAATTTATCGCATACCATCCATTTTAAGAGCAACAATCTAGTTTCTTAATGCAATCAAAAAGCTTCAAATAGTAAGATAAAAAACTGGAGAACAAATAAACTGACTCCCTGATGTTTTCTCATTCTGGGTTTACTCAAACTCTCCTTGGTATGTCTGTTTTTAATAATGCCTCTTTCTGTTCTACATAACTTTCATTGATTTAATTTGGTCCATCTGGAATCTGGGGGGATTTATAAGTGGATAACTCCTTAAACAGAAATGTCTGAATGTGATGGAGCTCTCTGGCTGTGAGAATCAACACAATTCATCCTTTTTGTCCCTTTCCTCTTTTCTTGTACCGAGCCCACCCGTTCACTCCCCCAACTCACAATACATACAGCAAGGCTCATCCATCTTCACTGTACGCATTTCTTATATAAACAACCACCTACACAGAGTCCTCTGAGACTTCTTCTATAATTTCTCCTGACACACAGTCTGTTGATTTTCTTTACATCAGTGTTAAATTTGAGCTGCATTTAAATACAAATCAAACAAATGCTTTTCTGAAGTTTGTTTATTAGAAATGTGTGCAATACAGTGATGCATTGTTCTAGGACAGATCAAGGTTAATCTTGTGTGGTCTCTCTGCATGAATTATAAATAGGTGCTGCAGTTGTGTGTGTGTGCATGTGTATGTGTGTGGCTTCATACACAAAACTGCAAGAGAAAGTATACAGATCTAATTGCCCATGAGAGATGTAGAGCCTGTGTTTAGGCTTCTATTTGTGCAGTGTTTAACCAATAAACTTGCAATTGTGTCTAATCTGATTTAGATTAGGACACGAGATGATGACAAATGTATTTTTGCCTGTTTAATGTTGTTTTCATTTCAGATGTTTTATATTGTTTTATATTGCATTAAATAACTTACAAAAAAAGGGTCAAAACCAGAAAGTGTAGAACAATGTGTAAAACGCGTCATAAGTTGTAAGAAGACAATATATATATATATATATATATATATATATATATATATATGTTTTCCAAACATTTGTGTACATTACAGCCCTGTCAACTCTTTGCCTTTATTTGTTTCGCTTTGCCACTTGCTTACCCCTGCTTCTTTGCAGAACATCAAGGTATTGCATGGCCTGTATCGGCCATTTTTACTGCTAAAATTGATTAATGTAATGTCTGAAATAAGGAAGTGAGATTGTATGGCTACATGTATGGCTCAACATTTTGCATGGGAGTCTGCTTTGATTGGTGGAATGCAGCCAATTATGATGGCTGGTCAAATTTGCAGAAAAGTTGTGATGACTGGACAAATATGCAAGGTCGTGCAGAATTGAAGGAGGTTGAATTTGCTGTAATTGTTGCAACATTGCAACTTCCTGGAAGGAATGTGTGATGCTAAGCTAATTACTTGATTTGAAAATACTGCAGAAGCCTTTCAGTGGAATTCCTCAAAAAATCATACAAACACAAATTGCGTTAGAATTATTTACTGTAAATGCAATATTGTGTATTAAAATGTCAGCTTCAGAGGCGTTGTGTATATTTGCTTGCTGTTTACCCTGTTTACTGTATATATGCTTAGCTAACCAAACCAAAAATAGCACAAGCATATATCCTGCTTTTTCTCATAATTAACATCTAGATCCTTCATAATGGTTAATTTTTGGGATTTTCTTTCAAATCCTTCCTGGATGGATGCTCCAGGTAGAAATAGTATCATGTTGCCTGAGTGCCTCCAGTATCATCCATACAGCTCATATGTCATAAGATTATTTAAAAGTCCATAGATACCAATTCAGTCCCCATAATGGTTGTTTTTCGACCACTGTTTCACACATCATTAGTAATTTAAACACTACGCTGCATTCCCCCTTTTTTCCATTAATTTTACATTTACCACAGTCTTATTGTAGAGGCCTAGATGGTAGACAAGCATAATTGATGGTAGAATGCAACATATTTTATTTGGCCTCAAGTTCAGAGCAAATGCATTTACCTTGCACAGATTAGTTTCGAATTAAACTTATATAACATGGGGTCTAAGCAATCAGACCTTTCCCGGTAGCTCTCCGCAACTCATTTCTTTGACCGAGTTTAATTATCTTTAATGGCAAAGTCAGGCTCTGCATATCTGGTGAGAAACAAGGTCCATTCCTCATAAATTCATTATACTGTTGGGCCTGGGTAGGAGGTGGTGCTTAAGGCAAGTAAATGCCTTGTGTCATTTATGGAAATGCGGAGAATGAAGTTTGCCGTGGTGCTTTGTTTTGATTAGACTGCAAAGAAAATCATCCATTGAGACAGAAATAATTAATTGTAATCAACCCGTATAATAACCACGCACGGTGAAGGATGGACACTTTTTCGAATACTTTAAACAACATTTTTGTCAGATGTGCAGGTGTGTAGGGGCAGAGGACTGACACCAGGCAAAAAATATTTATTGATCCAGTTTAAAACATACTTGTGACAAAGCTTACATTACATCATTTATAAGATAGGTTAACATTATTTCTTGGTACAAGCCCCCCAATTTTTTTTTGCATCTAGATCATCACTAAAAAACCTTTCCGACGGACACTGTGATTATATTTTTGCTTGTTTTGGAGATTACCATTGTTTTGTTGCCATGGTTACTTATGTCTCCTTTTTAATTACTTAATATATTTTTCACTTTTCAGGTTTTTTTATAACATACTTTTAGAAATATAAACAATAACTTTCAAGATCCCCTTGAATATCAGCAGTTGCCTTCTGTAGTTGGCTGCCATTGGCCTGCGTCACATGAGTAATAATTCATGCATCCTGCATGTGTGTGAGGTCAAATGTGGGAAAGGATGACGTCGGAAAGATTACCTTATTAAATGTCATGCAGATTGGCGTTTTAAATTATTCAGACATTTCTCAGAGTCAGACCTGCTCACCAGACAGACACGATCACATTGGCTGAGTTAAACCTACTGTAAATGGGAAGAGACAGAAATCCACCGCCCACGTGTTTTCTGGCTGAGTAACATTACACTCAAGCTCAGAAAAGACAAGAAGAGGAAGAAACTAATACTGTAAAGCCTTCTCACACTGACAGAATGTCATCTAGCTAATTGTTTACCATCGGTTAGACAGTTTACCCTGACTGGCCAAGTTCACAGTTTGTACTTAAGTAAAAGTAGTAATCCACAAATGATACAAAAGTATCAAAAAGTACTCATTATGCAGAGTGGCCATTTCAGAATAATGCATGTTGTATTCTTGTATTCTGATTATTTATGCATTCATTTATGTCAGTTTAATATTGCAGTTGGTAAATGTGGGGCTAATTTTATGTATATTACTTTTGTTCCCTGCTGGGTAGCTTGTAAATTTGCTTCTGGGATAAATGAAGTTGAATATTGTCAACCTGCTAACCTGCCAAGAGTAACAGCAGGATAATAAGTATGTCTGGAAGAAAAAAAAACATTTGTCATTTCAGTGTGTCATCTACAGCAGACTTTTTGACAATTGCTAGGATTTCCTGAACTTAATAAGGTCTGTTTGTCAAACAAAAATGTAAGTTTTCACCCCAGAATAGCCCTTGGTTCCTCCCAGTTTGGAAGGCAAATCGACTCTGGTCAGATGGAGTGCAGTTTTGCAGTGAGAGGTATCTTTTCCGTTGTTTTCTTAACACAGATGAACACAGAACAGAAGAAAAACGACGATAAACAATACGTCTTGAATTATGGTAAAAGTTTTTGTAGTCAGTAGAGACCGGGGTAAACAAAATTACCCTCTTTCATTGTATAATGGCCAGTCAACCTGCAGTTGTTTTTGATTTCTACATCCATCCTTCTAACAACAGATGCTGCTCCTAGTTATTTTGATCTGTGAAATCCTCGACTGTATATTTGAATCTAACAGTGACTGCAGTGAGAGGTTCTCTCTTGAGAAGCTCATTAACAATAAGAACAACAGCAACAAGAAGAAAACCTGTCTGTATCTCCCTGGTGTAGTCTGAACATTTCTGGCAATGGCTGTATGCAGTATCCATGGAAACAAAAAAATAACTTGGCAAAGCTGTAGAGGACGTTGGCACAAAAGAGAGGCTATCAAGTTTATTTTGTACATCCCCGAAAACAAAGTAGAGAGAGTGGACACTCAGACATAACATAATTCAAGTTTATTAAAAGAAGCCTTACACCTCACAGCTGGCACATATAATGACTCATTGTCTAGGAGGCTAATATCAGTGCTATTGGCTGAGCCAAATGGCATTGATACTGGTTGTTTAGCGAATGTGAAGAAATGACTAGGGGACCCCCAGAGCACAATCTTTCCCAGGGCCTCAAAATGGTTGAGACAGGGGCTTTGGCAAACAAAACTGCGAAATAACAAAACCCTGGCTTTGACACAGCTCCAGACCAAGACACTGGCACTCAAACCTTAAATCAAATGAGATAAAATCTAGTTTCTGTAAAAAAAATATCCTCCCTTCACATTGAATTCTCACTGTCTGTAACATCGAGAACATCTTTCCAAATACAAGCTGCACTAATTAAAACGAAGGAGGTTGTTGCAGTAAGTCACATGTTTTTAACAACCTTGTTTATCACTCTATCAGCTCAGGAGGATTCCTGTAATGCCGACTCTCATTTAGTTGTTACAGTGTGAAGCCTAAGAGACCAACGTGTTAAAATGAAAATTAAGGAAAGACTTTATTTGAAAAGTGACATAACTATGGCATTTAACTCAGCAATTTGGAAGCGCAGTTTTAACACAGCCCACCTGCGTGAAATATATTTCTTCCTTTATAAAGCAAGCTGCTCCAGTGATTTTCTTTTCCTTTTCATCTCCATCCTCCTGTGTTGTACTTTCCTTTATCAGGTGTGCAACTGTCATGAATTATCTGTGCCTACGCATCTGTGCCTCTGCACCTTTCACACACCTTGCACATATTTTACTCACTGCACCAGTGCTGTTTTCTTTTACCATTTCTCAATCTGCTCCTTCCTCAAACGTGCCAAGCCATAGTGTAACAACACACCTGTTTTTCACTGTACTTTCAAAAGTAGTAAGCTCTCAGCTTATACCGCTTTCTTGGTTTCAGAGATCAGAGATCAGAGAGCTCTCAGTCTCTCGAGTCTCTCTTTAATGTGTCAAGAAACTAGTCCTCAGGTAAATTCACCCCAGGAGCACCTGGTCTCTGCTGTCGGATGTGTCACAGATCCTGTCAGAACAAGGCATTGTGGATTAGTGAACAGATTCTTCCTCACTGGAATGTATTGTTCCAGATTGCTGAACCTGAGATAACCAACCCAGCAGGTATAAACTCCTAAGTGTTGTCTCCAGAGTGAAGCTGCGCAGCTCAGACGTCCAGTTAAAGCTCATCACATTTTAATTGAAATGTTAAGGATGTTGTGGTAATGGTCATCATCAGGAGCTACAGTTTGTCCCTTCCAGTCCAGGATAAAATGTTTCTGCAAACCACAGATACATTCAAATTTGTATTTGTCATAGGCTACATACTAAGTAGACATGTCTGCAAAACGTCTCATATCATGTTCACATTAAATGTTTATGACCTGACTTACATGTTGGGAGACAGAGGGGTTGGTGGTGCCAAGACTGTGGTTTGAGTCTGTGTTTCAATTTGTAAGCCTGACACCCCTGGAAATGTTTAAAGAAACCTCAGGACAATTTCTATGATGGGGGATTAGAGGCAATATGAATACTTCTGAGAAGCCTGCAGAGGCTACATCCTTGCCGAAGCCAGCTTCTGATCTGGCAAATGATTAACCAGTGTCAATTAGTGCCGATAATGTGCTACATTTGGCTCATTCCCCCAATAAAACACAACAGAAGAAGAAGAAGAAGAAAGCCCGATCAGTAGCTAATGTAGCTAGTGAAGGAGCGCTAGTTGCCAGCCAATGAAAGCTAAGCCGTTAGCTGATCCAGTGGGTAGCTAGGGTTACCACCTTCGTCGAATAAATAGTCTGCTTCTCATTTCCCTCTGCTGAATCCTCACTATAACCCGCTGGCCTCTTAGTTACCAACACTGGCTTATCATTTACCAGATCTGTAGCTGGCTTTGATAATGATATATCCTCTCCCAACTTCCCAGTAGTATTTATGTCATCATTCATGTTGTCCTCAACCTAACTAAGTGTTTTTTGTGCCTAAACCTAACCAGAGCAGAGGCACAGCATTCGGACAAGGGAAAAATTGGACTTATTTGGAGTTTTGAGAAAACTTTGCCAACATTTATTCTGCGGTTAGGGTTGTGTTTTTCCTAAACTTTTAGGTTCCCATACAATGTTTGGATGTGGATGCACTCATGCACCCAAAGGCTTACTCATCCACACTTTACCACCGAACAGATTCACACAAGCAGCTAAACCTGAAGACGGCCCAAAGGCTCCTCACAGGCAGTTTCAATGCCTTTGAGCAATATAATATAATTTGGCATCAAACAATGTAAATTCAGAAAAACGGTGTGATATATCTTTTTTCCCCCTATTGCACAGCCCTAAATAGAAATTACATGTTATAAGTCTGGAGTTTCCAAGCATAAATTGTGAAAAGCTGTCTTCTGTCATATATGGCAGTCCATCCCAAGGTCCCAAGTGAATAGAGGTCTGCTGTATACCTGTCAACAGCTGTTATAATCGAAATATTGGGGTTTTTGTTGCAAGCAATCTGTAATTTAAGGTGACGATACCAGGTGGTTCCACCAACCTCACATCAAATCTTATGCATCAGAGGTAACAGTGACCTTAACTTAAGAGAACGTTTCTTGAGACTGTTTTCTTTTAAATGAGACAGGGGCCAACAGTAGGTGACTGGGTGTAGGCAGCTCACAGATGTGTATGTTCTCAAACTAAGTTAGTCAGGCCAGAAAAGAACAAAAAGTTCTCAGGCAACTTCATTCAGGACAAATAGAAACTAAATAAACAAAATGTGGACATCTTTGTTCAGTCGAGCGAAGAAAGCTGCATTCCACAATAACATGCACACGCCGCATGAACGTATGCGCCATCGAGCTTGTTCAACCCCAGTCTTGTCCTTTTTTAAGAGGCAAACTCTACAAAAAATCAATTATGTGAAATGGAAATTGGGAACGTTCATTCTTTGAACTGATTTGAGTCTAGAGCAGAAGTCAACACAGTGGTGAGAGGATTGCATTGTGTTTGTGCAACATGCAGAACCAACCTGCCAAAGCTGCTTTTGTGTTTCCTTCCTCAGGAAACCTCAGCTCAGGTTGTTCTGTCTGGTATGTAAATGCATTGTTGGGTGCAACCTTATTCTGATTGTGGTTGCTCACACATTTTTGACTGTAAAGCTAAGAGAAGTTGTTTTTTTTTTCTTTTTGCTACTGAACTATTTTTTCAGCACTTTTCAGTATGTAGTTTTGTAAATTACATTTTGACATGCTTTCAGGCGCACACCCTCTAGGGTGGGGCCTGGAGTTATAACGGGGGGTATGCCGCGAGGCTAAATGAATGAGTCAAGGTTCTGCACTGCTCTGCACTGCACGGACAAGTTTATGACAGGACTCGAATATGAAAACATTGTTATCTACAAAAAGAGTGCAATGCAGGAAAGTTTGGGAACTACTGGTAAATACATGTTGCAAAAACACGATCAAACTACCCAACATGCTTTATTACCCCTTCTTATCAGAATGTTTCCCTGTCGGATTCATGCATTTTTGTCATTCTCCACCACCTGATTTGATAGTCAGCTAATAAGCATTTAATGTGAATGAACGTGATATGCCACGTTGGGAACAAATGTCAACCTTGGACGTATGTGTTTTGAGGAAACGTCAACTGCAAACATTATATCCTGGCGACTCGGCTGTGACATGGTCATCTTTCCTCTGATGTTTGATAAACCACTGAAACAGGGAAGAAAGACAGTAAGCATGATCTGCCTTGCTAATGGTCAGGGCTTGCTAAATATTTGACCTTCCTATACATGTCAAAGTAAGACACCACATCGGCCTGTCCTATTAGTAACCTATTACAGACATTAAACAATTGTTTTGTCTAACAAAGGCAGTCAAGTTCACACAAACGCACATACACTGTACATTCCAGATATGTTTTTTAACTTGTTTTTTTAGCCCATTTCTGCTTAAAATGACAGAGCACTCTAGCCCATATAAAAAAGAAATTTAAACGCCAAGAGATTTTAAACTTACTTAATTTGCCCTAATCAGTTGAGCCAACTTTTCTCCTGGCTGACCTAATAATGTAGTAAATGATATGGTTTACCTCACAGTAAGTTTTCAGCAGTCACAGCTACATGTTGGCCATCTCACATTTGGGACGACTAGATAGTTATTCTATGCTTTTAAAGCTCATGCTAAATCAATAAGTGAAAATTATCTTATGTCCTCTGGTTCATTTGTAGAATACCAAAGCTCAGCAGACCGTCTGGCTTTTGATAATGAATACACCTTGAGCGAGACACATGAGTGGTGGTATTGATGTGTTTTTGATACAATAACAAAGTAAGTCTACAGTCAAGCAATGATTGAAAGTCAGAAAAAAGGGAGAATAAAAGTATTTTCGGAGAGCTCTGTATTATTTTCAAAGACAACTGAGGCATCTCAAGGGCTCTCGTCTGCGGTGTAATGTGAGAGAAACGGGATTTTCTCACCCTCATTTTTCTCCTTGTGACTCCTTTTAAATAATTGAAAGCTGAGCAAAGCCGGGCAATTCTGTCCCACTGAATGAGAGAAAATTCTTCTGGCGGGCTCCTGCAGTGAGACTGTTGAAAAAGCCAAAACAGCTTAGATTTGTAATATCTCTACAGCTATGTGGTGTCTCGCCATTGTTGTACTGCTCATCCCCAGGGCTTTGCAAAGAGAAAGTCATTGCTGAAACATTCAACTGGTTTCTGACATCTAGACTATTTTACTCTGAGGATTTGGGTCTCTGAGAACAACTGCATTGATCACAGTTCCTTTTGAGTTGTTACGTCTGTCTTCACTGGAACTTTGTGATATCAATTGATCTGCTGAAGTACAAGTACAATCATACAATTAGTGCCTCTATAGAAAATGAGTAACTGCCTATGGAAATTGCTCTGTAAGATAAGGCTCCATACAGTAATTATGGTATTGTCAAATATAAGTGATTTCAAATATGTCTGTACTTTTTGAGAACAGCATGTAATTAAAGTCAGTCAGTCTGAAGTCCGTTTACTTCTAATGTGAGCAGCAGTCATACGCACCTCTAGTACCAGGAACGCATTTGATCATAATGATGACAGAATTTTTTAATATATCCCTTCATTACTTTTAATGAATGTTTGAATCTGCTCGATTTGGACAACACAACTTTGATTAGGCACAGCTGTGCTTTGGGAATTTATTTCTGGAGCCGTCAGTGATTTGAGCGCTTCCATTAACTGTTTCGGGGGTTGTTTAGGCTGCCATATACTGATGTCTGCAATACACTATATAGTTGAAGTTGTCCATGGTCTACTGACTAATTTAAAGGCTATTTTTGTCTAAAAAATTCATCTATGTGTTTATACAGAGCTGTGCTTTCTAGTTGAAAGTTACAGTAAACAGACTTTGATGTTCTCATACATGCCTTCTGCCCTAAAATTCAACCAATTACATTTTTTCTTTCATGTAATGAACACCAAGATGAAGAACTGTTTCAAGTTAGGAGGGGTACACTTGAGTGAGAGCTTTGTTTTGAGTTTGGAGCAAAAGCCATTCATCAAGTCTTTTTTGCGTTGATTATTACTCTCCTTACTGGGACTGTAGTAGGGACATCAGTTACAAAACAATAACATTGGTCAATAACATCAATCAATCAATTAGCTGCTAAAGAGACTAAACTAATAGTCTAAGTGTTATAATAGTGTTGAGGCTTAATTAAATAGCTTTGTGGTACTACCTTAAAGGAGACATATTATGCTATTATGCAGGTGTTGGGTTACTACTAAAATAGGTTTACATGCTTTAATGCTCAAAAAACACGAGTTTTCTCATACTGTCCATTGCTGCAGCACTGTCTCCTCTGATTGGTCAGCTCAAACACGCCTGAGCCAGCCCCGCTAACAACAACAGAGCAGCTGTGCTGGGTCAGTTCGTATGTGCCAAACTAGCAACTAGACAAAAATTACGTGTGACATGGTAACATAGTCTGATGTCACCAAGTCACAGAATTAAAGGTGAGACTACTGACATGGTGTTTCAGGGGCAGTGAAGGAAAGGGGGGGAAAAAAGCAAAAGCATAACAGGTCACCTTTGAGATAAGAAGGTTAGCTAAGAATTCTGGTGCACATTTCCATCATGACAAGTCAATTTTATTTATATAGCCAAATATCACATATATGCATCAAGAGGCTTTTCAATCTGTACAGCATAGGATAGATTTCTTCGAGCCTATTTGATATCAGTTTTGATATGCCTAACTGAGTCAGCACAAACAGCATGCAACACTTACCAGAGCTGTGAAAAATTGCGTGGGAATGTCACACTTGCAGAGTTTCGACAGAAAAGCTGTTTTGATCACAGTAAGTCACAGTAAGTAAATTCAATCACACTGTATTTTGTTATTTTAAGTTGTTTCATATGTCATAGTCATGATAATTTGAGGTTGCCATGACAAAGTTTTGCAGTATGGAAGCAAGTCAGTGTTAACTGTGAGGAGTAATTCCTTCCTTCAGTAGCAAAGAGCGTTTCAAAGCTCTACATCTGTCACAGCTTTGACAAAGAAACAATTCACAACTTCGGTGAAAAGTCAAGTTATAACAAAGTTTTTCCACATTTGTACAAAACAGCCTATTAAAAACAGTATTTACTTAACACATATTGGTATTATCAAATTATGTTCTGAAGGGTATTAATCCCTTTGACCTTCTGTCAAATCTGAAAATTTCACAAAGTTATCAAAGCTTTGGTGTGGAAACAAGTCTTTTGTTGGTTATTGGAGATAAAGGACAGGATATCTCTGCCTCTGTTGCATCGAGTCTGCACATTCTTGTTTGAATCTGTCTCTTGTCGATCACTCAAACTTAATGGAAGTGTGTCAGCATTGGAGAAAGGTGTGGCTGCACCTGTTACCTCCTTGTTTAGTTTCTAACCATTAGTGACCAGGTAAGTGTTAAGGTAACTTGCTATTTTCAGCATGCAGTTGTTTCACATTGAGGGATGTGGATTTTGATTACAGTAACAGGCAGATAGCGGAAGGATGAGGGGAGTGCCACCTGAAATAGCCGCCCAATTACAGCTATATGCCAACAGTCAATTTACTGGTGAGTCAGACAAATGAAAGTAGAATACAAAATATCCGGACTTTCCCTTTAGCAAAAAAGCAATTATTAATTTTCCATGATTCAAGTGTGTCAAAACTCTTTTTCAAATTCTGCATAAATCACAACCACACTCATACCAACTACAATCAGTTTATTATTTCATTTTTTTATATATAGTAACCGATTCCTTAACATTTCTGATTTTGCATCTATAAATCCTAGTATTTTCTGTTATTTGCTTTAGCAACACTGAGATAACATGATGGCAGGAGCTCTGGAAATCTACCCAGACAGACAAAAACACAATATCAGAAGGCAGATGGATGGAAATAATGAAAAATGAAACCCATACTCACCTGCAGATATCTCGGAACAATGCTGACAAATGGGAGCAGGAGCCTGGCTGTGCTGTTTTCATCAGATCACATCGTCTATCTTGCAATGGCACCTGCCTCAGCTGCCCCATCAAATTTCAGCAGCGTGCTGTCCTTGAGGCAAGTAGGCAGAAGCCAAATTATTTGCAGACTGGTTAGCCACTCCAAGGTGAAACAACAACTGAGCTCTCAATTATTTCACAGTGGCATATTCAGGCCTTACGCAGGGGAATTGGAAATAGAACAGAATTATAGGATGGATTGGCCCCTTACCTCCTCACCTATTTACCTTGATAATAATTGCCCAGATCACCTTGGAAACACATCTGCCGGCAGACACTCTGTCCCCTAAAGTGAGCACATATTTTAGGTTCAGCACAGTCATTCGCCAGCAGTGAGTCTGTTTTAGCAGGCTGCCAAAAAGATGGTTTTAATGGCAGACAGATGCAGTCTTTTGGCTGTCACATCGTTTGAATTGGGGACTCATGACTCTTTCATGGGGTTGTTAAATAAATAAGGAGGGTAGATTGAGTTGCCTACAGAGACGTGGACTGTGGCATATGGCCCAGGCAAAAATGGGCCTCAACAGATCGCCCGTTTGGACGCCATCCTGGTCCATGCTAGATAGCCACGAGCCCGCCAAGATGGCAAAACAATAGCAAAGCAGTGAAAAGCGAGTAACAGGGGGGAGTCAGGTGGCTTTTCTTTTCTCTTTTTTAGCAGCCGTTCTCTGGGAAGTGTTTATTGACTATGCAGAACTGTCTGCTCAACATCAAAGCAACAGCTAAGTCCCCTCATGGGAACCACACCAGACATAAACCCCTGAACCCAGAAGGATCAAAGTCTCACCCACTGTTCAACTTAAAGCATATTAAATAAATATGAATATTCTGAATATTATGTCACAATATAAATAGATAACTCATGAAAGCTATCTTTCGCACACATCATATGGTAATTACTGTGGATATTTTGGGAAAATGGATTGGGAGTTGAAAACATTTTCTTTTCCTGGAAGTGAAATTATGCAAATTTACTCATCTACTACGGCAGAGAGCAATTTCCACATTCATATATTTAAATATGTATATTTGAAAAAAATAATTCTAAGTTCAAAATATATATGTGTATACTCATGTAGTTAATTACCTATAAACAAGTTTGCATATGCGTTTCAAAAATATACTTGATATATTTTTTTTTATTCCACTTCATTAAATTCATGTTCATATTTTTGTGTTTGCTGTTGAATCCCAGTATCTGCTGAGCCAGTGAGCGTCCTGTGGTAAACAGAAGGTCATTTTGACCATGACATCATCCAATAAATGTACTTGAGGATGTGCAGGACAAGTTAATATGGGATTTGGGCCTTTATCCGTCAAGCAGTGTCCAAGCTAACAATGATATAAAACAGGCCTGCCACTGTCTAGCTTGTATGGTAGCCTCTTCACTTTATCATCCAGTCAGTGGAAGTAGGTAACAAAATAAACTGTCATGTCCAGTTTCCCAACAATCCTGAAGAGAGAAATTCAGTCAACAGCCTCCAGAAACCGACACGCCGCTACTCACTCCTGAACAAAGGATGTTGCTGCTTTGATTTTGACTTTCACTGAAACAAGACGAGACACTCCTGCTTTGTTGTGTGTGTCCAGTCTCCTTAGAAGAGCTGCAAACTGTTCAGCCTTGGGGTTTTTTCAAAAGTAGGAAGTAGTCACGATGTGTATGTTCACATTAAAGCTGTTATACTGAATGTGATGTTAGTTTTAAATCATATTCATATTGGTGATTCCATATTGTTTGTATTTTTTCTACTTTCCAATATATCTTTTGATAAAACCAAGGGACACAACCACATTAAATGATATCAGTGCTAATACTCATGTGGTTTGATATATATTTTGTGTCAAAACAAGTCAGCCGCTTATATCATCACTATTTCTTAGAATTGTTTTTCAGGGTAAAGTCATGGAACATTTGTTTTACACATCAGCCTGTGCACCCTGTGTATTAAGTAATAACATTCCCTTGTCAGTCAAATCATCATGAGATCATCTGATATTTGGAAATCTGTTTAGTTAATCCTCTACTCGTTCCTCTTCTTTTCCACGTACAGTACATGAAGTGATCCATTTTTGATATGCCACAGTCCAACGATGTCGTTCAGAAAGTAATTGTATAGGCAATCGATATAGAAAAATAAAATAAAAACTGAAGTGATCATTTAATGAAAGAAAAAAAGAACAAAGTTGTCCCATGTGACTTTTTGAAAAGCTTTCAGGCTATGTGAAACTTAACTTCATGTTTTTCTGTTTTTATCTTCAAATTTTGTTTGCTGCCATATCCCATTTTGCCTTAAATGATGCGTGAAAATGACTATTTGCAGCAGATGAAATTTTACAACAGTGAAGCAATAAACTCTAGACAACCACACCACTCGAAGTTCAGCGTAATAAGTTCCATTGTTCTAAGCTGAATTCATCCCATTACATCTTTATACAGTTTTTCTTTACACTCGCATAACAGGCATTTCAATGCTTATAATAACATGCTTATACTTATATAATATTTCACCTATTTATGAGAAGATGTGTTTGGGTTTTGTAATAGGCAATAGCCAAATTACAGTAAATCCATATAACAATTTATGCTGCGCCTCTAGTTTTTATCATTTTGACATCTTGAATATGTGAGTTGCCACTTTCAGAAGAATGATTATGACTTGTGTTGGTTCTAGTATGGTCCTTTTTAAAGCCCCATTAGGACCCGAGAGCTTTTCTTTGTATACAGTATCTTCTGTTTGCAACAGTATCTTGAGTGACTGAGCAGTTATAAGCAGGATAGAGACAAGTTACTGTATAACACTTCCATTTTTGAAAATAATAATTCTTTCTATTTAAGTTGCAATATGTAAGAATTTTAGTTGACAACATTAAAAAAAAAATACTAAAATTATCATCAGGAAGTGGAGAAATAAGAGTTATGATATTGTGATGTCTGTATTGTGTTGCAGAGATATCTACTGAAGTTAGTATGCTAATCTAAGATAGCCCCAACCCATCCTTGTCCAATGCTCCTGTGTTAGTGATGTAAATACCCACAAGGCCGAGCTCCGAGTTCCCTGCATGGCTAACTGAGCTAACAGCAGCTGCCCCCTATTTGTTTTGCGTATGAATTCGATAATTGGCGAATTATTGCGTATTCCACCTTTAAAAATAAATGGTTAATAACATACAACGTATATAATTCCACCTGCCATACCGTGTTACAGGTATAATTTAAATAATTAATTTACTGTTCAACTGTATGGATAAATCATATACTTATAGATAGCAGCAAAAGGGCTTTTTATTGTACCTAAACATTATACCTATACCTTTATATGCTGTAATCTACAACCATGTAGATATTGCCAGCATTAATTGTAACACTAATATACAAAATTTACTTTGATGCAGCTCCCTAATTAAAGTGATTTAGATTTAAGCCCTTTCAATTAGAGGAGTGGCGTTTCAGATAAAATGAAGAGTACATTTGATTCCCATTCAATTATGCCTTTTCCATTAAATAACTATTGGAATTAGGTTGTGTTTTAACTAATTGGCTAGCATTGCTGAAGTACGTGTAAGTACGGTTTGACTGACAGTGACAAAAATATAGGGGAATTAACATACAGTAGGTGTAATATGGAAAGCCAGACCTAAACTAAGGCTTAAATTAGGCCCTTTGATATGGATATGAGAAACAGCCTTCCAGCCATTAGTTTAGATTCCACATCTAAACATAAATCTCAACAGACTTGCTTTTTATTTTAGGCATCTGAAGCTTCTATTGTGTGACAGCGGCGCCGCCAACAGCAAATTCACACTTTTGTTTGCTTACATGCAGTGTTTCCCAAATGCCATTAAGCACATGGATTTGGATGAGCGTAAGGAACACCCAGAGGTGTGTCTGCATTTTCATGCTCAGTTGAGGAGAGACGACTTGTCGCACAGTGTCAGAATCCATCAGCTTGTTCCTGACCTAGAATTTTAAGCACAGATCTAATATCTGAGGAACGAAAACAATGGATGTCTCCATTACTCCCCAGGGCTCCGAGGCCTCAAGAATAGCTTCTCTCCTCTTCTATTCTGCCTGTCTGTTTTCAAGTCAGAAGATAAATGAGCATGCTTTGATACAGCTTGAGGGGAAAAAAGAACGTCAAAAGTCCCCATGGAGTCCTAACCAAGGAAGCAACGATGTGAAATAAAAAGGAATGGGACAGAGATCCAAACTTAATGCAGAGCAGCACCGTGTTTCGTGAAACTAGGCTGTCCTAGTCGTATCCCTGGTCATTTCCCATAACCTTCAAAGGGTAACCTAATTTGCTCATGTTTCGCTAAAAGACATCCCAGAATAAAACTTGTATTCAATGTTAAACAGCTTCTATTTTTTGTTTCATTTAGAAACTTCACTAACTAATTATTACTCAACCAAGATTTTCTCTTTAAGATTGTGTACAGAGTAAATTAAAAATATTCTCCAAACATACCAATGTGTGTGATCCTTTACTAATGGTGGTTAATTAATGTTTAGAGGCCAGGCAAGGAAATAAGTGAACTACCAATGCCCCTGTAAACAAGTAATTAGCACTGAAACGTATGATGTTAAATTACATTGCAGTCTGCATCATCGTTTAATGAGGTATTCAATCAAAGAAATCAAACATAATTTGGTCACTGATACACAAGAAATAAACGCAGATGATCTGCTAGACTTCAACTGGTGCGTGGCCAGCAAAACATTAAAGGGGGATATTTCACTCTTGCTGTCTTTAAAATAAATTTGAATTTATCTATGTATGTATTCATGGAGAAGATACGAGGGTGGCCTGTGAGTGAAAATATTAAAGGAGTCATCAATGTGTAATTGGCAGGAACCAATGTGATTTAAACCCCACAGATACACAGCACAAACCACACCTATAAATTAAGATAGGACCATGATGTGTTTAAAAAAGTCCATAGATTGTTTAATACAACATACCATATTCTCAACAATTCAACATCAACAAAATTTTGTTAATTAAAAAAAAAATCTGCATATTACCTTTATTGCACAGAACAATTTGAATGTATTTTCCATAGATTTCTTTTTTAGTACCTTTTTTTTTGTAAAAAGTTGGCTTGGACTACACGGTCAATATAGTCCAGGGTCAAAATAAAAAAAAAGGAATAACAGAAACAAAAAAAGAACAGAATCCCGAGATCACTCGGGATCAAAAAGGCTAGGTACAGTAGCCACACTTTGAACGAAGAGAGCATTCATAATCAGCAAGAGGGAGAACCATGAGCCATATTCAGTGTTTTTTTTTTTCCTTTATGCAAAACGGATTACACCAAAGCTGCTTCAGATTGCTCCATGGGTGAAACCATCTGTGTCACCCCTCCCATCTGCATATTCTGTCCATACTTCCATCCCATTACTGTGTCGTTGTCTGTAATGTCATCCATCATAAATAACTTAGCCTTTATCCTCACACACGTTTGCAAAGCCCAGCTGTCCACAGTGTGTTCTTGAGAAGGTAAGGCTGTAACCTCAGATTTTATATGCAGGGCCAACTGGGAGCGTGATATGCACAGTTCTTTTTCCCCTGACAAACATTGCACATTTCTGGGGAATAGCAAACCTGTAAATGATCCTGGAAGGTAATATTTCCATGGCTTTAATGGGGGGAGCATCGGCATAAATAAATCATTGATTTCATTAAACAATCAAGAAAAATAACCAGCAATGAAAGAAATATTCTACAGCTTGAGGAGCACATTGTATCCAAAAAACATGAGCACCACAACTTGTATTCCTCTCAATCATGTTGAGCACAAATAATACCATTACATAATCATTTTTGAAATGCCATTTAAAGTCAGGGATAAGAGCCTGCAGTATCAAGGTACTAATGCAAACCATTCTGTTTGCTCGCAAAATTGTAGGATAGATGCTGCATCTATTGTAGGTACAGAGCATCTAACAACGACATCTCACATTTCCTTCTGTTTCATCTGAAGATCAGGGATGAGTGACACTGATACTGATATCAGATACTGGGCTCGAAATGTTCTATTAGAGAAATTCCCCAGTGCTAAAATCATATACCAAGAGCCATATTTAACAACAGGATTTCCTGCTACTTTTCAATAATCTAATACTAAATATCATTTATCTTTCTAAAAATAAAATTCTTGTAACAGACCATCAGGCTGATTTTTACAGCACAGTACTGATAATTGGTTTCAATAGTAATAGTTCCACTGATGCATCCCTATTTGACTGAATTTATGTATTTTCAGAGCACCTATTTTTGTATATCATTCGGTTTTTCAGGCCACATAATGACCAATGTAAACTGTTTTACAGTACAAATCATTGAATTTTCTTGGTCGGGAAGAGGGCTATGGATTAGCTGCTGTGACATTCAAATATGTTTTATATAGTACATCACTAACAGTTTTGCTCCTCCTTTAATATAATATATTGTGTATTTCTGCTAATTCCTGGGGCACACATTTGCAATAATTTTCATCAGGTATTGTGACACAGATATACATTGATTGATTACAGAACAATCATCACTGTAAGAAACAAAAAAGACCATATGTAGCACATAGTATTCACAAATGTAACACTGATGAATTGTAATGATCATGTACTTGAAATGCATCAACGTTGTATAAATGTGCTCATCAACCCATACAAATCTCAGTCATAGCTTGACATCTAACCTCGGAAACAACAAAACAAACACTAAATAAAAAATACAGACAAAAAACAGCAATGGCCAAAATATGATCTGCTCCACGATTCTGGCTGCTTGAAGTGTTTTTCTTTTCTGGTATATTTATCCCGGTATAAATCCACAGAAATATGAACTGCTTATGACAAATCTGACTTTCAATGAATGCCCTTCACAGGCCTTGTAGAAACCAGCAATGCACAGTAACACTGGGTGTGCTTTCATTCCCTCTCACTTGATAAAGTCAGGAAGTGCCCTCCTCTTCAGTACATCAGTCAGGAAAAAACATATTACTCTATGTTCACAGACCAGGATCCACAGGTTTGTAGGAGTGGAAAGAGAATGTCTTCTTTTCCATTTGTCTTATTTTTGAGTTCAAAATGAATAAATTCCACAGCTCCGTTAAATCATTTTCATGTTAAACTTGCGAGGAGCGTCGACTGTGCTGCTGCTCATGCCAGCGTCCGATTTCCGTGGCACATACTCGATCTCGATGTTGTGCTTCGTGTTGCCTTTACCTCTGCTCCAGAGGAAGAGCAGCACCAGGCAAAACAAGACGACACCGAGAAATGAGATGAAGCCCATTGTGGTCGCAATGATCAGTGTCTTTATATCAAAGGGGAAAGGGACATTGGCTCTTGTACCGTTAGCACCAGTTTCTGTGGGCTGGTTGGAAATGAAGGCAAAAGTCTTGTTGGGCTGGTGTGGCCAGTCAGGCGAGTAGCTATGGATGTGCAGGTGAGCAAGAGAGGTGTCATTTCCGCCAGCGTTGCTAGCTATGCACACATATGTACCATTGTCTTGAATCTGGGCATAGCGCACCTCAAGGGTACCATCTGGCAACACTGAGAGCCTTCCAATTGTCTTGGTGGTGATGAACTTTTTCTGCGGGGAAAGCCACATTATCGCTGGAGCAGGATCTCCATCTGCTTGGCAAGCAAAATGAACAATGGCTCCCTCATCAACAAATTTCTGCTGTGGTTTGCGATCCCTAATCCTAGACTTGCGGCACGTGAAGTAGTTTGGCTGCAGAACATCAGGGAAGTCTTTAAATTCTTTGCCTTGGACAAACTCAGGGGAGGCACAGGTAGGCTGCTGCCGGTTAAAGTTCAGTCTCCAGCGCCGTCGGAAAACCCATAACAGTCGGCAGTCACAGGCCAAGGGATTATCATACAAGGCAAGGGTTTCCAGGTTGCCAACTGAATGGAAAGCAGACTCTTCCAAAGTAGTAAGAGAGTTTCCAGACACATTTAGAATCTTCAGGTAGTTTAGACCACGGAAAGAGTAGGGCTCAACCATTGCCAGTCTGCCACCTACCAGGTGAAATTCCTGCAGACGCAGAAGATCATGGAGCTTATTCCCCTCAATGGTATGGATAGGGTTATATGAAAGATTAAGAAAGCGTAAATAAACCAAGTGCCTCAGGGCTACATAAGGAATTGTGGTCAGGTTGGCATTTGCAATGGTCAGGGAGGTGAGATTTAATCCATACAAGCAATTTGGGGTCATCGTATCCAAATATGGCCAATTGGCTATTTCCAACACTTTCAGCCGATAGAGCCGTTTAAAGGAGTAATCCCGTATGACATTGATATTGAGGTGGCGCAGCCTGAGAGTGATCAAACTGTGGAGGTGGGTAAAAGCCTCTGTTGGCACAGAGGACAAGTTGCACTTCTCAAGACTCAGGTGCTCAAGGCTACTCAGGCCATGAAAAGCCCGGTGGGAGATGAAAACCAGGTCGTTATCACCCACCTCTAAAGACCGTAGGTTGTACAAATCCTGGAACATGTAGTCCAGCAGGATCACGATCTTGTTCTCACTTATGTCCAGCTGTGTGAGATTGCTCAGGCCTGTGAAGACACCGAGCTGGATAAGCTTAAGCTTGTTGCTACGCAACCCCAATGTCCGCAAGCCGTAAAGGTTGTTGAAAGCTCCAGGTTCAATGGTGGAGATTGTGTTTTCACTGAGCTCCAGGTGTTCCAGGTTAGCAAAGTTGGCAAACTCGTCTGGGTTGATGGTTCTAATGCGGTTCTTACTGAGGTCCAGCAGTTTAGTTTCTGCAGGAATGCCCTCAGGAACTGTCATGAGCTTCTTGCGGTGGCACATCACAGAGCGCTCTTGAACATTGCACTCACAGCGGGACGGACAGCCTGTGGTGGAGCCAGACAGCACAGTTCCCAGCATCAGGATCAGAATGGGCTGCCAGCAAGCCACCAGGTAGCTGTGCCCAGTCGCTTCCCCGGCTGCCATCTTATCGGTTACCTGGGGAGACACAGAGACAAGGCAAAGAATTTTGTTAGAGCATGAAATTTGTCTGTCACACTGATGAGTTCGACTACTCAAATTCACACAAAATGCTATTATCTTCTTTTGAGACAAGAGGGAAATTCAGTGCAGATTGTAAAAATTCTCAAACACAGACAATAGGGGAACACCATATGAGGTTGTATAGCATGGGTTGATACCAGTGAGCTATGGGCTGGTACTCAAATAAGCCATTCTCTGCTACATTCAGCAATTTGACTACATGTGTGGTGGAAGAGGAGGACAGCAGTATGAACTGACAGCAGGCTGAATTTGTATTGAGACACTTTCTTTTGACCACTGTGTCTATTTGCTGCCAGATGGATAGTTAAACAATCACTAGTGCTAAAAGGATGCCATTCTCATGTGACACATTTCCCGACAGAACAGAGAGGATGAATGCTGCAATATTCATGACACAGACTAAAGGTGATTAGAGGTGGGTGGTTACGAGGAATAAGGTATGTGCATGCATAATTGAGAGTGCTGACAGATTTGAATTTTGCATCGTTCACTTTTCTGGAAAGAGCTTTAAATGCAAGTAGCTGCAGTGAATGCGCAGCATTATGTTAGACCTATTTGTGATATAGAAGAAGTACTGATTCTAGCCATAAAAGCAAAATAATTCTAATAATTCACATAAATCTTGCACTGCATCCTCATTGCGTCGGCTGTGGAATGCTGAACACCATCTTCACTGCACACCTTACAACGATCAATCAGTCAGTGCTATCAACCTGATATAAAGTGAAGGGGCGCACCTTCAAGTGGAATTAACTGCATTTTTCAGACAGTAATCCAATTCATGCTGTGTAGACCCATATGCTGAGCGTATCTGTGGTTGGTTCTGGTACTAGAAAGTCTTTTTTCACCCCTACTCTTTTCTTCCTGCTTCCAGCTTGGATTTGCTGTGTAGGTTAAAAAAAACAGTAGGGGGGTGGAGCAGCAGTAGCAGGAGGACGCAATCAAAGACTGATGGTGGCAAGTGTGATGTATGTGCTGTGGCTGACACTCGGCTCACACAATCTTTTACGATAAAATATAGACCATACACCACCAGGTAATTGGATACAGAGAGATAAATGCAAGGTTTAAGAGCAAAAAAACCCAAACCGTATTTAATTTCAGTGACATCTGTTAGGATGCCTCCAGCCCTTCCACTAACAATGCAATCAACAATAGATTTTATCATCTCAGAATTTCCATGTATATGCTGAGAACGATTATGATCATTATGGAGATAAGTGAATATAGGAGCATCCTTTCTGCTTCGATTAGGAGACAATTATTCTGACACACAGGGTTCAGTGGAAAAAGGCAGATGGACTTAAAGAGTAATGGTTTAGGTTTTAATAAATAATTTAATAATAATTCAAACAATGTTATTTCTTACATTCAAGAACATGGAGTTGGATGGTAACTCACTGACTTATGTAAGAAAAAAACACAGGAACTAAATCCTTCACATCTCATTCGCGCTCATCAAGACAAGTCTCCAGGGGACTCCTGTCTATGTGTGATGGCTGTTGTCACAATACACAGAATTGCGCCAGTGCTATGAGCCTTCAGCACTTGCTCTAAATTTGTCTTTAAAGTCTATTTCTAACTGGTCACAGAGTGCTTCCTTCCGATTCACAGAAGGTGTGTGAAGAAGGATAATGCCCACTTTTGTGCTTCAGCAGATTTCATGGAACATATTACTTGTGATAGATTGAGACTGTAGAGAATTAGGGGGGGAAATCTTTCATATTATGTTTGACAGTTGTTACCCTGGTACTCCAGTACAGGAGTCCAGACCCTGTCCTCACAATAAAGAATAAACATTTTCTTGTAGAGCAACTTCCTAATCAGAAGAGATTGGTGTAATGGAGATTCATCCAGCAACTGAACTGTCTTCTTTCCAAAGCCTTCTCCGCTACCTTTTCACCTATACTTAAGATACTTTGTGAGAACATGACAGCTCCCTTGTAAGTTCTAAAAGTTATCACGGTTGCTGAAAATAGTTTCAGCTGCGAGAAGTTGTTTGCTGCTAGTGGAAAAGTCACTTTGAGAGTCAAGACCAACCCACAGAAGCTTCATCTATCATTCTGGCTTAGCCACAAACAACCGGTACTTTTACGTCTCTGCAACTGGGGAGAGGCTACGTGATCCCAGAAACCCTTTTAAAAAATTGGAATAAAAAAGTCCAAATGTCTGCAAAATTTGCTGACAGTAAGTCTTGCAGAGGCTTGAATGTGCACAGTAGCATGACATGGAACTGCTAAACCCCCTGGTTCCTCTACCAAGTGCTGTGCCAATGTGAAACACCCCCAGGACTGTTGGACTTAGTGTTCATGAGGCTCTGCGTAGTTGTTGTGTAGTCCTTTAAATAAACACTATCTTCGACCTTTGAAATTATTTCTTCATTTAGAGTGTCGCAGGGTCACACTCAATGATCTGTCTTGCCTCTAAGATTCAGGGTTCTTATATTTTCCCTCCTATCCCTATATGGACATTCTTAATTGGTTAACTAGTAAGAACAAAGTGGTGAAACAGATGTGTTACAGAAATAAGAGGCTAGGTGACACATCTGGAGCGAATGCTTTTTGTTGATCTTTTGATCAAACTTTATTTGATCAAGGCACTTCCCAATGTTTCCACCATCTGTGCCCGTCTCCTCTGTACTTTTCATCAGTGGATTCATGTCACTATACACACACATTTATAAAGTCCCAAGATGAATGACATTACAATTATTTCTGCATAACTTTTAAACTTTTTAACTTATTATTATCTCTCGACAGATATCATTAACAGTTCAAACATTTATTAGATTATTCTTCTGCCTGACACTTCTTACTTTTTAGCAAATAAATCTCACTCTATTTACTGTTGTTTCTTTGGTTTGTTCCTGGGTGGTTTAGGTAAGGAGGCATGCAAGTTTTGTAATCATTGACCGGCACTGATTCTTTTATTTTTTGTCCATGTCTTCTCTGAGCTGCTTTTGTCTTAATTCTGCAGCCTAGCAGAGCTACAGTCTGGGGTTTGCTCGTTTTTCTGTCCTTTTTGACACAGTTAATTAAGGGGTGACATGGAACTCCATTGTGGTCACCACTAATAACTTTTGTCCCACTGAACCAATAGACAACTGGACATCAGACTCAAAAAAGGGGGTTTATGGGTTAGATTTACTCCACTCAATTTATTTGTATTGCCTCTGAGGTCAAAGTTCAGATTGGGGATTTGATGATACCATCTGTAATCAAGTGAAACCAAGTGATTTCAGAGATGATTGTACGTCTGAGATCAGACACCTGCACCAGTGCCTGCTGTGCTCCCTCTCGCCTCCAGCCATGCTTAATCATTCTTATTCCCTAACCCACATTGATCAAGTCAGTGCTGAGCGCTGTGAGATGGATTGGTGTGAAGCTTTGTATGGCATGCTTAGACACCTAAGAAGAAGGAGTGTCCTTATCACAAGCTCAATTTCATCTGTCACCCTCTATCATGTGGCTATCGCATATTGGATATCAGTCAATGAGATGCTATTATGTCCAACTCTATTACCACTGACAGTCAAACCCAATCAGCAAAATGATCAAATCATAATCCGTTGTTGGTAAAGCTCTGTGACTGCAACTTCAGCAGGTTATGAACCCCAGCCAGGCTTCTTAATGAGTCGTCGCACTCCTTTACACATGTTCAAAATCCCCATAAAATAACACAGCACTTGATTACTAAATCATCATACATCAGAATTTTTCAAGTTCCATTAGGAAGAGACAATGCTACTCAAGCTTTTACAGTCATTCCCTCAAAATGTCTGCCTGTGTTTTTTTTCATGACAGAGCAGCTTTGACATTTATTGCACATGGCTTCAGTGGCAAATATGCAGCGGAACAAGGAAAGACGGGGACACATTAAGATGAAGAATGCCATCCACGGGTAAACATTTGCAGCTCTGTTTTGTTAATGATCTGGTGTTATCATCCCCTTGCAGGCATGCGGTCTGAATGCAGTTCTTCATTGCAATCAGCACTCCAGTGAGATCCCAGAGAATTACATTAATTGAGGTGAAGTGAGAGGGGGCGTGCTTCTCAAAGGAGTGAACGTGGTCGAGGAGAAGTGAGACAACAGTGCTCGATAAATGAGGACCCACTGGTCCACGACCAGTAATAACTAGATCAATGAATGGTGAGATTAATGCCTTTATGACAGAATCCACTGGGATCCTGAAGATGTTGCCTCATATCAAGAAGTGGATGGTGCCCTATGCTCCTATTACTAGAGAGTGGCAGAAGAGTAGCCAACTCATCAGCGGACGGGCAATCATAATTAAACGGACAATGAGTACGATTTTTAGTGTCCCTTTGTACATAATAACTCAATGTGTATCAGTGGTGGTTCATTGGTCACTCAGTTAGACTACCTCTAATTCAAGTTTTAATCAATTCTTAACTGTTATGTTCCAAATTAAAGGTCATATTGATAACCTTTTTATGAGCCAACCAACATTTCCGTGTGGGCCCCAAA
Source organism: Pagrus pagrus (assembly GCF_965226575.1). Lineage (NCBI taxonomy): Eukaryota > Metazoa > Chordata > Actinopteri > Spariformes > Sparidae > Pagrus > Pagrus pagrus. The sequence continues at coordinate 17,904,404 of NC_140194.1, forward strand.
TGGGCGAAATGGGATCTGCACATTATATTTTATGGTTCCAAGTGGGTTTGTCTGCAGGGTCCATGCTGGCCCCACCTGGGTTTGCCCAAAGGTGGCCCACATGGACATGTTGGCTAGTTTGTTGAAAAAAACTTAAAAATGGTTTCTACAGTATGCACCCAACATATCGTACTGCCCTAACGTTAGCTAACTAATCTTAGCAATGATAACTTTTGCTAGCTAGTGTTAGCAACATTAGGTAGTGCAACAAACTGGCAACCACTTGAGGAGGCAGGTGATTTGAACAACTGTGATGTTGTTGAATAACTGTGAATGCCACATTTTGTGACTGAATGTTATCGATAACACCTTTAAGAAAGATTTACCATCCGACAGTTTCATTCAACCTTCTTTACGTGGGATTTATCAGAACATCCTTATGTTTTTATTGTGGGACCCAATAAAAAATCAATTTGGAACCCAGTCTAATAACGATATTGTTCTTCAGGACAGAACATTTATTTTCTGCAGTTTATCTTAAAATATCATTTCCATTTGATTCTGTTTGTCTTTTTAAAGAATGAATAGCTTTTGGACTCAATATAGTTAAAATCTACGGCTCCATGTTGAACAGATTGTATGCACTTATTTGTAACAACTTTTTTTAATTGCTCTCTGCCTACATGTAGCTTTCACATACAACCTGCCATCACTCCACTAAATCTTGCTCCATTCGTCTAATTGAGGCTGTCTGTCAACATTCAGTAATCCTCAATAAGTACAATCAAACGCAGGTGTTGGCAGGCATTGTTAAGACTTAAAACCACGCCCAATGCTTTAGTATACCTGTCACAAACCATCACTCCTGAGCCGTGTTAAATGCCATAGTTAAATACCTGTAAGCTACTGGAAAATCCCTGAGATGATGCTGACCTTATCTGCAGCACAAAGTGTTAAAAGCCTTTAAAGCCCATTCCTCTGCAAACTGCTTATTCAGCTGCCGGGCTAATCCAGAATTTTACTTACTGTACTATTTGCATGCCTTTGATAGTCAGTATGCAACAATTTGCTGTAAGCAGTTGTCACTATCCCACATATTCTCCTTAAGCACATATAACAAATTCATGCGGACCAGTATGCAGCTACAGCATTACCACCATTTTTTGTAATTTGAAAACTAATCTTTTTAATGAATAATTTGTATATCCTAGGAAACAAAAATATTATACCCATCTACTGAGATGATAAGTTAAACTGCCTCTTAAGATGCTTATTGGTTCAATTCTAAGTAGCAGCTTGGAGTTATAGCACAGAACATGGATATTGACAGCCACATTTTGGCTAAATCCATTTTAACCAGGGGTATCTGACCTTTAGCTCCCCAAGTAAGATCACTTTCACACTGCTATAATGTCGCCTAGCTGAATTTTCGAGAGAAAGGTTACCCTAGTGTCATTGAGAAGCTAAGCTGCCTGGTGGGATAGCTGGCTGGAGCCGGGCCTGTGAAATGGCAGGGCTTAAATGTAAGCCGACGCCCGACAGATGGACAGCAAAGCCCTAATCCAGGCGAAGAAGCTGGTTGGTGCAACAAGGTGCAGAATTCCTACAGTGGCCAGCTGTTGTCCTGACGAAACTCTGCCATGAAACCTGTCTACATGTCCCTGCTGAACTTCACCTCGAAAAAGGGCCATTTACTGCTTCTGTGCAGGTACCCTGCAGACTGATGCAGCCACAGATACTTTTAAGAAGAAAAGATCAGATTGAGGGCGACTAGGAAAGCATCAACAGCATGCACACGTTGGAATTGATAAAACTATTGATACTGATTGATTGAGTGATTTAAATGGGGTAGCACAATATTAGGAATACTTCTCCATATATGGCTATGTATGTCTAACGTTCTCTCTGCTATACTCTCACTTAAATAAATGTTACAATAATAAAAGGTTATGAAAAGGATGCAGCACCATATGTGTTACACTGTTACTTTTTGAAATTACCAATTTTGTCCCCATCCCTTTTTAAAAGCATAATAGGTTAATAATGTGCTTAATAGGTTAATGAGTTAAGTAAGTTAAAAAGAGCATGCACCAAGAAATGTTAACTACAAATGAGATTATGCAATCTTTTTCCCACCATAATTATCTACTTTGACCTCAGACCATCCCCTAATTACGTTGCCTAAAATCACATATGATGAAGAACATTTAAAAAGTGTTTCATTCATCTGAGCCCTCATGTCCCTGACACTTTTCAACACAAAGTGTTGGAGCACAAATCAAGAGCAACACAAATAGTCTTCAAAATTAGCCTAGTTGAATTAACTGGTAAAAGAGTAAAGGTGATGGAACTTTTCTTGTGTTCTTGTGTTTCTTGTCTGATCCAGAGGTGATACTGTTTGTCCTAAAAACACTGCTGTCCATCCATTTTTAATGTTTTTAATATGGGTGATGTAACTAATCAATGACATGTGTTGTTGTTATTGCTGTCGTGGTCAGGGTTAAATGGTTTTCTTGTATCTGTTGTATTTTCTTTTTAGTATTATTTTCATGTTTGGAAATATTATTTAATTAAACTACTTCGACAGGAATCGTCTTTAATGAACTGGGTTTTTCCTTCAAATGATTTTGTTAAGTGTCAATGTGAGTTTAGCAATAAATCAAACCAATTTCTAGTAATAATGGCGAAAATCCTTAATTTCCAAATGGGGGACACTGTGTACAAAGATTGTTCAGACATCAGTAGTTTGATTGTGGTTGTTAAAGATCTAAAAGTCATGTTTCATTGCACCCAAATTCACCAATGCTCCTAATTTGGGCTCGTTTTTTTACAGATGTGGTTGGGTGTTATCTTGTGAACGAAGGAGCGTGCGTCCTCATGTGATGCTCCATCGTTATGAACCTCATTAGCCTCATCTCCCCGGCTCCGTTTAGAGAATCACCATTAATTTTCGGTTCTTAAGGAGATGTGTTTTCAAAGAGGAACAGCCTCCAGAATGTCAGACTTTTATAAAGAAGATCCAGGATTTTGGAGGGACTCAGATCAGTTAACTAATGAGAATCCATGCTCATTCCTACAACATCCAAAAAAGAAAATAACAAAGAAGCCTGCCAATAGATGGTTTAGAGGAATAACACAAAATCAGATCCTAATCAAAGCCAGATTAGATTGACATTCAAGTACGATGCTCATGCTGTTTGTGACAAATAATGCTCACAGTTATATTCTATCACGATCTGACTACATAACATTATTAAAAAAGCTATAGATATTCAAGTGATGCTGACTAAATCATGACAGTATTTTTTCTGTGTATGCTTTTATGAATCATATCTGTTATCTAACATTCATCTTGTTTATAGAAGCATTATAATATTTCGCCTCAACTGAGTGTGGGAGGTATGAAACAATCTAAGATAAAACTCTGAAGCTTTCTGGATATGAGAGCTCCACAGGAGCACATCTTCACTGGTCATTTCACCTGAAAGAAAAGTAAGCATTTGATAATGACACTTCAATCAAGTCTCAAGCTGCCCGTCAGACCAGGAAAAGGCAACAACAAGACAGCTGTATCAAACTATTAACAACCAATATAACAAATCAATTTTAAAAAGATCTATCTCCTCGCTCTAAAAGCAAACAATTTAATCTCTACTGATATAACCTTGATCAAATTTCCTCAGTGCCTCTTAAGTGCAGCAATAGAGGACACAGCTGTTCTGATATTAGCTTTGATTCATGTGAAGATCAGTTTTTGCCGTGAATTTATATGTTTATTGAAGCCTGTTAAGCGTATAAGCATCAAAAGTGAAGCTATACAAGCAAGTAAACTAAAATGTGTAAATCAAATACCAATGCTAAAATGAAACAGTAAAATAGTGATTCTAAAACAGCACATATTGTTTGTCTACAATCTGCTACTTCTGAACTAACAAGGTTGAGAGTTGAGCAGCTTGCAGCTCTGTGAGGCTCTAGACACAGGACTGCTTTGGGCTAAGCGCTAGCATCCGAATGCTAAAATGCTCACAACAGCAAAGGTAAATACAGACTTTTAGCAGGTATACTTGTTCAGTGTGTTAGTTTTCGATATTTTTCTGGCATACTCCATACAACTTCAATCACTTGTTAACAATGATAGGGGAATTTTGGTTCAATAAAGGTCACCACAATACCATCAGTAAACCATTTGTTAATTTTCCCTGCATAAATCCTATTAATCACACTTACTTTAACTAATATTTTTCCAGTCATCCATGCCCCCCTGCAGTGGCTCATATTCATCCACAGGGGGGGTCCCACACCCCAATTTGAGAACCACTGATTTAGCGTGGCAGCATGTTAACGGTTCCTAATAAGCACTAGAGACGAAGTACAGCTGAGGTAAATGATCAGTTCTGCAGTTATTTGGTCATAAACCAAAGAATAGGACACATTGAAATTTCGACCTGGTAATGGTGCTTGATGAAAAGCCAGAGTATCACCAAAATGATTAAAGTACTATAAATATGCACTCCTGATTGGTCGTATCCTGTCGTATGTATTATAGCAGCTTCAGTGCATTTCGAGTGTTTGGCAGCAGAGAGTAACTAAGCAGAACAGCTAGATCGTAAAAGATTGAGCTCCCCCAGAGAGAGCTGCTGGAATGGCCGTTTCCTTTTTTTCCCCCCCAAGGCTGAGAGAAAAATACTCCACAGGCAGGAGAGCTGCTGCAAACACACACACACACACACTCACACAAACAGACGCACACAGATGCTGTTATAAAATGTCCGTCTGTGTATTGCTTTGTCCCATAAAGCTGCATCCCCCCGCTCTGAGGCCCGATATTTTTCAGTTGGGGGACAACTTGCTGACAGAGACTGGAGGCGATTGTGTCACAGGGTCACACGGTCACACATGGACTCTTCTACAAACGCCGCAGGAGATGCCAACCTTCAGTGCTCTTGAGTACCACTTGCTGCTACACTGGCAAAACTGAAAACACTGCAGCCGTGGCGATAAATGTAGGAGAAACAATATCCGGTGAAGGTCACAGGGCTCGTACTTGTGAATTTTATACTGGATACTGATCTTGGATGAGTGTTTTTACGTGTGGGATGAACCTGGCTTGTTCCAGTTTGTTTAGTTTGCAAGACTGAGAGGCCAGCACTAACAAGGTCCCACGAGGTGCTTTAAGAAAGTCTGTCTCAAGCAGTGGGCCAAAGAGGATTTGTTTTTTGTTTTTCTTTTCACGCAGAATTTCTAGAGATACTATTTTATTACATTTTCAGATCACAAACTTTGTTTCACTGATAACAACAAGAAATGGTTATAAAAAGGTAAGAGTGCATAAGGCCAGATGCCGAAAGACTAAAGACACGTCACTGCTGCAGTGAGTATTAGAATAATCCATTAGTCACTTAATAGAACACTTCTAACAAGTTTGGTAAATGATTAATCATTTAAGTGATTTATTAAACAAAAATATCAATTGTTTGCTTGTTTTAGATTCTTAAAGGTAAAATTTTCATCATTAGAAGTAAATATCTTTGGCTTTTCGCCAGACAAAACAAACAATTGTGAAGCAGCTACATGAAACACTAAGTTGCTCCTCACTGTGTGCTTGAGCCTAATTATGCAGATATTTACAACAAAGACACATATTTTGCTGCTATTTGCAAACAGTTACTTACATCTCTGCAGCAGACACAAGCTTATTAAAGGTTATTTCAAACTAATTGTTCATGGTACTTAAGTCCTGCTTTGGATCTTCAGTAAACAAAGCAGTCCCTGAGGCAGAATTAAAACTTAAATGAAAATAGCCCCAAATATTTCTCATTCTGCGAAGCTGCTTTGCGGATACTAAAAGAAAAAAAATTATGCGACTGATTGCACTGCACATAACAAATAAAATATCACTTTTGTCAACTCCTTGTCATCAAAAATTAAGAAACTCTTTCCTTTTCCAACATACAGTACCCAGCAGCTTATTATTAGGAAGAAACACTGAGGTCTCACCATTATTATTGTAATGAATTCACAGGCTACTGTGCGAAAAGCAAAGGAGCTTAGGAAAATAACATGTCCTCCCATCGCTGCTTTGATGAGCAGCAATGAAAACATTCACTTTTGTAATCAGCCATTTTTTTTTCACCTACATCAGACATCTACTTTTATTTTTTGCACAATTTTAAATCCAATTTTGATTAAAAGTTGAATGAAAGAGAATCAAACCAAACTGCATTGTATAATGAGGGTTAGCCACCTGAAAAAATGAACTTGTGTGCTCGCTTCAGTTGTTTTTGTTACAATAATCACATTAAAGGTTTTCTTTTGAGTATGATTACTTTTTCTGTGTTTTTACGTATGGCAGTCAATTAAAGTTACAGTATGTATGACCTAGAAAATACACAACAACAAAGTCTGTGTCAACTCACTCACACATCCAGCCACAGCATCCGAATGTATTTAAATAATCCAGTTTATGCTCGGAATAAATCATTCATGAGTGATGAGTTAATGTTATGCAGCTAAATCGAGCCCTTACCTCTTCTATCCCGCATAAGACGTCGTGTCAGATTTAATTTAAGAATGACGGTACTTAAATCAAAACAGTCCTCAAGTAGTGCTGTTGGGGAAGAATCGTTTTTTGAAAGGTGAAGACATTAAAATTGTTAAACTCGACATAAGAACCCTACTGAACATCTCCAAAAAAATATTAATTCAAGGGTGGGGGGAGGATAAATGAACGTTTTTCGAGGGGGAGTCTGAACATATTATTCTTCTCACTCAATTTGAGAGTGAATAAATTTTTCCCTTAGATGAAGTGAGTGGATTTGGCAGTTGCCCTGGGAGTGTGTGTGTGTGTGGTGGATGGGGGGGTGTTTGTATTTGGGCGAGCTCTTATGCCGGCTTAAGGAACAACCGCTATATCAACTCATCCATATACATCTGTAGCTTTAATAGCTGCAAATGCACCGCAAGCTACACTGGTTCCTCAATTAAGGAAGTCAACACGGAAACGTGCCTTCATTTCATAATGAATAATTTAGGCTGTGTCTTATTGGCTGGCAGGAAGTGTGATGGGCACAGTGTGAGGCGGCTCAAGGCCATATTGACTTTAATTGTGACTGGCATCTACAGGCTTTCCTCCCAGTGTGGAGAAGAAAATGTCCGCTCTGCTTAGCTGGCCCTGCAGCTCGCAGTGAGGCCTTTAAAGGGAAATGAGCTGTAATTAGTTGATAGAGAGGTGACCCCAATGCAGAAAATGCCACACTAAGGCACGGGGATCAGACACTGGAGGATAAGGCTGCTGCCCTCTCTAGCAAAGAAAAGCATCTGATTAAAGGAGAGCTCCAACTATGCAGGGATTATTTTCACCATTCATTAGTGTATGTCAGGATCTATATACTGGCATAAATGATAAAGAAATGCTTGTCAGAGTGAAAATGACTGTTGGAGAAAAGAAGATAAACATCTCGGACGGGATACAAAATAACAAAAACGGTCAATGAGGTTTAAAATGCCAGTTGGGCTCTAACATTAGGGCCATTATTTGTCACTTTAATATGTACTGGCGTATAAATGTTGTCTGATAGGTAGCAAATGCAAAAAATACATTTGAAGTTGATTAAAATCAGTGTCTCAATTACAGTTTGTCCACCAGAGAGCACTGACAAGTTCATTTTTCTAACTGTAAAAAATCGGTACATATCTTTGTCACCATTTTTAGGGGATACTTCTGAAAAAAATGTGTTTATATCGTGTTTATGTAAAACTAAATATCCCCTTAAAAGTCCAGAATCAATCAGCTTTTTCACTGTATGTTAACCATTAATGGATCCATCTCTATTACTTTGAAGGACTCTGGTCTATGGGACTATTTTTGATTCATTTTAATTCTACTGAAACACTCATTCCTTTCTTCAATGGAAACACTCTTCAATACAGATTTTATCTGTTGAAATTCGAAGGACGATCTCAACGCAGCTACAACCACGATATTAATTTTTATCATTTTCTTTGAAACGCACTCATGGGTAAGGGTTAGGTCAGGGCTTTTCTGTATCTTTTACTGTCTTTGTCATAATGGCAGGGCTGTCTTGCGACTAAAACATTAAGTTGTGAATTTATCAAGACAAAGGAAAAAAGTATTGAATTTATATTTGATCTCTTTTATTTACACCTGTCTATCAATGCCCTGCTTTTGCTGTTATGTTATTGACAGAGATGTTCACAAAAAACTATTAAACCTTTAGTCTGAAGCCTGACCAATATGGGTATGGTCGATATTATCTGCCAATTTCAGCATATTACTGATATGAGTATTGTTGTCAGCCAATGAGTAGCAAGAAATTTCACTACAGAAACGCCAAAGATAGGTTTGAGGTAATGTATCTGTTGCCATTCGAGAGAGCATTGTCAAGAACTCTAAAATGTTCTCCCACTTCTTCAAACTCTTGATTGTCACCATTGTTACCAGCCTTAAAAATCCAATATCAGTCCTGCTCTAGTATCTTTTGCATCTGGCAGTGTCAAGCTTTTTTCTATTTCTTCAAACTTCCTTTTGTAAGTAAGAGAGTAAATGTTCAATTTCCCTTTCAAAATACAGAATAACACCAAACATAGAGCAGCACCTGAACTGCAACTTGCCATTCCAGAAGTCCATGGCACTGAACAGATTAAAGTATTGTCATGCCATGAGCAAAGGTCTTCCTCCCACCTCTATATGTGCTTTTAAAACTCGCCACTATCGCATTTACACAACTTGTCAAAGAGAATATAAGAACTTCCGTATCCACAACCTTGGGCCATTTTCTCTTTTGAAACGGCATAGATTCTTCAAATACTTGTTTTTGTAGGACATCCATGAAGGTGAACCCAATTCAGAGACGAGGACGGTATTTCCTGGATTTAAAATGGGTGCCGGTGTAACCACACATTCACAAGACACATTTTCATTGTGAAACATTACATCCAAATAGACATTTTTTCCTCCCCTCACAGTTCTTGATTTATGGCTCTCAAATGTACAGACTCTTGTATAAAACTGCCTGAGCAGAGTCACTTCAGTTTACCCATTCAGGATTTATCTCCTTCAATGGCGTGGGCTCAGACAAAAACACTGTCTCATAAGTGCTTTATCAAAAACCAGAGCTGCTTTGTAAGGAACTGCACATGAGCCAGCCAAAGCTCTGAGGCAGATTGTGGTTCTGGACCATAAAAAACAAAATGTATTTTTTCTCCCACTGCAATGTGAGAAAAGTCAAAAGGCAGACAGAAGTGACAGGTCTGCAGTGTGTCACTGAGGTCTCTCCGTCTTCTATTTATACGGTCCTGGCGGTTGTTTTAATGAGTGTTGACCCAGACTTTCATTTGGTGACTTTCCGCACTGAAATGTAATGAGTGTGGACGCAGGACAACAAGGCTTGTGAAATTCATACAGTGCTGTTCTAGCACCGGCAAACAATGACTCAGGATCTCTACACCAACTTAAAATGAATCACCTGATTGTATATGCAAACCAAATGGCACCTGCTGAAGCATGCAAACTGATTGCAAATGAATTGTTCACAGGCTACGGTCGGCTAGGTTATCGATTCAAATGGCTTTCTGCTGATAAAATAGGCTGGACGATTGACACGTTCCCGCAGTGAAAGTAATTTACAGTATTTAGGTTATCGTGGGATTTGTTTCACACTGTAGCTTATAAGTTTGGTTTTACAGGGCTCGCACATAAGGCGTGAATCAATCAGAATTGGGATGATCGCTAAAACTGTGTGAACTGTCCTACACCACAGCTCATTAATAGATCATGTGATTGCCACTTTCATCATCAAATATTTATATTCTCCTGCTTTTCTGAGTATCATTTCACCACAACAACCTCATGTCAATGCTTTCTTCCCCCTTCACAATCTACTGGAAGCAGAGTAGGCCTTTGCCGACCTCACCGTGGCTCCAGTGCAGAGATAGGGAAGCTTAATCCATGTCCTCTGAGAGATCGCCCAGAAAGATGAAGTCTTAATTAGCCAGATAAAACCCCACATAATAACGCTATTGATATAGACTGGGAAATGAGGACTAAGCAGAACAAAAAAACAATGACTGTATATAAGATGGCTGAGATGGGTTCGGAGTTAGAGAAGTAACTGCAGTGGTTGGAAAAAAAAAAAAAAGGGCTGTTCCCTCTCACTCTCAAACTCCAGCAAGGGGAGCACTGCCTCATCTCTCTGAGCAATCCACCTGCTCCAAATTCTCTCATAAGAAGCTTAGAGAAAAACGCTGACCTTCATATAATCAAAGATTATGTGGAGGAAAACAACAACAGTTTTTGGAGTACTTAAGCAATAGCACTCATGGGAGGTTCGAGCAATTAAAGGCAAAATTACTTGTCTAAGCTGTCCTTGCATCCTCCCGTTCCCTATCTTTGGTTCCCTGTAGTATGAGGAGGAGGTCAGAAAGATAGTGAAAAGAAGAGAATCACATCTCACTATAGCTAATCCTAGGGGTACTAGAGGGAGCAGAATCTCCCCTTTAAGAAAGACAATCTAGGTATTTCACATGCTACACATGGATCAATGACAAGGTGACCCTGTATAGTAATACCAGATGGCTTTAAGGGTTGGCAAAGACACTGCAAATCCCATGTGAACACTTGTGCACCCCTTCAAAAAAGAAAAGTTACAGAAAAATTCATGAGAACTTTACTCCTTAAAGTAATTTTGCTAAAACCGATTTAAAATGGCAGTTATGTGTGGATTAATATCGCTTAGAAAAACCTCATTAGATTCTGAGTGCAGCTCATATCAAAGCCCATCCAACCTCAATCTGCAGAGCTAGGGGGAGAGCTCCATTCTGCCACTCATGCCTTAATTAATGAGAATGACTGTCTTTTTTTTCTCCTTTGGTTCCCCACGAAGAGCAGTGCCTTTGTTGAAGCGCGCTGACAGCCAGATGATATGCTCGTGGACACACATTTTAGGATTCCATCTTTGTTGTCTTGTCATGTTAAGCCTTGTTGTGATGTAACTTGTATGACATTTACAGAGGACATGCAAGCCAGCAGTGCTGAAACGCTGCTAACTGTGCTGGAAAATGTTTCCAGATTTCTCTGAGTTTAAAAAAAAAAGAATTCTTCTGGCCGAGGGATGAAGTGTCAGTGAAAAATCCTACCTTAGAGCTTTCAAATGAAACAAAGCAGAAGGTCTGTGCTTCAGGGCAGTAAACTGTTGGGCTGCATTAATCAATTAGTCGTCCAAAAGGAAACTCATCAGCCACAATTTTGATAATGGATTAATTGCTTCAGTCATTTATCAGCCAAAACCGCCAAACATTCTCCTGATGCCACTTTTTCAATGTGAGGATTTGTAACGATTCTGTTTTCTGTCACTGTAAACTAGGCGTGTCAACATTTCAATTCTAAGTGTTCGAGCTTTTAATTTCAATTCTCAAAATCAAAGCTGGATTGGAAATGCTTTCAGTATTTTTTTTTCTCACCAACCTCGCCTAACTGCCAGCGTCCGGCGAATGAATTTTTGTTATTACATTTTAAATAAATGATTTAAATTTGACCATATGGTCTTGGTGGGGGTTATGTCATACTTGATACCATGCTTATCTTTCAAAGAAGAATCTGAAAATGTTAAGTTGTCATGACATGGGTTCTGTTGATCTTTGCGTATCGAGACTTGAAAGAAGAAAGTAGGGGTCAGCGCTGAAAAGTTTAAACAGAATATCTTTGGGTTTTAGTCTGTTGGTTGGACAAAACAAGATGTCTGACAACAACACCGTCAGCTGTGGGAAATTGTTTCTTTCTGACGTCACATACACTAAATAATAAATCAACTCATAAAAAGTGCTATATTAATCAATAATTAATGAATATAATTGTTAGTTTAAGCTCTAGTTGACTTCCTCTTTTACCATAAAATACTATCTAGGACATTTAATATTGATAGTATAATGCACATGATGAAAAGGCCTACAGCCCGGCATCTGAGGCCAACGGACAAGCCATGGTAAATGGAAAAGTCACTACATAATTTCCATATAGCTGTTTTACTCATTATTGCCAACATGGCAGGCGCAAGGACAAGAAAATGCAGAAAAGCTGAATTATTTATTTGACATTTGCATATCTAGCACAGGTTCAGGACGAGGGTGAGGGATTATGCTATGGAGGTTTCTTTTTAGGGCACAAGACCAATTTACTTCATATCATAAGCAAGAGTTAAATGCATAAAGAAGCACCTTATTTTCTCCTGAAATCGACAGATTTTTTCATCGTGAAATGCTTGCCTACCTTGTGCTCCCTCGCTAAATCAGTTATGCGATGGAAGGGTTAAAAATTGGCGGGACCATCCTCTCGCATCAGCGCTCTGCAGACCTGATCTCTCCCCTCTCGATTCCCACAGGTTCCCAAACTACTTTGCACTTCTGTGGCAGCGCGTCACTCGCCAGCGTCCAACAAGGTCAAATGCCATTTCATTTTCTCGCCTTTGATCGCTGCCTGGCTCTTTCATCAGTCTCACCCTCCCCCATCCACCCACACGCTACCACTGCCACCACCATTTCACTGGGTAAACTGCCCTCACTCAGCCCTCAGGTTTAGATAGTGTGACTGGCAGTAGCCGAACTTAAAATATGTTTTTCCAGAGGTAATACATGAGCAATCGGTCAACTTCAGCTTGGCAGACTCATAAAGTCAGAGCTGTGCTTTGCTTTTAGGATGGCAAAAATAATCCAAGCAGACCACACATGTGCATTTAGGTGTGGCATACATAAATCCCAAAGCCGTCAACCAGTAATTCTGCCTCTGCTGTCCTCGAATGAGGCTTCCTGCGTTCTCTTTTCCTGAATGATAGCTGAAACACATTGACTAAATGAGAATCTCCATCTTGCCTTTCTGCTTAATCAACCCCACCCATACTGTGACACTCAGCTTTATGCTCTCCTGCAGAGTCGCACCAAACAAACCGCATATTCCAATCAAATCTACAATGTCACAAACGCAGCACTTCAGTATGCTGTCAGCTATCAAATTGCCATTATTTAGATGCTTTAGTGGGCTAGGGGCTTAAGATGCTAACCATGTAATCCCATCGTCGCTGGGAACCTTTGTTAAATGTCATCCCTCCTCTCTCTCCCCTTATATCCTCTCACCTCTCTGTCTTTATTCTAATAAATGGTGTCCACACCCTAACACTCAGTATTGTGCATCTTTTGGATCCGGTACGCTATGCCTCCCAGATAAAGGATAAAGAAATATAATGGGGACAAGATTGATGAATATGGATATGCTAAACATGTCAACTTGACATCCTGCCTGCAAAACAGCTTGTGAATGAAAAAAATATTCTTTGCTGTATTTTCCAGTTATCAATAAAATATAAATATATTAACAGGATGTGGATTCACAAGTCTGAAGAGTGGCTTGCTTCATTTTCTCCTGCTTGTTTTCATAACATTATAAATTCAGCACTTTGGGTTTTGGCTGCTGGTCAGACTAAATAAGCAATTTCGACACATTACTTTGGCTGTGAAAACTTGTGATGGGGATTTGTCATTATTTTGGAAAATTGTTGTCGAGCAAATGATGATGTTTGTGAAAAAAATACAGTAATCGTAATAATTATTATTTGCAGTCGTGATTGTGGATTTCTCGATGTTTGCAGTGTTTATACATTTTGAACAAGTTTTAGACTTGATGCACATGGCCATATGGCAGGAGCTCCTGCATTGTTTGTCACATTCAAAAACAGAAAGTGTTTACATGCCAGAATATGTCAGGCTTATCCCTGAATATAAACAGAAGATGGCAGTGGAATTCAAAAATAGATCACCCTGATTATAATATGATTATTAATGTGGATGTAAACACATTCAGTGACACAGATCCAGTATTTCCACAGGAACTGAGCGCTTTTTCACGGGGCGTGGTGGGATTATCTCTACTTCTTCGTGTCCAGCAAACGAACATCTCCTCTTGCCACCCAGTCTGGTCGATAATCTGAAATCTGACCTCTTGTTTCTCCTCCCTGCACTTTCGCTCTCCTCCATCGACAGTATTAGCAGTTCTTTGTTACAATGTTCTGTCATTTCTGCGCCCCTTTCTCCCTCTCTCTCTCTCTCTTCATTGACAGAGAGTGGGTGATGGAAAGACAGAGTGAGAGAGAGAGAAAAGCAGCCAGATAGACAGACAGACTGAAGGAGCTTTTAGGGAAGTTAAACAGAGAAAGCACCAAAGAGATGGGGAAAGTGAGCTTTTAGGGAGCTAAAAGCCTCAGCCCCTTTAAACCTCAAAGCAAGGCCCCCGTTGTCTTGACACACATGATGAATGGGACCAGACTGTCGATGGACAGAAAGCAACTAAACATATCTAACGAAAGGAAGGGGATAATGGTCTTGATGCGCATTGAAAATGTGAATTATCAGAACACAAAGGGCAGCCTTTCTATACTGGCAGCATTTGCAGAGAGTTGTCCATGGTCTTAATGATTTCTAATGGGATTATTAGCTGTAAACGGCACTTTGAGTGCCGTGGTGTAACAACAGCAACAAAACAAGTTCTCAGACATGTTCAGACCTTATTCAAAGGGAAAAGGAAGAGGGAAGAACCTCTGCTCTGCATATTGGTTAGTTAAACCCTTAGCAGGTACATCTCAGAACTGAAGAGACCACAGCGCCTTTTAAATTAGAGGACACCTGCAGCAGATCCAGTGCAAATGACAACTTCACTTCTAAGTAGATCCTCGGTCAGCCTACTAGACAAAGGAGAGAGAGTGGAGAGTGCTAGCGCTGCACCTAAACACCGAACTACGTGAACTCTGGATCTCAGCGGAGTGTTTTAACAGCTATTACATCGGCGAGGTGGGGCACAAACACGAATCTTGTTCCCACTTATGGAAAATATCATATGCTCCATTCAAGTGTGGCTGTACAAGTGGAGCTGCTATTGTCCCACGATTGGGTTTCCAGTCACCACTGAAAAAGCATTGTTTGAATGGATGCTTTCAGTTGAACAGATGCAACAAATTGTAATTTTGCCGCACAATACTAATCAGCTCCATCGCAAGACAATTCATTCAGACTCTAGTTAAAAATGCATGTGAGAACATCAAATTGGGCAATAATGCTCATTGTCTACAGATGGAGAGGAAAGAAAGGCATTGTAAGTATTGATGGGTATCGAATATACGCCTAAAAACATCACACTGGGTGCTTTCAGGTGGTTTTACATTACTACATACTCTTTAAACAAGTGATTACTTATATTTAGGTGTTTTCCTATCATGAGCCGCCAGGAAGCAAACAACTGCCTCAGCCGATGTAATTTACAGCCCTAAAGCAGCTTATTAAGGTGACATATGTGTCACTCAGACACATCCAAAAGATGGGTGTCTAAGTTTAAGTTTGCCTAGCAACAAGGGCGCCGGCATAGGCACTTATTAGTCCCTATGCTATGAATACAAATGTCCTCTCAAGAGCCTTAGCAAGCATAATAATACCTCCCCAACCTCTGACCCAAACCTTATCCACCATCAATACCTTTTTTTTTAATGATGCATCCTCCAAGGGACTCCAGGTAGCTTATGGCAGGATGTCATTTCAACCCTGGCAGTAATTAGGAGTTCGCATTTTAACGTTAATAGTTTAGAATATAGGTGATTTTAAGGGAAACGGTAAAGAATTATTAGAATAAAGAAATCCATATAGATGCTGTATTTACATGTAGACTGAAAAAGGGTCATGACATGTGGAGATAGAGTCCTCTGTGGATACTTTAGCCACCAATCCGTTTCTGCCGGCTGTTTCCATTTGAAAACATGTGGTAAATCCAGCCTTTCTTTGTGGACACCTTGATTTTCCACACAAGCATAAGAGGCGAAGCCGCTCTCTCGAGGAACCTTTGCAGAAATTCTCTAAAGACATTTTGCACAACACTGTGAGGCAGATCAGAATTAGCTGCACTCGTATGAGCTTTTCTAACATGAATCCTTTTTTTAAAGGTGAATGGACCCTACAGGCTAATGTGAATGCCTGGCATTTAGACATGCCTCTGACATGCCTCTAACAGGGCTCTACTGTGTGATGACATTTCACTTAAAGCATTAACTCAAATACTCATGTAGTTTTAATCACAATTGGTCCCGTCAGACATTCTTGTTTTTTGCTGCTTTTGATTAGAAAGAGCCCCGGAAGATCTCTCATACAAACACTTCAATTAAAAGACCAGTGACGGTGAGATCAAGATATTTTCTGTAGCATTCCATTATATCACGTGGCTTTGACCATAGGGAACCACCAATTTGCAGTTCTGTGCCCGATATCATTGATGTGACAAATACAAGGTTACCAATTTTGTGTAAATTCTGGATTAGCGTATACAGTAATTATGTTAATGCATCCAACGTGACAAGATTAAGGGTGATGAATCACAGATCACAGTTCAACAAAATCGGTATCAGAAATGAAGTGAAAGCCACTATCTCTCTGATGAAGGTAAAGTGGAGATCAACGCATACTCAAATGTGTGTTTATACAGTGCAGCATTTACAGCAATAATCCAGAATAAATTAACAGACATTCAGCAGAGCTCTGTCAAAGCAGCCTGGTTTGTCTTGGAGCTGAGAAAATGAGCTTTTTGATTTTTGGTCACCCAGAGGCCTGCAAACCATTAAGCCACTGTGAGAGCAATAAAAGAGAAACACTTCTGACACGGACACTGTTGTAAAGGACAAAACCACACTTTGTTGGATGTAGCTCAGGACAATAAAGTCAATCTTTGCAGAGACATGTCCTGCGGATTGAGCGGTATGATGGTGCGGTATGATGATGCGGTATGGAACACACAACAGGAGTTGTGTGTTCCAATCAGTTTTTTTTTTTTGCAAATCAGAGCTGAAATCTCGTGTGATCTGATAATTCTTGCATGATCTCGTGATTCTGGTGAATCCAGCTGCCTCACATGGTCACGTGATTTGGGAAGCAGGACTGCTTACCATGTTCTCTGAGCTGGTTTGCCAACCACTGCAGGAGAAGAATGTGAAAAGAAAACATGGAGGGTGAGAGTGAAATACAGAGCAGGAGGAAATGTCAGGCAGATGTTTTTGTTTGTATGGAAAAAAATACATAATACAATCAAATGCAATCAGTACGGTACAGTTTGGTGAGTTCAAACCTTTTTTTAATTTAATTTACAGAACAATTACTGTATTGCATTTCGGCGGTATCAGCCACCATCAATGACAACCAGCTGCTGCATTATAAGGCACAATCGCACAGTGTTTCATCAGTTACTCTCAATTCGGGCAGGTTGGCGAAGGGCAAACAAGTGAAACAAGTATTTGCTGATATTGTTAAGGAGAGCTTGCCTGTGCTTGTGCCTCACTCTCTTGGCCATTTTCACAACGTGTGAAAAGTCAAAGGGATTGCGCTGTTAAACCTTCGAAAGAAAGACTAAAAAATACAGATGACTTTAAGACAGCCCTTGCAGCTGCTCTTCCTGCTTATCTAGTTCAAAAGACATCCACCAAGGACAACAGCAACTTGTGAACAAGAACTTTCCGCCGCCTGCCATCAAACAGCTACTGTGATCCCACCGCAGGCCTTTTATAAACATGGCATCCAGCCTCGGGCATCGGCGTATCAAGACAGTGGCATCAAGCGGAATGGCAGCCAGGTCGTATGAAAACAACATAATTGCCATCCCGGGTGAAAACTCTCAGCACTGTGTCATCGAAGGATTATGTAGGCATCGTAGCCTCACCACTGGGAGCTAATAAACACCTTGTCAATGCAGTAGGTGTCAGCTTTACACCCAGGATGAGTGTCTCCAAGAGACGTGCTAACGCGTCACAGCCCACCATTAGCCCGCTCACTAACACTATTGGTCATTTAGTGTGTTGTGAGTACGCAAGCCTGCGATCGGTCATCACGCACTAACATCACGGCCCACGCCGTCACCACCCACTCCGTCTCGACTGCTCCTCTGCCCCGGACTGCTGACGAATCCATGCTGATCTTTCCCGAATGATTAAAACGCTGCACACACTCTTATTGGTTTGCTGTTCCATTATATCTACATGAGATTACATTACAAACATGCTGAGATGTAACAATACTTCACTGAAATATAATGCTGTTATGAGGAGCATGATTTTCCTGTGACATCTGATACTCTGGTATTATATCAGCCACTATGTAGAGGTTTAACTGTTGCTTATTGCAAACATTGATCACTGTGTTGTAATTCAATATAGTATGTCAACAGCAGCATAATGTTCGTGGATTGGAAGGAGAGAGCAGGGGGTGTGGGGTCTTTGTTACATGTGTCCTAGAGCCTCTTGCAGGGTCAGAGAGGTGAATCTTATTGACAACTGGTAGATAGCCAAGGTCAGCGGCCGCACATTTGTTTAATGACGGCGGCCGGGGCGTCTGGACAAAGCGGATCACACACTTCAGCAGCCTCTCAGCCGCTGCGAGCAGCCATGATTGAGTCGGCGGCATCCCAGTAATCAAAGAGATCAGCAGCAAAAACCTGACAGAAAAACAGCAGGAATATAGTGACACTGAAAACATTTGAGAAGGTCAGTCTGTAGTCACAACCACGCTGAGAAAAGCAGGGGGAAGCTGCTGAAGGTATTTTTCCTCACAAGGAGAGCAGAACACAATGCTGGAAACAAAGAGCCTGGGAGAGGCACCTATGAAGCCACCCTGTGCCACACCCTTGCCCGAGCATCCGTGTGATATCTCAAAGTGTATCAGCCTATCTATCATCTTGGATTGTGAGCCCTGATAAAGCCTGAGAGGCTCTGCTGATGCTGCTGCTGCTGCTGCTCGAGCTACGGGAGGCTGCTCCTGTTCTATCTGGCAGTCCGCTCCCTCCGGCTATTTATAACCAATAGAGCTACAGCACTTTATGAATGTCCGCAGGCACAGCATCACACAGTCTTCTGATACTCTGCCGCAACTGTTTTTTTTTTTTGGTGTGCCATTATAACAGGCAGCGCTGGACAATAAAGGTGCTTCTTTCTTTTTTTTCTCCTTCTTTTTTCCAGGGGGCCACTGTCATATATTCTGTGCAAATGCTGCCTTGAATAACAAACAACAGAAGGCGTGTGGAACCACACACACACACACACACACACAAGTTTCACCCTGTGTCCTGTGTAGTCGCAGTGCACACTACACGTAGATCCCATGACTGCTGTTTTGTTGAAAACAAACAAAAAAAAATCCCCAAAGTCGTTTCTTGGGATCAATAAAAACGCACGACTCCGTTGCAGCAGAAGCCCTGAGTCCATTTAACAGATAGCCATCTTTGCAGATGAATAAAAATGGCATATGGGGAGGATCACGACTGCTCCACACTTCCCCACAGTAAGAAATGTTATCTCAGCAGAGCCCATACGTGGCCAAATAAAGGCTAGATTAAGATAACATTTTGCACCCCCCCACCCCCCCCTCCCATCCATCCCCAACACACACAAACACACACACACACTCCCCATTCTCCCACATACACTCACATTCGCGGGACAATTACATTTGATTAATGGCTTTCAGCTTTCGTCCTCCCAGACAGGAACACACCCAGAGAGATGACCAAAAAAAGGAGATTACAGTGTCGAAATGTGCGCGGATGACAGATCTATAAATTAATTTCGGATCGGAGTGTATTAGATGCGTTTTTACCTGCAGAGGACGCGCCTAACCACGCGCAAGTCCCCCTCGTTTGCTTCTCTGTCCTGTCAACCGATTGTGCCCTAATCATCGCGGACTTGCCGGCGTATTTATCGCCGATTTGGCGAGGTTGAGTTTTTGGAAAGCCTCCCGTGTGAGCTGATGGCGACTCCGGCGCGCAATCGTTCCCATATTTGAGGGGATGTTTTCTGCAAAGTAGCCCGGAGAGACCGAGGGGTTTAGCTGCATTATGGATTACCACCACCTCTCTAAAATCTTGGCCTCAACCCACATTAAAGTGCATCGACGTGAAGAATGAGAAAAAAACAAAAAACACACATGCGTCCAAAAAGATCCGCACATTTCCTGCTCTCTTAATCGGATACTCACCTGCTGTAGCCTTCACTGCTTCCGAGCATCCTCTCGCATTTCTCCCCCGACGGCAACTCCCAGCCACCAACACTCAAATTGAGACGCACTATCTCAAGTCCATCGCCTTGAAAGACAGCTCTCAAAAAAAAGGAGAAAAAAAAGAAAAGGAAGAGTGGGAGAAAAGAGGACAGCCAGCCGATTCTCGCAGATTCCCAACGAGTTTCCTCCACAGCGGCAGCAGTGCCCGCGTTATTCTTCTAAGATGACAGTTAAAATGAGGCAACCCACACACGAGCGCACACACACATATACACACACACAGAACACACACGCACGCACACACTCTCAGAGAGAACGCGATCCTCTCTCGGTAATGGGACTCCCCGTGCGCCCGGACGCGTCCGAGGGTGAGTGTCGGAGAATAAAGCAGGAATGCAAATGGCAGGTACAGGGAGAGGAGAGAGGGAGCAGAACGACTCCCACGCACCGCTTCCAGATGCCAAGCGCGCAGTTCTCTCTCCTTGATGCAGTCTCTCTCTCCACAGCCTCGCACTCGCAGCGCTGTGTGACTTGCTGTCGTCAGTGGCACAGGCAATCCGCTTGCTGGAGGGAGGGACGGAGATGATCGGCGGAACGCACCCTGCCCGGTGTCCTACTCAAGTGTGAGTGTGTGTGTGTGTGTGTGTGTGTGTGTGTGGTAGAACTATGTGTGTGTTTGGTGTGTGTGTGTTTGCCTATATTTGTTTGATGATGCAGCTCTTCCCTTTTTTTTCTGGCTTATGTATTTAGACTCTGCGCGTTTTGTTAACCAGCCTTATCTGTCCAGATTTCAGTCCCCCCCCTTCTTCCCCACCACCACCCGTTAACGCGCACACAGACGTTTACGCGCACGCAAGGCAGCACGGACACACACGCGCAGAGGACACATTTCAAAGCGGAGAGTGGCAAATCGACAGAGGATCGCCACACATTGCCCTGGCAACGTGCAAATGTTTCAACGACAAAGCCGCCTGCAAATGAAGAAATGAAATCAGATTTAAGTCTGAGAGACTGGAGTGGAGACGGAGGGAGGGAGGGAGGGGGATCTGTGAGAAAGAAGTGGCAGTTCCTCTTTTGAGAGCCTGATGGCACTGTGGGCTTCAGATACTGCAGACAAACACACACAAACACACACACATTCACAACACACAGCTCTTTGCAGGAGGCAGGCCCTGGAGTGTGTTGTCTGGTACATATCGGATCCTTTGTCTATCTCCTGCGACTTGAAAAGGGGTCTCGGGCCCAATCGGTGCAAGATTGCAGAGGATTTTAAAAGAAGAAAGAGTAAATATTTCATAGCAGCAAACTCTCATCATGTCCATTCCACCGTTCTCATTTCACTGTCCCTAATGTGATGCCGAAGTGAGAGGAGATCAGGTTGTTGTTCTTAAATATGTGATGATGAGGGGGAACTCAGCGACACCGATGCTGAACATTCTGGGATCAGTCCATGGGGAATTAAGTCAGTTTGAAATATGTTTGAGGTAAATTTTAGCAGCTGAGTGATAGGACTCATTTGTAGTCACTGCCCAGGGTGCACATTGATTAGGCAAGGTTTGTGGGAGGACAGCAACTTTGATGGATTCCTTTTACACTTGCCTCTGCTCAACCACAGGAGGGCTGGGAGTTTATTCGCTCAGGCGTGATGAGAAGAGGTCAACGAGACAAAGTTCGACAACACTTAATTTCACAGGCCCACAACAATGTCACGGTATGTTGGTGGTAGATACCAAGTGAGATTTGACATTTCTTTAAAATTACTCGGAAAGGGTGTTATTTTTATTATTTTTTCTAAGAAAACTTCCTACTGGTTCCTGCTTAATTATGCTGATCATGCCATTTTAGTTTCAAACTAGTTTCTGTTTAACTCAGCAGGCTACTAAACCTCGTGAGTCGTTGCAGCTTAATTTCCAACTAGTTTCTGCCCAACATCTGCTGATCAGGCCAGCTTAATTGTCAGCTAGTTTCTGGCCAACTTCCCCTCAGCTGGCCACTCAACCTAAATGAGTTGTTGCAGTTTAATTTCCAACTAGTTTCTGGCTAACATCTGTTGATCGGGCCGTTTTAATTTCCATCTAGTTTCTGTTTAACTTCCCCTCAGCAGCCCACTCAACTTAAATAAGTGGTTGCAGCTTAATTTCAACTACTTTATGGCTAACTTCCCCTCAGCAGGCCATGGAAGTGAAATTAGTTGTTGCAGATTAATGTTCACATTTTCCCCTGAATTTCTGCAGGTCTGTAAATTGAAGTTAATTCTTTAACCATTTACATTTCCACCAATTTCCATCACTTAAGCAGATCAGTCCATATTTGGAACAGTTTCCCTAACTGCCATTTTTTGAGAGTGACAGAGAAAACAAAGACAAAGAGTGACAAAGAGAGCCTGATTGTTGAATTGGTGAAAATGTTTGATGGTTAAAAACTTCTGCTGCAACAACTTACTTCAGTGTAGTCGCCTGCTGAGAGGAAGTTAGACAGAAACTCACCATAAGCAGAAACAGTAAGGATGTAGCAGCAAGACCCAGAGTGTATACTGATCTGAGAGGTGTATTTTGTTGTAAACAATTCAACTTTTGATTTATAAGAGGAAGAATGTCTTGCTGTGTGAATTGCTTCTTTCAGATTTAGTTGGAAACTAAAATGGCACAATCAGAAATGTATGTACTGTATGTAAATTAAATTTCATATATGTTGCTAGATAATTACCTACCATTACATTTCCAGGTAGTTCCCTTCAGAATTCATCCGTAGCCCAATGAAATGCCATACAAATACTACTATTTTGAACATCATACCAGGTATTTGATATGCAGCCTGCTCACGATCAGGTAGCCACAGGAATCCTGTTTCAAACAGTGTAAAGGCAAGTGCGCATGGCGTGCTATACCAACGGAGACAACAGAATGTGACAAAGAGCTGTCGCAGCTGTAGTGTCTGAAAGCTAAGCTAAAGTTCACTGTTCCCTGGACAGCAAACAGATGTACAATTGACTCTTGTAGTGAGCAGCAAAGTGATATTTCTGAAACCTTATCATCATAATTTTCAGACAGGTGTAACGTCACAAAGCTGCAATTCCAGGGTTCCACCTGTATACTGTAGCTTTAAACATACATTTAATTTTGCTAGCAATTACCAGGAGCTATTGTTGGCTTTTATGGTTCTTTTTGCTTCCATTAAAGTTAAATATTGCAACGTTTAACACAAAATATGTATCTTAGGATATTTTAAAGATGATCAAATCAGGATTTAATAAATTCCATTCCCCCGTATCGGCTATTAGAAGCCTATGATCCTCTTTATTTATTGATGTTTATACAGCGCTTATTCAGATTAGCCATCCTTAGATACTTGCCATATTATTTTAATCAACAGAATTGGAGTGTGTATAGAAAGTGTGCTGGGAGTGGTAATATTTCATGTGTGACAACTTTTCAAATCAACTGCTTTCATTATGCAGAGATCAAATCACTGTGCATTCATCATTGGTGACACCTGAAACAAACTTAAGTGCATTGAGCCTCACGAGATTAGTTAATGTAATGTATTAATAATGAAATTATATCATTGGCAGTTGCCCCTTTTTAGACTAAGTGTAAAGAGTGTTCTGCCTACTTCATTTGACATCACGTGTCAGTCAAGTTTTCACCCATAGCTGAAAACAGAAAATACCACTAAAGTATTTGTCTGGCAGTGTTAAAATGTGTCTCTGTCTTTCTTGCATCCTCAAGCTTCTCTGCACAGACGCTCAGAGCAACTTAAGCCACTCAGGCATCACAGCTACATGTGAATGTCATCAGCATCAGTTCACGCATGGCCAAGGCATCCTAGCCATGAGTACAGTGTATTTTTTTCTGTATTTTAGAGCTGTTTCCCAGTGCTTGGCTGCGAAACCATTCCTTAAGGAGGGACATAGGGTTCTTCTTTTCCAGATCAGTACACCGGACCAGATCTAAACTCAGCTGCAGAGGTAACTCAACAGCTACTTTAGTCTAAAAGTCAGTTGACATTATATTTCCCTGGATATGGATATGACATTAAAGAATAAATTATTTAAATAAGTTTTAAAGTCTGATGCCTGGCAACATTTTTCCTCTGACATTCACATGCTCATGCTTAAAGCTTTATGTGTTAAACACCAACTATTATCTGCGTACTAACAGCACTGGTCAAATGTATCTACTAGGTGAAGAAAACCCAGAAAGAATGAGAAAGGAAGTGAAAAGGATGCACCTCATGGGAAGGAGAAGAGAGGCTAAGTTCATGGTCTTTATCCCCACCCGCCTCGTCTCCATCCTCTCTGCCCTGCTAAGAGCTGCAAACAACAACAGAGGTAACAATGGATACCTAGTGACGCCATGGGCTTTGAAAGCATCCCATCAATAATGAATTCGCTCTGCTGTTTTTCTCACCACCGGCACGCATGCTTGTCCTTAATCCTTTGTTATACTGGGTGTGAGCGGTGTCTGTCACATGGACACTCTCGACTCTAAAGGATAAAGTGTTCTGCAATGAGATGATAAAATAACTATTTGTTTGTTGATGATAGAATCATTTCCCTTGTTATTCAGAAGGGTAAGTGGTTGTGCATACCAACCTACAAGGCTGTCATTCTCGCAGTTTAACTGTATTGATAAAGTCCACCTTGTAATTATCACAATCAAGAGTCACACGAATGCCTAGATTCTTGTTGCAGAGACGCAGAGGAATGTTTTTATATATTAATTCTTGAAATGTTCAAATGTTTTATTCATTTTCTCTCTCTGCCAAATTGAATACAGGTGACAAACGGAAACTTGCAAGTAAAATCCAGATCTTTTGAATCAAGTAAATTAGGATTCACCGGTGGTAGACTGTTTTTCATCTTGTGTTCCTTTGGTATCCTTTGGAATAAAACATGAAAGACTAGCTCTTAATGTGATTTGCAGCAACCAAATAATATCTGATTGTATCAGTGCACACAGATCTCCATGATATTATCCTCCAAACCTAGATCTTGAAAAAAAGAGTAGTACTCAATGAATTATGAGTAAATTAAAAAAAAAACAAAAAAAAACAGAAAGACAGTGCAAGAAAGTAATGCAAGCGGTTTTGTATTCAGAATACAGTGAACACTGTGGCTTCAACACATGACTGCACTGGACCACTTCATAGCACAATGGTTTATGACGCATCTATGCCATAAAAGGTTGAGGTGTCTGAAGGCGTGCTGACACATTTCAACAGCAAAGAAAAAAATATGAAAGTGTTTACTGATTATTTCTAGTTAAATATTCTCACAGTTTTCTCTGAAGCAATTCCTATTCTTCTGTCTTTTTTCTTTATTAGTGGAGCTGCACAAGGTCTCTTATCAGAAAAGTTTTCTTTTGCTCTTTTGTTTGTGGCCCAAGCAAACAATTTGCACCATGCTGTGACAGCTGGCGAACCGCAACCTTGTACAGGTTTCTTTTTTTTTCTCTCAGCACAGGATTTTGGATAGCTCTTGATAAGAAGTGAAGTTTGCCAAACCCTCCTGCTGAAAACAAACAAACAAAATCTGCTCCAAAGAAAGTGGACCCCCGTGTTAGGAAATAAATATTACAACTTTATATATATATATTATTCTTTTAAAACAGCACTCTAGAAATAAGCAGCTCAGTAGCCCGAAAAAGAAGTTGATTTTGTAAGTTTCTTGCAAACCACAGGTATAAACATTTCTACAATATGTATCATATTGCGTTCTGATTACAGGTATATGAGCTGACTCTCAGATCAGGAGGAGGAGGGGTTGGTGGTGGTGGCATGGCACACCTCAGTGAGAGATTGCTGTTTGAGACCATTTCTCCTGAGTTATTTAGCAACCTGTTGGGACATTTTGCAACCATCTTTGGGACAATCAAACCAGGTATTTTAAGCCAAAACACAATCTTTTCCTAACCCCAACCTGTCACAATGTAAAATTCAATTTCAAAACATAAAACAAATGGAGAGTTCCAACATATCTCTATGATAAGAAAAAGACAAATTTAACATATCTCTGGTTTACAACATTGTACAGTGGTGACATTTCTTCTGGCGATTGGCTTGAAAATAAGTCAGTCTCTTCCTCTATATCTCACAATTACACCCAAAAGCATTACCCCAGCCTGTTCAGTCAGGTCAAATCAGTTTCTTTTTTATGAAACCTAATATTACAAATCAGAAATTCGGCTCAAGGGGCTGTCTAAGATGAGCATATACAGATTCTATACTTAGCCGTGTCACAGGCTGGTTATGGTGACACAATGATTCCAGGACCACGGAGAGCGCCGTCACTCTGAGTGCTTTTTATTCTGTTCAGTACCAGGGACAGAGCCAGATTGAGGCAGATAGGTCCACAGCCACAGGCATGTCATGTTCTCTTTATACAGCAGCGCAGACAGACCCTCAGATACAGCAGAGCCAAATTATTTGCCACCTTTATTCTGCCGACAACAAGGATAGCCTTACCTCCTGCAGCAGCAACTCAGACAGGAGGAAGACCCAGATGCTCCGCTCCTCAGTGTGAGAGGGCTATGCTAAACTTGGCCTCAGAGGTCGTGCCGATATTATGACGGTCTTCCAAGGTCTGCAAGGTTAAAAAACATTTATGCCTCACGGATGGATGTCAAAGTTGCAGTAAGGCGCTGACTAAAGCTCTCAATCCAGGATCCGAATTGAAAATGTACTGTAAATGCTTTGATTCATCCCACAAAGTTCATAAATTCTATCTTATACTAAATAAATGTGTCAGCCTTCCTTTATAGCTCGGCATATGAATTTCAGTTGTTATTATCATTGATGCCATGTGTTTCCTTAAAACCTAAATCGTAAAAAAAATACAAGTATCATATTAAAATGCCCCAGTTCTTCTGTTTTTCATCTGTCTAAGGCTTTAACACCTCAAACATAAACATTCAGCAGCAGCGTGCACAAGCATCCCAAGCATCGCCACAGCAAGACCAATCAATCATTCTGTGCTCACCCCTTGTGGCCTTTTTAGCAGTGGCTCCCTAAAAGCCTCTGTTTTACCACCATCTTGCAACATGCCTTTCCTTCTGACCTTTAAATTGAATACACTTTAGTTGCACGGGCATTTATTACATTTCTGAACCACTCTTGTGGGTTCTGTGGAAAAATGCACCACACAAACTCTTTCTGCCTTTCTCTACTCCCACTGTACGAACGCAAGCACTCAAATACATGAACATTTCCTGTATGACACATTCTTTGTCATTTCTGTGTGTCAAATCCACTTCACATTATCAGCTCACAAACAGACTGGAAAGAATTGCTAATTAATGGGAACATGGTTGGCACGGTGGTGCTTGTTCAGAGGAGCATCACCAAACCAAAGTTTGAAGTAGCACCATATTTGTCTCCTTGTGACATGACAGCAAAGTGTGCTACTCAGTTATCACAATTTCTTTCTTACTTTTTTTTTTTAAATCGCTATTTCAGCTTGCAACATTAATTCATTCATTGTATTTTAATTGGGTTTTGCTGTAACACTGGAACAAACTTGGTATCAACACTGAAGAGCAGCTTGGCTTTTTACATTCATATTTTATTTTCTGTAAAAGAGCAACATTCGGCACAACATGCTTTTTGAACATGTATAATGAAGTAAACATGAAGACAAAAGCCATTTTAATTTTATATTTTCTTTTATATAATGTTTAAATGTGTGTGAACGCATTAAAGTGGCAATATGCTGCATATACATTATGCATAACAATGTATTTTTGCTTTATCATAGTTCTGTGTTGTGCTTTGCCTGATGCCAAAAATGTCTTGTATTTCTATATATTATGATGATAACATGCATAGATCGATAGATAGCATTTCTACAGCATTGTACAGGACAGTACTGTGTGTACACCTTTCTTATACCAACAGATCCAGCAGCTTTAGTGTTCAGAGTTTGGATAATTGCATACAAATGGCCTCACACATTCTCTCTCTCCATGACACTTGCTCTCGCACATACATAAACACACACACACACACACAAACACACACACACACACACACACACACACACACAAACAAATACACACACAGTCACTCACTCTCATCCTCACAGTCACTCTTTTGCCTTGACTTGTATTATTATGCTGCTATGTGAATTGCCTGGTGCAGTGAAAATGGAAAGCAGTGTATCTGGCGAGGTTGAAGGGGAAAACTACCCTCAATGGGCTTTGGAATGAATAAGCATTGTCATATGGGCTCGCATTCAGCAACCAAATGTGCAAAGAATTGGATTTGGCATTACTGACATCTGGTTTTATCCTTGTAAATGCATAACCTACCCAAATACAGATTCAAAATCCCACAGTCAAACATACTAATAATATCCAGTCAAACTGTGAAGAATATTGTTTGGGGACTACACAGGGTTCAGAGGTGGTCATCTTGATTTTGCAGTATGACATCCTTGGGTGAGAGCTATTTTTAATGAAGCGATAATGTTGCAAAGGTGTCAACCTGATGTGATAATGACAGTCATCAAGATCACGGAAATCTGTTTGAGACAGTGGGAGTACACCAGAGGACAATCTTTGTGATGGCCATAAAGATGAAGAAATATGCACAATGAGCAGCTAACTACACAGAATTACCCATAATCACTGCAAAAGATATTCCTCAAGGTTATTTTACTGTAGTTTTTACACAGTGGTCCCCATACAAGGCTTAGTAGCTCATTGGTTACCACTTTTAGGCTAGTTTTGCAGTGGAATCATCAACTAATATCAGATGGTTTGGGGTACACTGCCTTTTTTATAATGAAGAAGAAATACTCTCTACCCAAGTGACATTTACAAAAATCTATCCTCAATTTCAGAGAGATAACAGTCTTATTCAAACCAATTGCAGCAAATTGGACCTAGCTATGTTAGGCCAGTGGTCATATGAGCAACTCTTTGTCTTCAGTGGTTTAGATTTCCCACAAAACAATTGGCAGGCTGCTGCTCTCTCATTGCAACTCAGGCAGGCTCAGTGCCGTGCAAGAAGGACTGCAAAGAAAAATGATGCTCCCATGCCACTTACACACATTGCTTTGGGCAGACTATCATTCCCATTAAACTAATAACAGTTAGCTTCTTATCTCACAATGTCTTGGCAAAGTCACTTCCACCCTTGAACAGAACACAATGTCTTTGAATGCTGGGGCATAATCTATCACTGAGGCCCAAATGAGACTGCATAATCCTCTGCAATTTGCCTTTCCACTGCGTTTTTCAGTACACAAATTTCCCTTTTTGGTGACAGTGAGGCTGTCCTTCAACTTCACAATCAGGCAGAATTTTTTTTTATTTTTTTATCTTACATACTGTCAGGATGAGAGCCTCATCACTCATACAAATGTGTTTGTTTTGTTAGACTAAAACTGGAACATTTGACTTAAAATAAGAATAAAAAATTAAATAAAATAAGATTCTATAGTAAATATATAAAGCCGCATATGTCAACATTTTGGCCACTAGAGGTCAGATGGTAGGCTACAGGTAGTCGTTTACATCTATAAAGCATAGTCAGTCAGTGGACGAATAAGGGGTGATAAGCCAGATTAAGTTACATAGTTAAACAGTCAATGAAAGTTTTCCGTTACATGAACATTTACAGTCCAGGTATATACATTTTTCTAGATCTCCGTGAGTAAGCAGATAAGTAGGCAAATAAAACCATTCGTGGAAGATTTTCTGAACTAACAAGATTGAACAAGTTCAGTTATTACAGTCAAGTTCATGTACAGCAGGGCTTCATGCTTAACTATGCCATAACAATGTAACAATGGACTTTCAAAGACCAAACTGAACTCAACAATTGTGGAGTAAACATGACAGTTTTAAATATCTGATATGTAAAGAAAAATATCATCTGCGTACAAAGATATGTGGCTTTTTGTGCCTTTGAGGAGACACTGTACATATATATTTTTTCTCTTACCTGTAGTGCTATTTATCCATCTAGATCTAGTTCTAGCTTTGGATTTAGTTTTCCCTCTCTTAAATATAATGGAACTAGATGGGACTCGACTGGTGGTACTCAAAGTGCCAAAAGAAAAACTATTTAAAAAATTCAACAGCAATTTCTCTTTCAATGATCTGATTACTCAAGGTAATCTACAAACCTTGTTGTGAGCATTTCATCGTGGAACTGCTTTCTTTTCATGTTACCCTGCAGAAGGAAACATACATCTACTCATGGATAATAGGCTAGCTATCTAAGCTAGCTAACGTTACAGCTGAACCGAGGAGTAAGCCATTAGTTTTAACATCCTGCGTGCTGCTGAGTTTTTCAAATGCATTTTTTGCTGCTTTGAGCCCCACAAGCCGAGTATCATTTAGTTCCATTATATTTGAGAGAAGGCAGACATCTCCACGGTCTATATCTCCAGAACTCGGCTTCTCACACCTAAACGATCTAGATGGATAAATACCACCAAAATCAAAAATACATATTTTTGCTTTGAGGTGAAGTGTCCATTTAATCATTTGATATATTGAGATGTGATCTACCAGTCAATTAAGGTAATTACTGGTAAGACTAATTAATTTTGTGTCACATTGTACAGTTCGAGTAATTTTTTACTCATACTCATATCATGAATGTAATATAAGCCTGTATTATCAGGTTCAACCCTGATAAGACTGGTTTTACTTGGGAAATTACATCTAAGACAAACTTGATGGTGGGACAAATAACCTAACATCAGACTTTAACAATGAAGCTGGATGAAAACTAGATGTTTTAAAAGGATCCTTTTCACTCTTCAGAAACAAAATTCAAAGCACCTTTTCAATTCATATAAGAGGTGTCAGCCTTGACAGAGTAATTTAGCACCTCTGAAAAATAGGTCCAATTATATCCACTGTGGCTGACAGTTCCTGGGGGATGCCCTCTACGTTGGGATATTTTGCTGTTGGCATTGAGTCTTAAGGGTGTTAAAGCTCTTCTAGAGCAAAAAGATCACCCAAACTATTAGTCTGGATGGCAGACAACTATGGAAGGTAAAGGGAGTTGAGGAATGGCATTGTTTTTGTGCTATCACCTTGAGAGTCAGAGGAGTATAATTTGGAATAAAGACTTGTGAAAGCATTATTTACCTGTCAAGAAACTGTGAATGACTCAGCATGTTCCCATTTGACAGGGTCTGCAGGTGAAAAATATTGACTGTTTTTGAATGATTTCCAAGTTTTCCTCCACTTTTGTGAAATATGTTTTTGATGAATAGATTCATCACATTTGTTTCTTACATAAAAACATGTACAATCACCTCACTGCTGCCTTTAAACATTTATTTTCCTGTGGTGCTCAAGGTTGTTGCTGTCCTTCTCAAGTTTAAAGGGTGGATGAAATGCAAATATGGCAAATACTTAATTTTACAATGTCCAACACAAAGCTCTTCACACAGTCTATGACCAACATGGCTGCGTAGTTGCTTGCCACGGGAGATCCTCCAAGAAAGAAAGGACACGTTGGAATTCCTTTGCTTATTTGGGTTGTACATTAATTCAATAAAGGAAATCATTATATTCTGGTCCTATTCTTAGCGTCGTTCATTCAAGGAATAGATACCGCATGTTAACCGTTAAGAGTTATGTTGACATTACACAAAGTGATAAGTGTGATAAAGTGTTTCCATGTTGGTGTTTCTTTAAAAATAATAAAGCAGGTGTAGGTGGTATATAAATACTGTGAAAGTATCAGAACTGTAAGCCTGTGAGAGCTGACCAATCATAGTGGACTGGGCAGTATGAGAAAAATAATGTTTTCAATTAATTAATTATTAATAAATTAATAATGATAGCATGTAAATATATTCTAGTTGCACCCAAAATAAAAAAAAATAAAAAAAAATATATATATATATATATATATATTTGTGTGTGTGTATATATATATATATATATATATATATCTCATCATCATCCATGTTCATCATCCATGTTCAGCCCAGGTTTCAGGACTTCTCATTAGCCATAAAACCTATTCAAGATTTAAGAAAATGCATTATTAATGCATGAATCTTTCAATACACTCAATGTCAGATTTCCACTCACTATACAGTATAAGTGTTGATTTCACTACTTGATGTTGGTTGTATGAAACAATGACTATACAGTCAATAACTGTAGATTATGTTTTATCTCGTGAAAAGAGCCATTTGGGTTTTCGTTTTTCCAACGAGACAAATGTGACAAATGTGTCTCCCTATAGACAAGCTATTACGAGCAGCACTTTGGCCTCAGACCCCTGCAGATATTCTGCTCATGGCCTCTGAAACAATGGCTCCATTTTTATTTATTTTTTTCATCTGCAGGGCACCATCCATTGCCGGGGCTACTCGCTTGTCATCTCGCCGCACAGACAATGGCTTCCTGACACGAGAGCTCCTTGTAAAAGATGTTGCCACCCCTCGATCTCCGTGCAACACAGGCACACACATAAAAAGTGTGCGCACGAACAAACACATAGTGTGGGTACATGAACACACAAATATGCACACCCACACACATACACACGAATCTAATCTGCCCCTGAATCAAATCCCATCCTTTTGTTTTTCAGGCAGTAAAGGAGGGCGAGGGAGTGGTATTGGGAAAGGTGTACACTGGTAAAGTAATCACTATTTCATGCGGTTTTGGGGTCACCCCCCACTCTTCACCAACACAACACCATTCTGAAGGGTAGAGAGATTTCAATCACTTTATAGCTGCCACCATAGCTTTAGTAAATTGTTGACAGCCAAATCCATGCCGATCCGTTGAGTGATTGCATGCTGTGAAAAGGTCTAATCTCATTTTCTCTTCAGCTTCTGACTGCCTGTAAATGAACAAACATTACATTTTGGTCTTCAGTGTATTTTCTTTTTCACAATTCAATGTTGCATCATACAGCAAGGACATTTTATGAACTGACACATAGTTAGGAGCAATAGTGACGGTCAAGAAACATCATTAAAACCTCTAAAGCTTTGGGGACCTTTGATTCTGTGCTAGGTGACATGTCTATTATAAAAAAAAATATCCCTTCTCAGGACTGATACATGTAAGACTGGCCTTACAGGATGAACACGAGATGATTAATTCCCTTTACAATTCTCATAAAGACATGGATGGTCAGTGTTCACTGATTTTGCTGATGTCACACATAAAAATGCTTATAGAAGCCCAGTGCCTCTGGCTGATTTTCAAATGCATGCACTTAATGCTATTCATGCATTTAATATAGTCACCAAAAGGCATGAGTCATGGAAAAATTATGAGGCAATGTATATGAGCTGCATCGCTTCAAAACAGAAATAAAAAGGGCAATTTCACAGAAAAACCAAACTGGTAAATTTTAACAAACACGCTCAATATTTATTGCATCATTTGCTGATTATAGTGTCGCCTGCCTCAAACACTGTCCTGTTTTATATGTACTTCCAGTCGAATCAAAGCACTTGCAGCTTTGACAAAAACAATTGGGAGACAAGTGAAGCCAGAATCTATTTTAGAATAGCTTTTGATGTTTAATGTGAGGAAAAGAATATACTTGAATCCTTTATTAACTGTGTGCAAATAAATGCCTATTCAGACACGTTTACAACCACCCCAGGGGGACCTTGTCAGTGTCTACTTTGTAATTCTTTGCTGTGTGTTCTACCGTTTATTCATCCTGCAATTATTGGTTCATCCACACTCGAGTATCTCACTATATACTCAAAAGACATTGGGTGTATTGCGGTCTAAATATGATCACTTTATCCACATTACAACTGCAAAGGAAAGTTCTATCATGTTGCTTTTGTGCTGAATCAAAGTTTCAACCTCTCTTGAACGTTTCTTTGCAACATGATAAACTGTCTTCAACACGCTGGAATTGTTTGTCATCTGCTGTACATTAAAGCTCCACTGGGGCATCAAAAATCCATTATGTTTTAAACATCATTTGTTTTCTTAGCAGAACATTTTCATACTAAGCAAATGACAGACAGCTCACTTTTTAACCCGTCATACTGAAAGTGTCTGAGCTGGCACAAAGCTAATGGCTTGCATTTGATGCCTCATTTGAACAAGGTGGGGACTTGGACCAAGAATGTTCCTACTCTGTCATTTTGTCTCTGAAGGCTAGCACCATTAACCCTAATGCACTGATGTAATGTCTATGTCACAACCTCAGTTTTTTATTTTTTATTTTAAAGGGGCTCTGTGGAACTTCTGTGTTGTGCCAGAAGCTGCTCATCAGTTTGTGTTAGCAGACTCCATTTCTAAACTAATGTTAGCTACCGCTGGCCTCTGTTAGCTGACTGGAGAGGGGCACTGAGCCGAGGCGCTCAAGAACGTGCATAAAGTCACATCCTTTGGACTGTCGCGGAAAATCTAGCTTGAGTCCTTCACAAATAAATCCACAGTCTAGCAGCTTTTAACAACTTACTTTCTCATTTTTCATGTCACGTTATTATCCTCTCACATATAGACAACCGAAAAGTGATTAATACATGTAAATTGCGACAAATTGTTACATAGAGCCCCTTTTTATTGAGAGTGACTTGCAAACACTGTTGTGAGCTTTTGAGACATGAGCTGGTGTGCACAGTAGATTGGACTATATAAATGGATACCTTGATAAGATAAGGTAAAAAATAAACTAACAAAACATACATGAAAGCCTGTATCACATATGTTCTATTTTATTTACATGACATAAAGAATTACATTTTATTATGCTCCCATTGCTGCAGTGTGTGCCAGTATAAAGGAAAAATTTAAGAAAGATTTTCACTTTTACATTACGTTACATACAATGCAACTCAACCTATGTCAGTTTGGCCAGAGTTATTAGCTGGTGGCGGCTACTGTGGCCTCAAGCTGCATATGCATATCCATATGAAAAGCTATAGAGGTCTGGTAAGTCCTCCGCCCAACCCAAAGTTGTAGTGTCCAGCTGCAGCCAAGGTGACATCACTTGAGGTTCATGAGGTTCACAAAAGACTCCATACAACGTTGTTTACATATGCAGACGAAGTGGAAACGGACCCTGATGTGTCAGTGTTGGTGGAGTGCATACCTTTAGGAGCATTGTCTCCTTCACCATGATTCCAAAACACGTTACATGTTGGACATACAGACATACAGCTGTGGTGACTATACTGTGCCTTATCTGCAGCCCTTAAGAACCTGCCAAATTCAATATTGTTTGTTGTGCACTGGACCCCTAAGGGCGCTGTAATTCAATTGTTTTACTATATTGGTGATTAGTGCAATGTGCCCATCTGTGATTGTGGAAGTAAGTTCGGGTTTGCTCATCTGGGCTTCATCTTTAGAGTTATTTATAGTCCTTGAGTATCTTTCTCTGACCTTGCTAAAAGTCTACCAGCTGCTATCTGACTTCAGCACAAATCCACATGGTGTGTGGCTTATTAAACACAATGAATCAAATGAAAACAAAATCCACAGTTCTGTCTTGTTTGATTTACAACAATATCCATTCCAACACAGACAACCCACTGTGATCCAACGTCTGTCAGGAACGCAGTCAAACAGAGCTGCATCTGTCAACATTTGCTGGGAATGGTAAGAACACAAACCAGTAGAGTTTACTTGGCTGAGAAAAAGAGTTTTTCTTTAATCACCCCAGGGATTCTTTTTACATTTTGGGTTATCAGAAGTTACAGTTACAGACATATTGACTTAAATGTTCAGTTTGCCTCCTCACCAAATAAATGATATAAATGATATGATATGTATGCATATATGATAATAATGGTACTTTATTTATCTCCACAAAGCAATTCTCTTCTCAATCTAATTTCTGTCAGGTGTCATGATCTGCAACAGAACATCATGTCAGGAAGTAGTTAGTCTAGCTCACAGGAAGTAAGCTGTTCTTATAAGCTTGCTATTGGCAGACAAATTCAGTCTGAATCCGCTTCTCCTTCTACTGTCTGCAACGCTATTTTGCAAGGGCGCCGTCACTGTGTCCTGGGCTTAGCACCTCCAAAGGCGATTGTGATTGGTTCAAAGAAATACAAACCAAAGAGTTTTTCCCCTATAACCCCACTGACTTTTCTCCAGCACAAGAATAGGTAACTGGTTGACTCTTACTAGTTCATATGATCTTTAGGCTTTCTGACTGAAAGGCAGAAGCTCTAATCCCGTCACCTCCCTGCCCCCTTACCAGTTCATAAAAGTGTGTTCAACAACTGTTGAGAAATGTTGAATTGGACAACTTTTAGCAATTTTAGCTGCTTTTAACATGGCTATAACTGTCAGTCAATGTATTCAAAACTTCTTACTTCTCAATTTAAAAGCCAAGCTCAGGTTGTGAATCATACAGAGTTTTGATAACAGAGAGAGGAAACATAAAAAATGCATTTCATACAGAGCAATCTTGCAGAGTTCTCACTGCTATCACAAACCTCACTCAATAATAATGGCTTGCCTGTATCACAATGCACTGTAAGAAGCAGTAGGCTGAAATCTGTTATCATAACAGTATCATTTTTTCCCTAGCTTTACTCAGGTTATAGGATAGATACAGCTATGATACAACAGCAATTTTACAGGAGCATAGAGTTAGGAGTTTTAGCAGCACAAACAGGGAATAGCAAATAAAACCATTTAACCTCTTCAACCTGTCTACCCTGTAGAGGCAAATGGCAAATACATAAATGTTTGGGTGTATACACACGACTGCTCTCCCCCTCTCACACACCCAGCCAAGCAAGCAAACTGTGGAGAGGTTGGAAACAGCGTATATTGCATTCACTCTGGCCACTGCATTGTGTCAGCACAATCTCATTATTTCCATGCACTTTCTGAGGCAATTATTGGGTGGGGAAATGCTGGCTCTCTATTGGGTGGCTTTATTTGTTCCAGGGTTATGGCCATCTCTCAATGTGTGGCTCCGAGCAACATGCCGGTCCCCTTACGGTGCTGTTTATGTGTGAGTGCTTAGAGGTTGGGGAGTGCATTTGGATCATTATTAACCGTTTCAGTGACGAAAAGGACAATGCTGAAACGGCTGGTGGGAGTTTAAGTAAGTGCCTTAGGGGTCAAATGTCAAAGAGGACGCTTTCCTTTCGTCTGGTAATTAGATAAACTGAGCAGAGCTTACAGCCAGACCCAATACATGGAGTTTCATACTGAGCCCACCCCTCCCCCAAGTCTGTGATGTAATAATTACCATGCCATTCAGAGGGCCGGATTCCAATGTCCTGTTGTTCTCCCTATTGGGGATGAGAATATCACCAAAAGCTTGATTCTGCACTTAAAATAATGGCTGTTAACCGAGCCCCACCTCAAGTCGAGCTACTGATTAGAGCAACAGGAAGCTAAATGCACCAACAGCAACAGAAAAAATAGGTCAATTCAATGGCAGGGAAGGCGATTCTGGAGAAGGATAGTTAATTGTTGAGTTTCATTCCCACTAAGTAATTTGGGCCTTAGCGTTGGTATTTTATGACCTGGAATGAGACTCAACAATCATCTATCTTTCTCCAAAATCACCTTCCCTACCTTTAATTGTGAGTTCTACTCAGGAAGTAAAATAAGTAAAGTAAGTAAGTGAGTGATAGAGTTAAAGTGCAGCTACTAGCAGGGCTGTGTTGGCTTTGTGGCATTGGGATTGTTTCATCCTACCACCTCTTGTACTGTTGGCTGTCATTGTAAATGATCCCTGTATGAATTGATTGATTGATACATTTGTTTATTTGCGTGATTGTGTTCAAGATATCTTTCCCAGCAGTGACAAGCAAAGGAAACAAACAAACACAATGTGGCAAAATGGAGCGTGTCAGTTTTTACAGTGTTTTTCATATTTTACAAGGGAAACACATGCTTTCATCAGTTTTCATTTGTCTCGCTTTCACTGAGGGCATAACACATGATGTCACAGCACATACAGTAGAACAGTAGACGACAACTCAGACTCAAGACAGATGGAGTTGTCAGCCCAGTCGCCGTGAATACAGTGTTGGCTTTTTACATTTCTTACCACATCAACATTTCTATAACACGTGTCATATCACATTGACATTACATGTATATGAGCTGGCTTTCGTGAAGGGAGGTGGTGGTGTTGCTAGAGCTAGGCGAGAATGCTGCCTTACTAGAGACCACTGTTCATTTCAACATTTGTTATACACAGCTGTGTAAGTGGCAAGTGGCAAAAGAACAAGTTAAGCCAATCTTATCTTTTTCTCACCCTAACCAAGTTTGTGCCTTAACACAATCAGACCATGATCACACGGTTGTCACAACAGAAAACTGAAAACAGAACTGTTACAGCCCTAGTGTTGTGGGCGTGTTTGTGTTGTGCTTCCACTTAGGTGTCGCCCTCGTTCTCCCCCTCCTCCTTGCCTGCGTGTGGAGGCCCACACCTGATCCTACTTGCCACTTAGGCCGGGTGATATAAAGTGCTGCTGGTGCCAGTGGGCTGGGCGGCTGTGGTGTGCAAGAGCCAGAGTGACTGAGCTACAGACTGCATTTTCTTTTTGTAAATAAACTATTTTCCAGCTTAAAACAACTACATCCTGTTTCTGACAAGGTCTAATGCATGGCTGAGATGGGGCTGGAGCAGCGGTCTCTATATTGTATTTAGATTTCTGGTTTAAATTTTAAAGTTTCCATTCCACAATTTTTGTTGTGTGGTTCATTGGTGCCTGAGCTTGGTCTTTGAAGACTTGTTGCAGGAATATAATAAGTTCATGCAGTGTATCTACATTCACATATATCATTGCATTCAAATGAAAACATGGGCCATAAAAGTTTCTCAACTCCCAGAGAAACATGTTGTAAAATGCATTTGATATATCTTTAATAACATGAAATACATTACATTAACATTGCATTTCATACATTTGACTTGGCAATACCAGTCCTAGAGATTAATCCAAGTTTTCGACATGATTGTTGATGCATGTCATAGTCACTTTGACATTAAGTGCATGATTTCCCTGGGAGCATATAGTTGTATAGTTGAAGTATTCTAAAGTAATAACCCAAGCCGTACGTGCTATTTAATATTAAAGCCTTTCAACGGAGGACCCTATTAACTACTTCCTGCCTCAGAACAGTTATTAATAGAAAAGCAGGTGACTTCTCATGCACAAGGAGACCCCTGTGGTGCTACATTTAATTTATAGAATTATAGTTGACACTGATGAGTGGAACATTGATTGAAGGTTAATTACATGCCAAATCTGAGCAGGGAATACCTTGTAACTATTCAACCGTTACGGTTCCGACCTTTGATACCTCTGGCCCAGTCTCACTGTTTAACCAGGTTCGATTAATCTGAGAAGAGGAGTCAATCTCAACAAATGATGGACTCTGCCATTGGGGATTTTGTACTGGCATGCATGTCTATATTTGACAGCAAAAAATGGTGCATTGGCATACATTCCCCACCCCCCAAGATATTATGCATGACATAAATGAGATGAAAGGAATAATGTAAATTAAAAAATGCGACAAAGGAAAAAGTGAGGTGATGTCAGTGACGTCCTAGATGTTGTGCATGACGTCCCTGGTTTTCATTTTCATTGTGAATCATTTTACTTTTTGCTCCAAGCAGTACTTCAGGTCATTATCACTTGCTTGCTTATCCCATGTTACTTCATTTTAAATCCTATTCGTAATTTCGATGTTTCCAATGATGCCAAAATGTGGCAGGAGGACATCAACAATATCTTCAATGATGTTGCAACAAAAAACTTCAATACTTCAGTAAATATTAGCATCATACCTCCCATGAAAAAACCCACAATGGACATACTATATGATGTAGTGTGTTCATTATTGAAATCCACCTTGAAGGATAGCGTGATCAACCAGTCTAATATACAGTTAAATGGACTGCATTTATGTAGCATTGTCTAGTCTCTGTCTACTCAAAGTGCTCTACAACACATGCCACATTCACCCTTTCACACACACTCATACAGTAAATGGTAAAGGAAAAAAGACTGTACTTATAGAGTTTTTCTAGTCTTAGCAACCACTCAAAGTGCTTTATAACACAAATTTGCATTCAACCATTCATACACAACCATACACTGCTGACAGAGGTTACCATGCAAGGTGCAACCTGCTCTCAGGATTGATAACCATTCATACACACTCACACACCGATGGAAGAGGAGCAATTTGGGGTTCAGTATCTCGCCCAAGGATACTTTGACATGTAGACGGCAGGGGCTGGGAATCAAAGCACTGACCTTCCGATTGGTGGACGACCGCTCTACTGCCTGAGCCACAGCCACCCACACAGTGATGGCAGAGGATGCCATGCAAGGTGTCAACATGCTAATCAGGACTGACACATTGCTGTTTTATCCAAAGCCCCACAATATTTGCATGCTCAGGAATTCACACAAACACACCGATTGAACAGCCATCAGAAATGATTTAGGGTTCAGTGTCTTGCCCAAGGACAATGCCGGGGATCGAACCTTTCCGATTAGTGGAATACCTGCTCTACCTCCTGAGCCAAAATCCAGTTAGTACAGGATTTTCTCCCTAAGCAATGAAAGGGTTGTGACGTTACTGAATC
Source organism: Pagrus pagrus (assembly GCF_965226575.1). Lineage (NCBI taxonomy): Eukaryota > Metazoa > Chordata > Actinopteri > Spariformes > Sparidae > Pagrus > Pagrus pagrus. The sequence continues at coordinate 17,945,000 of NC_140194.1, forward strand.
TGTGTCTAGTCCAGTTAGTCCAATCACTCCAGTTAATAGCGGAAGAAAGGAAAGCTGCATAACTCAATTGGACAAGGAAGGCGCACTACAATGCAACCCCACCCTCCGAAATAATACAAAAAAAATCTCCTGCGTAACCCTGACCAACTTGTCCTAATATAACCTACCTTGCTGCATCGCTCGCCAGCAGAAAATGCCATACTCTCCTATCTTTTGATTTATATTCAAATCCTCCAAGGCCTGCATGTACGATGCAAAGCCAGGTCTCCCTACAAACAGAATACCATAATCACTTTCCCTTAATGTGTTTTCTCACACTGCTCCCTTGCTTCAGACTTTTACTGGAGTCCTGACTCAGCACCAATCTGCTAGCAACAAATTATGTTCCTTTCTCTCACAGGGAGGAAACAAATATTTACAAATGGCATCTCTCATAATGATGCAGACATGCCGTAACTCAATCTCATTTGGCTAATCTGAGAAATATGATTGACTAAGAGGGTTAGAGGCTTTCAATTTCATACGTTTTGACCTTTAATTACACTGCCTCATCTGACCAATTAGTGTAAATACCAGAACAGTATTTATCATCCTAGCTTTATTTGTCGAATCAGGCCAGTTTCTTTGACATCATGTACAGTATGAGTTAAAAAAAACCTTAGTTGTTAATTTAAACATATTTTTTCAATAGCTGTAATTTAAACATAAAAGACCTTCCATGTTTGGTTGAAACTTGAACGGTTTTGTGAACATCACCTACAGTACCATTTCATGTTGGACCAACAAATAAAGCGACACAGGCCAATCGATTGTCTCTCTTTCAGTGGGGACTGGAAACAAAATTTGTGAGGTGTCTCTGGACCAATTCTGTGGATGTGACCGTGTTTCGCTCTATTTAATAGCCTCACACTTTACCAGAGTTTCTAGTTGATGGCTGAAGTGAAAGAGGGACTTGACGCAGCCTTGGCAGGAATCTCAGAATTAAAGGTGAGGCAGGCCACCACAAGTATCCTACTGATACCAAAGCCAATAAACACTTGCTGCTCCCAGCTGGAGAACAGCCAATGCCACAGGGAAGCAGCAGGATTAAAAGGTCTCCTGAACGATTGATAGGGCAAGGTGGGCTCAGCAAAGTGTGCACAATGACACATGCTGTGTCACCCTGTATTAGCAGTAGTGTATAATGTTTCTCAGCTGAAAACACCTTTATAATTGCTGTGTGATTCTATGCCTTTGTCAACATGTAGGGGAAAATATTGTTTTGCACCCCTCAGAAGAAAATAAATACTGTTGCTACCAGTCAAATAGGCCACCTGACTGTGTATAGGACAAAGAAAGCTGTCATTTCTATTAAAGGCCAAATCTGTAATTTTGTGACAAGAGACATTACAAACAGTATATCATTTAAGAATTTGAACAGATGAAATGCAAGCATTTCATTATTCTATAGATAATAGTAGGCTAACTAGAACAGTAAAACTACTATTATCCTTATACAGGATTACAGGATCAGAAAAACATTAACCACATACATTAAGTCTAACTACAATTTAAATTGGAAGTGTGGTGTCCTAGCGGCTTTGGGATTAGGCACTGAACACCTCAATGATCCCTTGATCTTTGTTGCATGCAACTCTCCATCTTTGTTTAATATAAAATTAATTAAGTAATTAATTAATTAATATCTTATAAACTCTCACCCTAATGCCTTAACAAGTGGAAGTGTCAGCAGCTTCCAAATGTTGGTGCAAGCAGCCCTTCTTCTTTTGTGTTTTCTTAACATGGTCAAAGATTGAGCCCTTAAAACATGCAAGCGTGTAGGCATTGTGGCCAACAGAGAACACAAAATATATTTTAGTTTTTTGACTGACGAATCTCTATTTGTTTAAATGGAATCCCAATTTAGGAGAGTGGGTGCAAGATTCTCCATTAAGTGGGAGTGCAAAACAAGCTTACTGCCAACAGCTTGAGTAAAGCTCTTAACTAAACTATTATTTCACTTTCAATGTTTTTGTCTTTCTTTTACTAACAGCTAGCTCACACAAAAGTTTTGTTAATCTCTTATGTCCCTCAGCACTCAACTGACAAGTACTGCGCTTGTTTTTCCTCTACATGTTGGAGGCCTATATTTGTGTAGGAAAATGGTAACAGACTCGAGACACGGCCAGTAAAAGGGCACCATCAGTATGCAAATTCTGCAGAATCAATATTATTTATGATTCATATTGCTCTCAAAAATGATTCCAGCGTTTATATTACCCCTGCCAAGGTGGTTATATTTTCACCTGTGTCCGTTTGGTTGTTGGTTTGTTTGTCAGCAGGTTTACACAAAAACTACAGAAAGGATTACCATAAAACTTTCAGATGATTACCCCCCAGCTTTTCGTTAATTTCTCATGGAATAATGCGTGGATCCTGATCAAAAGAATCAGGTGTAGGTGGTTGGTATCTATGAGCGAGTACAATTTGAATTCGATCCTCGGTTTGGCAAGCTTTAATTAAGGTAAGCACTTATGGGTGGTTCAAATTTTACAGGTCTTTCAGTTTGATAATTGGATTTGGCTTGATTGAATTAAAGGGGGCTGTTGGGCATCAGCAGTGGTATGTACTCTACTGAGTGCCATTCTAGTTTTCTATCTACTCTTTTACACCACTAAATATATTCCAATTTTTGCATGGATTTGTTTGAAAGGACTGCTGCACCTGAATCAAAAGAAGACCTTGTGTCTTTATTTGTTACTATATTAATCACTAAGCATCAATGCCTCATTTTAAGTGTTGGGACATACTGTACCTCGATGGCACTCAAACAGGGGGTGAGAGTGAGAGGCAGTACACTCTTCAGTTTGAAGTAGTTTGTAATTAAAGGGTACAGATCTTACAATGTGTATTGGTAAATAGAGCAGAGGAGGAGTGTAATTATTATTATTAACTGTGATCTTGATAGGTAGCCATCAAGAATAGTTGTGCTGAATTGAATTAATGATATAATAATAATAATAAACTGTCCTTGGCACATGTCAGTGACATCTGAGATTGAAATTGGAGGCTTTTAAAAAGCTGAACATGTCACTTATCCCGAAGCTGTCACGTCGTGTGATTAAGGCGTTTATTCTAGAGTACAGAGGCTCCACACTGTGCATCTACCGAAGCTTTTAACAGCTGTGCCAATCTTAAATGTGACCCTGTAATTGACCTCCGCTTCACAAATAGAGAGGTACAAATTCATTTCTTCTACCACCTTTGTACACTAGCCTTTGCACTGCACAAAGGCCTAAACAGGACCTTGTAATGACACTTTGCACAGCCCCTTGAGCCCTGCTTAGCACTTCACTTTTAAGGCTGTTGACACAATGTTGTGGCATGAAAGAGCTTTGGGACAAACAGTTTGCATAATTGCTTTTGTAAGGAACCCTTTTTGAAGTCTCAAGGGTTCTAATGTAATTCCCATGATAGTGCTATTATCTAACATTGCTTTCACCTTCCTGCCATGATATGCTCAGAGCTGCAAGTAATCATGGGTCGAGGAAAAGATTAGAAGCCCCGCTTGCAGGGTTCTGGTCTGGGATCACCTTGATGCATTTCTTTTGCAAACGATTTATTGCCATTCGCTCTTTTTCAATGATCCCCTTTCCAGATCATTAAAGCACCTTTGGCTTGAACTTTGGTGTTGCACACATCATCTGCAGCATCCCCCCCCCGCCCACTGACCCACACCTGCAGTATCGAGAGACCATCCTTCACATTCTGCAGAAACAACAGCCAACAAATCGCTTCTCAATAGGAAGTAAATGACTCTTTCACAATCAATGCTTTTTTCCTCACATGCGACACATTAGTTACTGCCACTTGGTACCACGGCAGGTTATTTGTCAAACAGCTGGTTCATGTATGCTTTCACTGAGGCTGTATTTCTTGATTGGTTTCCCAGTGAAAAGAAGCAAAGTGAATGAAGGCTCATTTTAACATTAAAGCGGGAATGATGAAGAATCTAACATTACACGTGCTATTAAACACTCCTAAACCTCACTTAGAATGTATAAATCTTCTGCATGCAGGTGCCCGCATGAGATGAGATGTCAACTGTGCTGGGAGCCCACCCTGCTAGGTTCTGACTGAGTCGAATGGATTCTTCTTGTGATCCGTGTCTTGTAACATGGAAAGCAACCGCAGTATTCTCTCTGTTGGTTGTCTCACTGAACCCACTACTGAGACACCTAGTCTCATTAAACCAGTGTGCTGCTCACTGTAACTTGCCACGCTTTGTTGCCAGCAGACAGAATAATTGGGGATATCAATTAAGGTCTGCTTACTGTCTTACCATCGCGCTGGCACACTTCACCAGTCTCCAGGGTGGTAAAGTACAAAGGATGTCCAGCCTCACCTCAGTGAAGTTCTATCCGGTAATTTTGAAACAAGCCTAATAAGAATAAGACACATTTAAACAGTATGATTTCTGTTTAAATTTAGTTATAGTATTTTTCTTTATCGTTATTTTCCTTGAGATCTGCAGTCTCTAGAAACTATTTATTGTACTTACCCAAAGGTATGCCTTTCGTATACAGAAAGTAAAACAGGTTGGTAAAGTTAGGAATCAACATCTTTCTTTTTCCTTTCATAGGAGATTTACGTTTCCCTCTGGGGATGAAAAAGTAATTTCTTGACTTCTCTGTTACTCGCTACCTCTACTCTTGACCTTGAGGAGGAATACCTCTCTGATCACTGTCGTTTTTATTCCCAGCCGTCTGCCATGCCTTGAGAAAGGCTACTACTAGAAGAGGCAATAAGCAAAGCTTGCTGGGCTGAATATTGGCTGTTATTAGTTTGTCTCTCTCTGTGTAAGTAAGTGAGACACACAGAGTAAAATGGTTTAGTTTTCTGCTAAGTGTATGTGTCAAGATTTTCTGACAAATATTTAATTGTATTCAAGCACAATAGAAATAGATGGATTTGCTTGCAAGGAATGAACATTAATAAAAGTTAGCCATGTCTAAAAAAAAAAACTAAGAAATCAGGAAATTATCTAATTTTGTGACTCTATAATTCCAAATGTTGTATGTAGAGTACACATTAAAACCTTTATGTTTGATGTATACTTTGAGGCAACCGTAAAGATGAAAGGTGATCCACACAAATGCTTGACTGCATTTTCTGCAGTGTGTATTCACTTCAAAGCCAACCATTTCACAGCATACACATAAATGGGACAGCATTTATGTCCCATCAGAATACACTGCCGTGTCAGAATACACAGTTGACCCTTTTAGGTTAGTTGAAACAGAAATTACAAGTTAAGTAATAGTATTTTCAGCAATAACACATTTTGAAGAGAATGTGTCATGTTGCATCATTTCCATGGAGCTGCACCTATTGATTTAACATCATATCTAGATTGTTATCAAGCATGACAACCATATTTAAGGCTGAAACATTCTCCACATCGTCCTCTGTTATGGCCGATATTGATGACCTTGGCATAATAGCTCCAAAGCCTGATCAGACAGCCATATGTGCAGAACAAAAACAACTACAGCCTCTCATGAGGGAATATGGAGATCAAGCCAGAACAACTTACCAGACTGAGACATTCATGGCACACTGTTACACACATATATACAGCATGTGATAAGGTTAAATGACAAACCAGTGGCATATGGGGGCGGGTTTAAGTGGTGCTTGATGCATTCCTCTTTGCAATTCAGCAGCGGCTGGCAAATAACACTTTAGAGATTTACAGCATGGATGCATGAGCATTTAGGTAGACCTCTATTTTATGTGAATGGTTGTGTAGAGAGAGCAGATGATGGTCATCTGTGAGCTCCATTTCTGCAGGTTCCCCTTTTCACTCCAAGAGGTGAAAAGGTAAAAATAGTCTACACATAAAAATGGAAATGCAGTGTAGAGTACCTTCATGGCTGAATACAGAAAAAGGAAGTGCGATGTTTAGAGAAACTGTGCTGAGTGAAATAATATTTGGAATAATATTCATATAATATTTCAGAAAAAAATGGGCACAGATGATGTAAAAGAAACAGAAAAAAGGAAATTTAAAAATGAAATAAATGATTATCAATAATAATGATAATTATTTTCCCACCAAATCTTTCAATAAATTATCAAATAAAAAAGGTCAGCAACAATGTATCAGCCAGTAGTGCTACTTGATTATGATTATTCTTTGTATTCTTATTATTGTCATTGGCGAAAGGGATTAATTTGAGACAGTGGAATAGAGAAAGAAAGAAATACATTTGTGAGACAGGCAGTCACTAGATAGGACACAGGAAGGCAATATCAAACTACCATCCTTATATCTAACATGGCAGGAAGTGAAGGCATATGGTTGTGGAGTTTGGGGAATAGTGCAATTTAATTGAATGAGCCCAGTATAAAAGGAAAGTACATCACACCAAATACCATTACAAATGCCACATGAAGTGCGTCACAGGTTTTGAGGTATCTCCCTCAGGCAGGCTTGAGAGACAAAACCACACATTCTGCAGAATGCAGCGAGGTCATACCAGAGACAAGACCGAAATGATTATGTTTTTGTGTTTTCAGAGGTGGGTGTGAGGTGTGGGGGCACATTAATCAGGTTACGGAAATAGAATGGTTTGCTCCTGTGTAATAGAAAATGATGCAGTTAGCGGAGGCAAGGTGGGTACTGATGGAAATAAGTTTCTTCATCTCTTCCATCTCCTTCCGGTAAAAGCAGACTGAACAACAAATCACGAGCACACGGCGGCTTCCTGTATCGACTTACTTATATCCCTCACTGATAGCTGAGGTTCGTTCATCCACTGTAGAGTGAAATCACCAACAAAGCCGGTAAAACAACTGGTCAAAAGCGCAAACGCTGATGCAGCATGCATTTCTTTTCAGCTATGGCTTATCTTTAAGTAAATAAAACTTTGGTCTAAGAAAAGTACAATATTTTAATGTGAGTGGTCTATCCAAGGCTTTAAATGCCTTCATAAACAGGGTACAATCGTGATCAGGACAGACATCACAAGCAAGGGCAGCACCGTGACCTCGAAAACACAGATACCAACCCATAACCAAGAGATAATAAGCTGGATCAAATCGACAGCCGCCCATGTGACCATCGACAGCTATGCCCAGTGAAAGTGTCCTCGACCTTGAACAAGATACTAAAATCAAACCAGCTCAATTATTATAAATCAACCCTGATAAGAACATCAGCCACATGTCAAAAACAAAATGAACATAATCAAAAACCATGTGTCAAGAACGGCTTATCAACAAATCATAGTGGGAAAAAAAACAGTTCTGGACATATGGCTATATACAGTATAAGGTATGGTGAGATAGTATAGTATAGTATACAGTACACAACAGACAGAGCAGATGCAGTTTAACAAGAAACACAGAGTTATAGAGTCAGAAGCAGAATTTGATGCACAATTATGAATTACAGTTACAATAAAGAGAGTTAAATAGCAAAAATGACCCAAAAACATTGAAAGGAATAGGACTTAATATGGACCACAAAAAATGTGAATAGTTACTGATGAACTAGTGAGGAATAATCAAATAATGAATCATTATTGAGTTATTTCTTGAATTCAAGGACTTTAATATAGAAGATAATGATGAGTTAGTTGAAAACAGACAGGGAGATACAATGTTAATGGATCATTAGGCCATGATTAGTTCATGAGCATCTGTGAATCTGAATAACAACCACTTTCTTCATGATGTTTTCCTGATCAACTGTGAATCAGCCACTGAGTTGCACAAACTGTTAACATTCATTAATTATTACTTAATCATTCACATCACATTTATTTTCAATTTTGTGTTTTGCATTTACTGGCATATTAATTTATTTATTGAGCCATTTATACGTTTCTTTATTTATTGTTAATTTTGGCAGTTTCAGTCCTGCATAGTTCTCTGGTAACTTACCATTATCTACTTAACAGTCCTCAAATCAAAGTTAGTGAGGAACTAATCCTTAGCAATTCAATGATTATTAGAGTGTTGCCCGGTACACTTTAACGAGAACTTTGCCAATTTCCAACCAGCTTTGTATCACTACAATTTTGGTAGTATATGCAACTGAACAATGATAAACTTACCTGCACCCAGAACCCCCTGCCCTTTTGCTGGCAAAAAAATAGGCAGTGCAACAAACAATCACAATCCTGCCTATTTCTCATCTAAAATATTTGAAAAACAAAATGTGCTATAATACAATAATAGACGCCACTTTCCCAACAGTGAAGTACTTCTTTAATTGAACCTGAAATTCAATACGTACATCAGATTCAGCCTTTGACTCTGTAACTCTGTCTTTCTTGGTAAACTGCCTCTGCTCCCTCTGTTGTACTCCATCCACTACAAGCCATTTCTCATCTGTTTAACACATCAATATTTGATGTAGATTCAGCTCTAAAACCATACGGGCCAGCCTTGGATGAAGCTGAGTAGTATAATCTTTGGTAGCGTAGTGCACCCACCAATACGAGGGGCAATGACCTTCATGCACTGATGCTCTGCAATCATTTTAAAAGCAGAATCTCACCACTACAGAGTACACAAGATAAGACTAAACCTTTATAAGAGGAAGTTGGTGCTCACCCATAAGCCCAAAATCTGTTTGCAAACTCTCAGCATAAATCCAACAATCTGCTCCAACTCAAGCTATTCGACAGCTCTAGTCAATTAAGTCCAGCTGTGCCTCTTTGGTCCGTAAACTTTGAACCTGTGACATAACGAGAAAAAAATAAAACAATAGGCATCCCGCTGCCTACTGCGACTGTTCATAAATTTAGCAAACACATCGACGCCCTACTGTCAGGTCTCCTGAGCCACATCCTTGTAGAATTAATTACAAAAGCCATTTCGTGTTTTAAGATTAATGACTATTGGATATCCATTTAGAGGGCTGTTAACAGATACATCATAACCAATAGAGATGAATTCCCATGGACATTTTAATATCACTCCATATAATTAGGTATTTGTAGCAAACACAGCACACACAATTGCTACTAAACTACCGACTGTCGGGAAACATGATGTATTTGCATTTCTTCTCCCGCTGAGTGTCAATGAGTGTGCTGACATTCATACAGACAATACTTCGAATCCCAGTTATGCTCTTATTAGAGACAAGCTTTTGTGTATTTTCATATTCCATTCGCAAACACTCCTGTAGACACGAATACACCGCCTGTTTCCATGGCAACAGATTGTGGCAAAAAAACCCGACAGGAAACATAGGGTTTATACATGTACAATAAAGGACAGGCGTCAGTCTTGAAGGTTTTTGTGAATTCCAGGCATCTTAGTCAGCTTCCTCTTTGTCGGCATTAGAGCTATTTGTTCCCTTATACATTCATGCTCCATTATAGCCTCAGAAGAGGGTTATAACTCTTATTTTTCTTTAACACTTGACAAACTAAAACACACAATTTTCTCTTCCATCTTAAGCATGTGTGTCTGAATTTGAAGTGCACTACTGCCGCCACTGTGCAGCCGTACAACAAACAAACATTTCAAAGCGATCCCTAGGTGGTACCTTTCAAGCGTGTGCGCCTTCGCTTTATGTGTCAACTTAGACTTTGTATGTGAGCTCACGTCAATATGTACAGCTGGTGCATACGCTGCAAGACAATGGTAGTAGAGCACTTATGTACCACAAAGCTGAACTCCCGTAAATCCATTTACATGATGGAAATATGGCCCCTGCATGCTTTGGAAGGCTGACCTTGGATTCTTGTTTTGCGCTTAGCAGCAAGGATTAGAGGAAATCTTCAACAAACACACATTTTGCTCCGAGAGATCTGGGTCTTTTTTGCCTCAGCTTTATTTCAAAACCACAAAACAAGGCTACTTTTGAACTGCAATCTCTGGCAATTGACAAAAAGGGAAAATACTGTGCAAGGCTGTGATTTTTCTCTTATCTTATTTTCTTTTCGTGTTAAAAGTAGGTTGAGCTGAAGGCAAGGAAACTTACTGATATTCAGTTCTATGAGAAGAAAGGACTTTCCAAAAGTCAAGCTAAACTCTTGGGTAATGTGACCTCCCTTATAAATTAATAAAAAAAAAAATCTATCTTTTTAGCTCTCTGGCGCTGCCCTAGCTGCTGATTTATGCCAGGAATTACTGAACTCCAGGGGTGCTCTGAATTGCTGGGTGGCATTTTTGGGAGGAGTAAAAAGCTCCTCTTAATATAAACAGTATAAAACCTAATCTTCCAGATTTCCTATAGCTGTCTTGGGTTAAAAGGGACCACATTTTAGGGAGTGTTATTTCCATGTCTTTTTTTATTATAATGCAGGTCTAGGTGCTTGACAAATACTGTTACTGTAAAGTATCAAAACTCTCAATCCATGGAGAAATGTGCACAGTCTGTACTCAGAAACTCAAGCTTTAAATGAGCCATCAGGAGTCCTGTAAAGTCTATTCAGTCACCACCCTTAGCAATGCCCCCAGCACGACCATAGTTGCAATAAATATATTAAGAAATATATGTAATCCCCATGTCAGTTCTAGGTAACACAGATCCTGAAATGTCTTCTTTATTTCTGGATTTCAAGCAAATGTCAGTATGGACCAGATGTTGGCAAAGAGAGGGAAGACAAAATGAGCCAAGTTTGGAGACAATAATTGGAATAATCAGCTAAGACTGACAAACTCTGAATTGCAGATCCTGTGTGATTGACTGTGTGGTCTTTAGATTCTATAATCAAAATGTGAACATTGCAAAAAAAAAACATTACAAACTGTACACCATTTACACAAATATTGTTTTTATTTTTTAAGTTCAGGCAAACCGAAGAAAGTGTGGAGTTGAAGTCATTTGGCAAAAAGTTTAAATAAATTAAAACTTTGGGAAATGACAACTGGTAATTAAGAAATGTTTAGAAATGTTAAGAAACATTTTTATTTTAACTTTAATCACAGAAGAACATTTCAAGTGGTGGAACTTGGGTAATTGGAATTAAAAAACAGATCTTCACACCGGTCTCCTACCGCAGCCAAAGCATTTTCATTTCGTGGCAGCAGGGTTATGGCAGTTCCTTGTTAGACCATTAGTGCGACGCATGAACAAGCTCTGGAACATCTCATAATCACTGAAGCACACTTTACACTGAGCACGGAAGCAGAACTGCTTTGATTACCTTTTCACATGTCGGTGAGCTGGTTGAATAGCTTAGCCAAATGTAAAGGATGTTATTATAACATATCACACTTGAAAGCTAATTAACTCCTTGAGGGCAGGTTGTGGAGTTTGCAGGGACACACCTTGGAATAAATGTACACTAGAAATTTTGGTGGTTCTTATAAGATTCTGCATGTTGTATTTAATGTTTCTGAATTTCAAGACCGATTTCTTTTAAACCTACTGCCTCTGGTCTCTTAAAAGATGTTACTATTCCTCCCAACAACCCCAGCAGGAAGATAAGGACAGTGAAAGCCCTTGATAACTTGCATGCATTCAATGAAAGCTTGCATGACACTGAAGCTCTGCAGCCAGAATACTGGAACAGGAATAAACAGTGGCGGCCCTGGAATATTTAATGCCTTAGGCAAGGTGATGAATGGGAGATTTTTATTTGTTACTGAGGTTAGACTTTTCAGGTTTTCTACTGTGTGTTAAAGGTCATGGACGTGGCGCCTTTGGTAACATGCTTACGTGTTGTGTGTTTACAACCTCTGAAATAAACCACACACTGAGAGTGGTACTTTATGACAAAAAACAAACTTGCCTCCTCCATCTATTAAGTCAACTGAATACACAGCTAGGCACAAGTGGTGAATAGGAGGAGATAGCGACGTATGTGAAAAAGCATATGATCAAAGAAGGATCTTTAGATGAAACTGCTAATAAAATATTAGATAAAAAACAAGACTATGCTGCACCACCACTGGGAATTAAGTAATTACTGAAAAAAGTTTTGGTTTAGTACAAAAAATAATGTCTTGTAAAGCTTCATGAGTCAGAAGCTCTAGTTTATGTCAGTAGCAGAAGCTATTCGACTGTGGAAACCTGGGAGTATAGAGTGAACTGCAGCCAGGGGCTACATACATATTAAATGTATACTATTTCATGCACTTTAGGTTCAGTTGAAGAGAGAAAAAAAACATGTTCTGGATCATAAAAGTCTTATACAAGTGTGGAGATGTGCTGAAGGTGTAAGTGTATGTCCTGAAGCATTTTGTGTACTGTCCTGTAATGGTGGGAAAGCCAACCACAGTCTGGGAGGCTACTATACCTCTTCATATGTCATGACTTTGTGTAGCCATGAAAAAAAAAATGGCTAAATATTCAGGATTTTGTGGTTGGAAGTTGATGGCAGTTACTATATATACAATACTGATTAGGGGTATAAAACAAACCACCGCAAAAGAGGACATGCTCAGGTTATTAATTAAATATTTTTTTGTTACTGGTTACTAATGTTTAATTTAGTTTAATTGTAAGTTTTGTCACAGCATGATAAATTGGGAGGTATATGCTGTGGAAATAAACAGTGGGGGTATCGAATCCTGCAGTAACAATACTGAAAAGGTGGGGCTGATTAATTACAATGAGGTTTGTGGGTTGTCCCTTCATCAAGGATTAACAGAACTTCATCTGTTAAATGATTTTTTCTACCACTGAGATCCATCAGCCTTCAGACAAACAAATACTTATCTCTACACCTCCTCCTTTTCCCTTGTTTATCTGATCTTTATCGTTGTGCCGACTTAACAGTGAATTCATGATACTTTCGCATACACTACGATATGGTTTGTTATCATATGGCATGATATCTCTTGTTATATAATATTATGAAGACTGTTAGTCTTGTGTGTCCTGTCCAGACGTTTTCCAGTAGGGGGAAGAGGAGGCAGAACATTTGTAAAGCACCCACATCAGGCTCAACACATCCTGCTTGGCAGTGTGGGTAAGTTCAAATGGTAGAACAACACGTTCCCACTCCAAACTCGACAAACACAACAGCTTGTGCAGTGGCCTTATGCTTCACATAATGACGCTTTGCCAGTGTCAGTTTTGCATGTGAATGGCTCTATGGTCCAGTCAGCAGTAATACAAACATCTTGCTGACAAACAGTTCACATATTATGACATGTTATGACTTTGTGACTTATTAAGTTGTGTAACAGTCACAGTTTAGGCACAGAACTACTTGGTTGGGTTATGGAAAAAATTATACTTTGGGTAGGAATAACAACATTACTTACCTAATTTCAGTACATTGACTTGCTTACATAGTTTAAAAACAAATCAATCTTGACACTTGGTCACAAAGGAGAAGAGAACCACAGTCTCCAGTGGGGAAGTCCAGGGTATTACCCATCCAACCATGCACCGGAACCACCCCCTGACTTGGACTTTTCTTGCTCTTTATACTGCAGCGCCAAACTTCGATGAATAGGCCCACTGACCATGTTGTATTTGGTCACACACCATCAAGTCGGCCTTTATCAGGCTTTACTGCCATGAACCTAGAGGCTTATGTTTTGATATGTATATTGTCATTTTTGCTGTTTGTGAACACAGTTGAATTTAGTTTATTTGGTGACACATGAAGGTCAAGAGAGTAAGAGAAAAACAGTTTAGTATAAGAAATTCCTACTTGTAATGTGCCTGTTATCAAGGTGTAACAGTGAGGCTTGAATCAACCAAGAGGGAAGGAGTTGATGATGAGTCTTTGTTTGTTACCAAACTCCACCAGTCACAGAAAATACAGTATGTGACATAGTGACAAGACTAGGCTAAAAATACACCACCAAACAACAAAAAGTGCCAATCAGATGCAAGTTAGATCACCCAAAGCATTTTTTTTAATAGTTGTGAATATTTTGTGGTGGCATTTTCCTCTAATCTTTAGTTTCAACCAATGCATATATCTGATCAGATGGCACGAAGGAAACAATGCAGGATGAAAAGATACAAGACTTCTTCCTCTGTCTTTGTTTCCTCATCGAAGTTGCTGTCAAAATTGTTATTCGTCAAAACGGTTCAGAATGTCAGCCCAGGCAGGTATATCTTGTAAAGCGTTTTGTTGTGAGAGCTCCGACAGAGCTTACAAGGATTCTCCAAAAAATACCAACGAAGATTCCAGTGTAGCTTATTTGATTTTAAATGGTTGGTGGTAAGATATCCTTTGGTGGAATCAGAATGTAATTATCTAGTTTTGACAACTTGTATTGAAAACTGAGGGGTCTAACTGGAGGGAAATCGTCTCTAATTGGACAAAGAGCGAAGCACTGCCCTCAAGCACGAGAAACCAATTATGTAGCAGGTACCGAAAATAAACAGGCTGCTTCGCTCAGCCGTTCTTTGAGGAGAAATTCATGAATTCCAGATCAATCAAATACAGTCAGGGTGTCTAATGATGTGTACGGATAAATCTTGCATTTGACAGGGCACCGTGTTTGAAATGCAGTCACTGTGATGAAAACACGACGAGGCTGAAGCTAATTTTACCAACACAGTGTTAAAAAGCCTGAAATGTGGACTTTGGCTTTCCTTTAAGAATCTCATGCGAAGATGACATTATGTAAGCCGGTAAAATCAGGGATACTTTTATCAGACATTAACTAAATGGTGTTTTCGTGCATCTCAGTATGTTTTATTTGAAGTTCCGTCCTGTCTCGTCGACATGGATGCAGTTTCGCGCAGTGGAGAATGTTCAGAATTCAAAGGTCAAGTCGTGGGGGTTTTGTATGCAAGATGGAGTGCAAGCCATCGAACAAGAACATTTCTCATTAGCGCTCACTGAGAGGTGTTCCTTCATTGTTCTTATGCAAATGATGAATCATTCTCTGATGCTGTACATGGCAGTCATCCTGTGCAGCAGAATATATAATCTCCACTTTTAAAGCACAGTAAAATAGCTCTCGACATGTTTTACCCTGATGGAGAAGAATAAAGCTGACAACTGTTATACTCTATAAGCATTTTTTAAAAAAATCTTTTTATAATTCATTAATTTTGAGTGCATTGTTACACAGACTAGATGGCTTGTTTGACAAAGTGTTGAAATTATGAGAAGTGTGAGTTGCTGGGGCTCCAAGGAGTTTTCAGTGATTTAAAAACACTGAATTCTAAATGGCTTTGATAATTCAGGAAACGGAGGCTGTCACAGATAAAGTAAAGACCAGTTTGGTGAGACGTGGCAACAGGAACTCTCATCCAAAAACATTGATAACAGGAAGTGGCATTAAGAGTAAGCAGGTGAGGAGCATTTCTGCATTTTTCCAAAACATTTTGTATTCACTCTATTTTATGATTCTAGCGTTGAGGATGCTGGGGATTGTTGACTGAAAACAGATGTGTAAAACACAAAACAGATTAATGGATGGACTGATGTGTGGATTACTTTTTTATCAGATTTTGAACAGTATGTAACAAACTTCCAGTCCCAAATCCCAATTATGAAAGTTGTGTTCATGCCGATTTTGATTCTGAAATGAAGCAAAATACCTCTACACGAGATGGACTGGACTAATGACTATAGAGTGACACTGAGAAATACTCCTTTGGTGTCTCTCTCACATAAAACGAGCTGACCAGATAGAATCATGCACTAAACATACAGCTTTACTTTATAAATATCTCTTTTGAAAAAAAAAAAAAATGACCTCATTTTTATGCCATTTCTGCTAAATGGAAAGTCTGTAAAGATGTTTGAATGTTGTCCAAACACAATATTTTACCTGTACAATCACAATTAACACACAGTTCTGTGTTTAAATATGAATAAGCCTCACAAAAAACATACAAAAAAAAAAGCTTGTCAGTCACTTTATCCTCCAAAGATTGAGACGCCACATCCAAAATGCTCTATTCAGTCAGAGAAGTGGTAAGCATGGCTATGTTCCCTGTTGGCACCTTAAGGCAGCACTGAAAATACAATAAAAAAAAAGCCCCATGAGCTCGCCTGCATGTCTCATACATCTTCAGTCATGCGGAAGGCCGTCCGTCAGTTTTACTGCACATCGGCTTCCTCTCAACGCAGCATCGATGACTGATGGCCCTAAGTGCAACTAGATAACTACGGCAGGGGATGATAAAAATGTGAAAACACACATCCTAGACAGGAAATTGGCCATTTTGGAGCAATTGACACAGAGGAGCTGAAGTGATGGCACTTCCTGTAATGCTCCTTTTGAAAAGCGGAGATGTCTGGTTGTCCGCTGGGAGATGGCTACAGTCCACTGGACATATTTCTGAGGTACATTCACCTAATAGATCTCAATTATTTTGTTTTCTCCTAGCTTTTTCTGCTATTTTAGCTGTTACAAAGTCAAACCTAAAGGGGAATAAGCCTGTCATGAAAAAGTTTCATTCAATATCCTGGATATCTGCCCAAAAAGAATCAATTGAAACAAGTTAGAGAACGGTGAGGTAATATGAGGCAGAGTCATCAGATGAGGTGTAATCAAACCATGGCCTGGTAAAATTAGAGTAACAAGGTATAGTGAGGACCTATGAAAATGGATCGCTGGAGCTTAATGGTGAATGGCATATTGAAAGAGACAAGTGGACGTATGAAGTCATGAGGCGACTCAACTATATTTCACAA
The DNA here is from genome assembly GCF_965226575.1 of Pagrus pagrus. Taxonomy (NCBI): domain Eukaryota; kingdom Metazoa; phylum Chordata; class Actinopteri; order Spariformes; family Sparidae; genus Pagrus; species Pagrus pagrus. Next base: position 17,961,571 of record NC_140194.1, read on the forward strand.
TATTATATTATCTGCAACAGCATGGCTGGAATTGTTTTCAGCCGAGTCTGTATGTGTGTGATCATGGGAAAATATCATCACCCACTGTAGCAGAACCTACCACAGATGCTGTTTTGAGAGCTTTGCCAGTGCTCTGTGTGTCCATCTGTCCATCTGTCTGTCTGTCTGTTTGTCTGTGGACAGATTTTGTCTCCATAATAGCACGACAACCGGGCAGAATGCAGTCACAACACTTAACAGGTGTGTATTTGAGATCAAAATAAATGCAGAGTTCAAAGATGGGTGTGGTCCAAGCCAGAAGTAGTTGGTAGGAAAATTAAATTTGTAAGATAGTTGATTGGTGAGTCTCATTCCCAACTCGTCAAATACTGACGCTTTGGGGTGGTGGCCGGCCTGACCTACCAACCCAAAGCATCAGTATTTGACTTGTTGGAAATGAGACTCGAGGAAGGGCCAATTGTCCCCTCCATGCCCATGGTTTAAGTCACAGATCACTGCATCCCAGCTCCAATCATTCACATCCACTCTTAGTTGTTGTGGTTTGTCCCACATCGTTGGTACTAGTCAGCCCTTGTTGGCAGATTCTAGGTGATTAATAAGCATTTAATTTTGTGCCAGGCCAATCGGTGAGAGAAATCAATCTGATTGGCTGTTCAGCTAAGCGTATCTGTGCACTAGAAGAGAAAGGGAAAGCCCTTTGAGTACGTTGCTGTATCCATGATTGACACATTTTGCATGGTTTCCCTGCATTTTTCACCTCCACCTCTTTGCCAGTGCCATTTGCAACTTTTAATCAGACATATCCTCAATAAGAAGTAGCTATATTAGTAAGAGTAGTGTTAAAATGTTAAGCAAACACTGCAACAACTGCAGCAACAGTTTGTAAATCCGCAGTCCTGATTTCCCTTTTTGAATGACGAATACAGACTACCACCACCTGGTGGTATGGAGGGGTGTTTCCTTCCATGCAGACACAGAACATACGAGCTAGCTTGCTGTCGGCTGTAGGCTTTGTGGTGTGTTGAAGGATCTGTTGCCATGATACAGGCAACATGAGATAACACAACAGTCGGCTTTCGTCACCACTAGTTCTTTGATTTAAAACTGGAGACCATCCTGCAATGGGATCACACCAACTGCAGCACCAAATAGGTATGTATGGTGCAATGGCAGACATGACAAGTGAGTTTGATGAAACAGGTAAACTGTGCCATGTTAAAATTTGTACATTCCTTGTATCAAAGAAGGTGATATTTCAGCAAACACCTCTAATGTCAATGCCAACATTGGCTAAAAGTTGACCATGCGAGTATGGTTAGGCATATTGAATAAATCGCATAGTTCACGTGTTCACCAGTTTGGCATCAAGGCTGGTGTGATTCCATTGCATGATGGTCTCTAGCAAGGGTGGTGAAATATATGATAAATATCTGTTTTTATATTTAATGTCACAGCTTCTCATCTGTTATCTTTTTCCTTCAATGCACCAAATGTCTGAAAAAGTGCACTGAACTGAATTGAAATGATTGATGATCACGATCGTCACGCCCCAGCTGCTCTGCAAGGGTTATGGGCACATTATAGAGGGCAGCAGTTAACCTTTCTTACAGAGTTCAATCAAGAAATTATCTGTCATCTCTATATAATCTGACAGGAAAAATGGCATCAGGAAGACTGTTTATCCATCACTACACAAATGCGATTTACTGGATGTATCTCCTATGGATATTTTTATTTCCGACATAAACCTTGATCATGTGGTGAAATTTGAGTCGCTCATAGTTACAGCCAGCACAGACAGTCTGTAAACAAGTGGGTGTAAAATCACTTCAGTGCTGATTAATGATTCATTTTGTGTGTTGTCAGAAAGTGTTACAGGTTTAATGCTTATCAAACTGCATTACCACTGACGCCAGAGGATTGCAATGCTTGGGATGATTTTCTTATTGACCAACCATAAATGAAATGTTTTGCTGTTAATTAGGCACAGCAACTTGAAAGGCAAATGAAGAAGCATTTGTGGCACTGCAGCAATAACTGTGAAAGTAAGTTCATTGATGTCATGTTAAGCTTTAATTTATATGGCAAATACAACATGTACTGTAAATGGGGACTCCCAAAGATACATTAAAACACTCCAGAGGCTTTTGCCACAACATACATTCAGCATAAGTATGATGGTATAATTAAAAGTGTTTCCCAGAAATTACGTTCATATACAACTTAAAACAGCAAATATCTTTTCAGGGTAACCTAATGGCACATAGATTATGTTTTTTTCAACATAATGAGGAAACTTTTCAGTATATGTATGTGGCAAGCTGCAAGTTTTGATAGTGAAGTGTCATCAAAATATTCACTAACAGCTGATTTTTTTGTCATTTTTACAATTTCTGCTTGCAATGCAATATCTGGTAGCACCAACTAAACCATTGCTAAACTCTTTTTTTGGTTACTTTTAGCTAACATGACTTGTGTTGCAACACTAAATGTAGTTATTTTAACCCAAAGAATGATCTTTTGCCAACCCTGACCAATGAGTAAATAACGCTGTCACACAAATGCCATGAGTAAAAAGTACAATAATTGACTCTGAGATGTTGTGGAGTAGAAGTATAAAGTGGCATTGAACAGAAATACTAAAGTGCAAGTGCCTAGAATTTGTACTTCATTACAATACTTGAGTATGAAGTACTTTTCATCACTGTGCATGATGTGTTTTAACATGTGCTTTTGTTGACTGAGTCTAGCAACAGACAGGTTACAGGATACAAGCTGCTGCACTTTGTATGTAAATTTGTTATTGCAGCTCTTCCTACACTAGAAAAAACGCTGCCTGTGAACATAATCAAGGCAGCAATAACACTTCCCCTCCAAGCACAGGGTTCTGCATGTGGCCTCAGCCACCTGCCTGAGACATCATCTATAGAAGTCCCTGCGTTCAGGGGGATGCTTGGATTGATATGTATGGTGCAGTAATGTTAATTGACACTAATTAACTCACATGAGATGACAAGATCAAGTGTTTCAGCATTTGAAAAGCTTGTTCTAACTGCTGTGAGATGAGACTTTGTTAAGCCTCCGTTGAAAGCAGTCGCACCGATGCATGACAGATGGTTTCATGTTGTTTTTTTCAGAAAAGTTCTTGACTGTGCTAAATGTGGGCTGCTTCTTAAATGGGCCAGACGAGGCCTGCAAATCCAGCGTATTTCATTGCAACAAAGTTAGAGATGATGTTAGAATTACCCACTAAACTCAAATTCTTTACACTGCGTGCTGATCAGCAGGAAAGTCTCATAATTCGGTAGTGCAATAATACTCACAGGCAGTAATTGCTGGCCCGCTGATTCCAAAGAGCTGCTGGAGCTTCTTATTGTGCAGAAGGCGGGAGGCTGAAGATGTGAGGTGGGTAACGTCTCCCTTTAATCCACATACCCTCACAGCATTCCTTCTTCAATTTCTCAGCCACCTGCAAGAACCAAATGACAGTGGAAATGTTCACTCTGGGCTAATAAATCAGATGGTCAGGTAATTAACTTTGTCTCAACATGTGTTACTGAAATCTTCATTTATGAAAGTCAAATGTTTGAGGAAATACAGTATTACAGCATATAGAGAAACCTTTCATTCAAACAGCCATAATTCATTTTGCTCTGTAAATAGACACATTTTTTAACAGGTTTCATCATGTATTTGCATAAAGTCCCTATTTCTTTTGCTGATTTAAAGTACAATTTATTTGTTCAAGTAAGTTGTAATCAAACTACGTTTCACAAAGTGAGAAGCATTTTCACGAGCAGACATCTTTCAGGCGGTGTTCATAATTATCTAAAGACAGCTTCTATTGAAAGCCCTGATATACTGTCACCTGATATTCTGCATATATCCTCCGGACATGTGCTGTTTTAAGAGGGGCTGCCCTGTGACTGAGACTCCAATCCATAGCCTATTCCGATCACAGTGATCCATTTGATCTAGGAAGTTGGAATTTTGCGAGAGTTTCCAGTTGGCAATTTCATCTGGAACGTCCTCTGAAGTTGCATTTCTGACTCGGAAAGTTGGATGCAGCTCACCAACGCTAACCTGAACATCTAAGATGGCTGATCCGCAGATCAACTGCTGTGAAAGCTGTAGCATATATTTTATTAGCACTTGTGTCTTATTTGTGCCATGAAATCGGTCTTATACACAATACTATCCGTCCTCTATATGTTGCTTTGCTGCTGTTATGTGCAAAATACCATGTAATGCAGTGTTGTCAACTGGTACTGCTAACACGGGCTAGTGAATGCTAACCTGACTAGAAAGTTTTTTCCGACTTGACTATGAAATCATTTCCAGCTCCGATTTCCTACTTCTGAGGTAAAGACAATGCTCTGTCAGAGCTTCCTTAGTGTTCTGACCGAACACTAGCTGTAAAACTCTACGAATCTATGTGGTTTTTATTGCTCTTTAAACACTCAATGGCTGATTTTCAGTCTCATTAGGGGCAGCGGAAACAAGCTTTAATATTAATTATATAGCAAAATTGTTATCAGGCAGCCAATATTAGCTTTTTAATTAGCTCTGTTTTGGTCCGGCTCTTTAGCTGCTAAATGTGTCACACCAGCTAGTCGCTTACTGTGCCTGACTGCTGTTTGTTGCTGGGCAGATAGCATACAATGGGTTTATAAGAGCTCTCCACTGAACTTCCTGCTGTGGTGAGAAAAGCAATGCTGAAAGACTCAATCATACACATAGTCACTGGAATGATTCATTAAAAAAGCCCTTGGGGATATTGCATACAGGCATTATGAAAAGCCTTGATTTCAGTATATCATGGTTGAAGTCAAACAATAGACATAAATGAAAGTTCATAGTTTTCAAACTATCTGCAAGGACATCCTCATCCTCAGGATAAATGAACAGATAAACAACAGAGTGGAGTTTGCATAAGTGTACCTGAGGCAGAATTTGCTTTAAGAAAGGATAAAAACAAGACAAGCTGACATTTACTATTCTAGACGTGGACGACCACTAACTATAAGAATATATTTATTCATGCAGTAACCTCATATTGAAGACGCTTCTTGCAAAAGAGTACAACAGTATTTCAGCTTTGCTTTTTTTTTATTTCACATCTCTACTTGCTGCCAGTAATAACCACATGCTCCATTTCCCTCTCTGTGGGTGAGAGACGATCAGACTTTGGAAATGCCAACGAGATCTTGAGTATTCAGAGGTTGTGGATGCTGCAGTTAATTTGTTCCTTCATTACAGAAAATAAATAACAAAAGGGCTTCTGGTGAAATTATTAATATTCACATTTCCAATAATTAATTTTGTATTACAGCATTTGACACTTGAGGCTGTTTGGACTGCCAAATGACAAGTTTGGTCCATGATAATGACAGAACCAGGCACTTGCACCCAAAAATCAGAAGCTGTAGATGTAATTTGTCATACAACCACAAATATCGATATATCAGCTGAGTTGCATTTATCAGCAGACAGCTCAAATGGCTTGGCAAACACGTACTTGAGCCTCCACATTTGATACGTACACACAGAACCAGCTGACGCATTTAAATCAGAAGGGATGAACTTCCCTTTGATTTCCTGGCTGTGAAAAAGTAAGACCTTGGATCCAAAGCAAAGCGTTGGAGCATCTGTGCTGAAGTAATTTGTCTGCAGAGTTGTTGGCAGTGATAGAGACACCTTGTTCTTCCTCTGCAAGATGTTCTACATCTCATCTGCCTCATTACTGGCAAAACAATTAATTTCAAGGTATGATATTTGGTTTCGGATTATTTAACAGCATCTGCGGTGCGGCTCATGCCACATTATTATTGACATAATTGTATATTATATAGCTGAACCACCATGTTACTCCTCTTATGTACAGTCTGATCAGTTTACACATGGGAAAAGTGAAAGAAAAACAAGATAAACATTTTGGCATTTGCGGCAGATAACATTTTAACATTAACGTTTTTGGTTGATTGGTTGGGCGGCTAATACTGCAGCAGTTTCTTTGCTGCTTGGTTAAGTTTAGGAAAAGATCATACTTTGGGTTAAAATAGTTACATTCATCTCATAAGGTAAGTTACGTAAGTGACATAATTCACGTCATATAACATACTTGACACCCGTTACCTAATTTGCACACGTTAACTTACTATGTTACATCAATTAAAAACATGTCCTTCCTGACTCCTGGTCCCAAACGAGATGCAAACCCGCTCTGCCGAGGGAAATTCCTGTGAATGACTCACCCAAACGCCCCAGCCACCCCCATCAGACTTTTCTCGCTCCTTACTGTATACTACAGCATGAGAGGGTTGCTTCAAGACGTGATTCTAGAGGTGCAGTATCTGATGTTTTGGGAGTGAGAACGGGCTGTGTTTGTGTTTGTGCTGGCTCAGTTAGCTTCCAAAAAGCTATGAATATATGAATCAAAAGACCCAAACTTGCAAAAGAAGTTCAGTGTTATTTATAACCTGCACCTGTAGTTCTGTGCATAAGTGGGCTGAATCAACAATGGGCAACAACTCATGAAGGCAAATCCTGGGGTCAGGGAAAACCTTTTTTGACCCATAATTCACTTTTCTAACAGACTATGTGTAATTGCTAGCTATGTGATGTGATGTGAGATATTCTCCCAGCTGTAATAAAGCATCGATGACATTACTTGCTGAAATAGCAAACACACTATGCTTGGCTTCCCTCTGATAATGCACAAAAAGCTGCTTCAGTGAAACCTGGAAGTCAGCTCCTCATCAAAACTGCTGCTGGCTATTTTAAGAGTGAAGCAGAGCTTGATAAGGGAATTGGCCCATTGTTTCCCCCACTTGAAAGCTGTCAACCTGAGCATGCAAAGATTATTCCTGCCACTCCGCCACATTGATGGGACCTCCGAGAATATTATTGTTCCTGCCGCAGCCATACGTCCGCCATGACATGCGGAGTATGTAACTGCTGCATGTTACTCTGTATTGTATTGCTGAGATAAAGGCAGCTTGGATGACTTTATTTGTCTGTTTATTTTTTGAAAGCATAATGGACGCAGGGTTCGAGGAGATTCAATACAATATCCTCAGAACAAGCAACCTCTTCTTCGACAACCTTGGTATAATCACAGCTAAAAGGCATAAGCACACAGATATAGTCTAAATAGAAACTGAACCCCATAAAGTAAATAGGATACTGCAGAGAGAGAAGATGAGTCATGGATAAACACCATCTGCAAGGCATTTAACTTTTAAACATTTAAAACGGAGAACAGGGAACCACACGGAATGGAAAACAAGATCATGATAGACGATGGGGGGTACTGTGTAAAAATCCTCCCAGTATGCTTGACGGAAAAGTAATTTCAAGGGTATAGTATGAAATGATATACAGTATAATATAAATGCATGCATAAGTGAACTGTGGATCAACAGCAGCAAAGCCTCTGGGAATAAAAAAAATAATAAAAACTTTTTCCCAGTCTCTATCATGTGCTCGCATGATTTTACAAATCATCTCCGTGAGCAGAAGTCTTTGCTACAGATAGCTCGGGACTTTGCTTTTTTTCCCCATGTGTCTGTGACAAGATTAGGCTATCTCTCCTTGTGCACATGGATGACTGACTCCTTGGGGCTGGTCGCATCTCTCTTGCGCCTCCTCCCTCAATCCCATGGCAGAAAACATTTCTATTTTCAACAGGATTAGCTCTCACCACAAGCCACCTGACAGGCAAAAGCATCACCCGTGTGGCACAGGCCCCCCAGGCTCCCAGCAGAACATATAGCGGCCTCGCTGACTAACAGGGATCCTGGGGAGTTTACCTTACAGTGGCATGCACAGTGGGTAGCATCGTTCCAACTTCTATATGACATCTTTCACCCGCCCCTGTCGAAAACATTAACTACAAAGGATCTGTGAGTCCTGTCTTTCAAGAAGTAAATAAATCTGTGGCTGCAAAAAGAAGAGAACAAGCAGTCCCTCAGCAGAGTTAACAAACAACATGTTTGTCATTAAAGAGGATGGATTGGTTCAATATCCCATATTATAAAATTGCAGACTCATCCTCGAGCAATAAAATAAAGAAATAAAGACGCAAAGAAATAAAAAAAGTTCTTAAGATGACAGCTATTTCCACATGCCAAAATATTTGGTACATCATTTTGCAAGAATAACACTGTCATTGTGTTGCTCATGATTTCTGTAGTCGTAATCCCTGTTGCAGTTGCTCTTATCTTCATTGAGGGACATATTTTCTGTCAGTGTGTTCTGTATTACACCGATACTTTCCCCTAATCTGTAATCCTTAGCCGAAAAAATCCTCAAACAAGGATTTGATGCAAAAAATAGGACTTTGAGAGAAAATTTTCTATATTTTAAAATAAAGCCTGACTAAAAATCCAGCAAATATCGGATCTTTAAGATTTTTTGAGTACACAACGTCTGTGCCAGTTGGCAAACTGTGAGTAGTGCAAGGAATTAAAAGGATTCACCTCTCTCTCAGCAATTAGCAGCTTTAACAATAGCTTTGAGGGGCCTCTGAGCAAGACACTTAACCCCAACTGCACTATTGGGACTGTGCGCTGACCTGCAGTAGAGAACTTACACTCACAAGCTCCGAGGCAGGAAGTGTTTGCACTGATTATGTGATGCGGGTTGGTGTATTTCAGTGAAATATGTATGAATTAAAAACCTTTGTGAACCTTATAAAGCAAACACATGAGGAGAACCAGCAGAAGGTGGCTGCAAACCCTGAGTGTTATATGTAAAATGTATATGAACAAAAGGATGTTTGACATGCAGTACCTTTGTTGCGTGCCCCTTTTGTGTATATTCTGCGAGTTAGGGAGTATATCGATTCCGATTATATGTCTTGAGAATAATTATCAGGAATTTTGAGCAAAGCTGTAGATTGTCTATTAAATATGAAGGTCCAAAGATCAAAAATAAATAAATAAATAAAAATCATCCTTCCTGCAACTCTTGAGCTCAACAATTAACACATCATGTCTTGTTTGTTTAAAATGTCAGCTTGTGGTTTTTGAAGTCACATGCACAACTTTGGAGCAGTGACTTCCTGGTGTCTCCGCTGGCTTGCCTAGCAACCTCTCGGTGATGAGATAAGCTAACTCCTCTTGCTTTGTAGTTTACAAACAGATATAAGAGTGAAATTGATCTTCTAATAATTGTTGTTAGTTATTTGTCTGTACTAAAAAGCAAAAAGCTTCATAAATAACACATTTATGGCCCTAGCATCAGAACTAATAAGAATATTGAATCTTTTTCAGTGTACTACCATTTTAAAGATGATATCGCCTCTCTTGTGACAGTGACTAGGAGGAAACAGTGCCTCTTAAACCGATGAATATTACATGCTCTGCTTACTCCCTCCTCAAAAAAAAAACCCATAAAATTCCTGGCAGTCATTGTGTGCTGCAGGTCAAGGCAGGACAATCAAATCCCAACTGCATCTCTCAGAAAGCTGAACACTTGTTCGTTTGAACTCGTTCAACCACATTCACATCACTCAAAAAAAATACCTGTAATTTCATGTGAATAAAAATGTTTTCGATTTAAATTCATGTCATTTCTTTTCCCTCTTCAGATTTCTTTTTAAAAAGCACAAAAGTAAGGAGAAATAAAGCTGAAGGCTCCAGGGTCATGTGAATCACCTCTCAGTCAGGGCCAACAGCTCAGGTCATTAAAGCAATACCTTCAACCATGACATTCTATATTTTGGCCTGTTATTTTTGTTCAGCCAGCTCTGTCACAGTGCAATGGAAGTTTTTAGAGTGCCATTGTTGTCAAATGAAAATTGGACGTTAGCATTTTTGGCAGTCATTTAAAAAAATGATTAGCTGAAGTTAATAAGATGAACACGATTTTGAGAGTTGTTGTTGCCTTTACTCTCGCGTGTTGGATTTGACATGAAACAATCAGGCTGACTTTTGGCTTTAACAGGTGAACAACAGGGACTCTAATTAGACATTGACCTCTGGCTCAAGGTGGTGGTACAGCAGCAATGATTCTAAATGTATAGATAAGTGACCAAGAGGTTTTTTCATTGCCAAACAGTGGGGTGTTCTTCTTTGCGGTCATGTATTTAAACTGCTTAAGATCAGGCTGAAGGCAAAAAGAAGTCAAAATTGGCAAGAAATTAAATATATATAAACACAAATATATATGTGGATATATATATATATATATATATATATATATATACACAAATCAAAGTGTGCATATGTACCTTTTGAGAGCAGCAGTCACTGTGGCCACAAGAGGCAATTACAGAATTATAGTAAATGCTAAAACTTTAGCACAAGTTAAATTAAAAAGCCACTGCAGTTTGTCAACATTATCTTGCATTAGCCACCATACCATGTTCTTTTTACTCCCCTTCAGCCTCTTTGCTCAAGTTCAAAGTTCATTTGTAACTGAATGAATGTGTGCTTAATCTTTCAAAAGTCACATAGTATACCTTTAAAGGGTAACACCTATTTTACACATTAAAGTGTGTTTACAGGTCCTGTAGTAGTACTACTGCAGGTGTAATAATAGTGATTTAAAAAAGTAAAGAAAAAGCTGCATACAGCCTTGTGGCTCCAGTGGAAGTTGCATGTAATCTGATGTGTGACTAAGTTGCATTGTGGGTAATGTAGGCACCAGATTTTGAAAAGCAGTCCACTGGTCACTTGTACTGACTATAGTATCAAAAAAGACAATGTTAAAGACTGCAATTACCCTCGACTGTATTAAACCTGAATAAACTTCCTACGTGAATGAAAGTCAGCCTTCACTTTCTTCATCTTCTACCTTTGCGTCTTTAGCTACATATAAAAATGTTTTATGCTGTGTCAGCCAAAAGTATCTCTTTACTAAAAAAACAGAACTTACTGAACCACAGATGTTGTTTTAATTGGTCATTGTGTCTTAAATTTAACGAGATATTGATGTTATGTTTGTTCCCTGGCACACAGTGCCCTCAGACTGTTTATGTTTAATTGACTCTGTCAAAGTTCAACATTCTGTGAATGACCTATCATAAGCTAAAACCACACCACCAGCTCTTTGATATGTGTCAAACCACTAATTAACTGCATTTGATTGTCTTTTCTCTTTTCTACCCTCAAACTGACTGATTCTGTCTGCTTCACATCAGCTTTATCTCCCCAGCCTTTCACATGAACTTCCATCTGCTGAGTTGTTGAATCTTTCTTCTCAATTCCCCTGGATTACTAACCCTTTTTATTTATTCCTGTTATCTATTTCAAATTCCATTGCACCTTTGAAATGTGAAGGTGCACAAAATTGAAGCTAATCCAGTGCTAAAGCATGCCTCGGGGGCTATTAGAGAGTTCTGTTGCACAAAAAAAGGTGAACACCAGATCTCGTTTGATATTTATAAAAGATCTGTTATTCATTTATGAAATTTCTCTTCGTCATGGGAGATGGGAGAACCTAATTTAAATTCCAATTGGGGGAAAAACAATTGATTAACAATGCATTTGTCTGTCTGTCAAAATTCAGAGGAAAATATCACACAGTTCCTAAAGCGTAGTCTGAGCCATGACAACTTATTAAATGTAATATTAATAGAATGAAGCATTCTTTCACACGTAACCTGTTTATTGCATTTGCATGTATACATGTCACCACCTGGATGTACAGTAGGAGTGCAGCAAAAAAGAAGAAAAGTTGTGCTGTTCTCGTGTCCTACTCTGTGTATTAGGTGGTTCCTTATTCAAAGGAAAGAAAGTCATATTATGATATTAGATACCACTTGTTTGTCCTGTTTCTACATGTTTTTCATTATTCATAGGTGCAGCTACATTCTGGAATTATGATCCTCCTCATAAATAATTTCTCTCTCATTTTTTCTTTGGTTCTTGAAAAAAAAAAAAAAAGGAGAAGTAAAATGATTCATAACCTGCTGTCAGTCACCAGAATCTGATTTCCCTGTGAGGTTCCATGTAGTGGTGATGATGTTGCAGAATGACAGTCACCTTAAAACTAAGCCAAAGATCGGCCCCTTCTCCTATGTCCCACTGGACCTTACTACAGAAAATAATTTGTACAGTCAATGTGAAGAGACAAATACATCTTTGATCCCATTTGAATTTTGCCATGAATCACACATAGGATGTTTGCCAATTTAAAAGATAATTTTACAGGCCAAGAAACAGTTTGCTGTAAAACACCATTTAGTTTTGTGTAAAACAGCTCAGTTAACTACATTATCTTGCACAATATATGTCAGGTGCAGTTAAGCAAAAGAGTTGGTTTTAAAAATTGTTTCCAGAGGTCAATTTTTCTTTTACGTTCAGATTTTAATAGGCTACCTATCCATCCTGTAACAGCTTGATTGGCTATTTATGTTGCACTAGTCCAGTGCAAAAACACAATCCAAATAACCACAGCCAACCTCCCATGAGGCAACGAAAACCCTTTTGACAAGCAAAAGTAATTATGTGCTCCCCGAGCCCTTGTTTTCATGGTTCATGACTCCTGCCCCCCTCCAGCCTCCGAAAGGAGTCTGAATTCATTTTAATGACTTAATTTAAAAGCACAACACAATCAAGGTAATTAGGGTAACCTGGCAAAGTTTGGGTGACTGTCAGGTTTTAAGTCTGTGTCATCGAGGGGAAAGATGCTGCAAACGCTGGCTGTCACATTAGTTCCATCTCTAATTAGAGGGCAGCAGTTTAACTGGGGCAGATGAGAGAGGTGTCCAGGGAGCTCCGCAGGTCCACTTTAATTAACGGATGAGCAATTAATCAATTACTCATTTGTGGAGGGCAATTAACAAAAATTTCCTAAATCTGAACTTAATTGTGGTGTTTTTTTGTTTTGAATGTGCATTGCGCCCTTGCAGGTTTTCGCCTGCAGCAGCTGTGAAAGGTCCACTGGTGCTTAAATATATTACCACAGGTTTGGATCATTTCAGTGCACAATGAGAAATCTGAGCTCTGTCATGATTCACCATTTGCACCGCTCCATGCCAATTTATGAGTAATCCATCAAATAATTTGCTTCACACAAGCAAATTAATCATCAATGTATAATTATAATATCATTAAGGAGCTGTGTATTCCTGAAAATGATGCCTAAATGTTTTCATGAATCATTCCGTCCGAGGTGTTATAAAAAAGAGCTGGAGCACAGCATCCCCAGTGCCTCTCACCGCAGAAAAGTTCAGCTTTGTTAATTTTGTCATATAACACATTAGCACAGACATTTCATGGGTCATGAGCCATTAATACTTAATTAACTCAAGATGCGTTTTTTTCCATACGATCTAGGAATAAAGAAATGCAATCATATTGTACACATACTCCTCAGCAAAAACAAAGTTTAAAGTGTATTCAATGGCTTTTTTTTTTAGCAAAATCACCTTTGTACATGTCATATGTATAAAGTGTAAAAATGGTCAATGGTATGTTTCTATCAAGTTTATTCTGATTGCCACACGATTGAGCTTATTTCATTCTATGTTCTACATTTTGTATCAAGCAGTGAAGAAAAGAGAAATCCTTGACCACAGTTTGCCTTTATCCAGTGCCTAATACATTCTTCAAATATTTAAGGGCAATAAAACAGCCTAATGTGCTGTATCTTGTGTCCGAGTACAGATCTGCTTGAGTTAGCTGCAATTGATTGAATCACTCTCCAAACATGATGAATATGTCAAAGACTTATTTCTATTCTTGTTGATCTTAGAGCACAGCGACTGAGTGTTATAGACAATCTCTTAACTGTAGGACCCAGACATACCAGCAGATAATAGTCTCAGTCCGGAAAGCAGATGCAAGTTTCTTCTTAGTAATATTCCTAATGGGTGTCTGTCTCACTCTAAAATTCTGAAATATTGCCCTCACTTACTGTAATTGCAGTTTTGGGTGGCTTATCACTGTAGAGACGCAATTATAAAATGAAGAAAAGTTTACTGATGGGATCAAGTTGCTGAACTTTTTTCCCTTCTAAGCATATTTCTTAGGGCATTGAATCCTTTCAGCAGTCGTAAAAGCGCCAGCATCTCTTTGAAGACCAAGTCATTTTATTACATGAGGGGAGGGAATGTCTGATGAAGGAGCAGAGAAGTGTTATGACGGTGGTTTAGTTTTAATAAGGCGCTGTGTTTATGGACACAGTGCCCACTTTAGGGTTAAATCAACAACTGAATAACACAGGGCAAGGAGTCATTTTGGTTTTCATCTCACATTTCTGGAGGGTGCTGACACAAGGTCGGTGTCAGCAGATAGAACAAAAATCAGATGGTTGTAACTTTGAAACTCCTCCCGAGGAGATAAACAGCGGGCCCATATTTCTCCATGATTGACTTTGGCAGCTATCCATTAGATTAATCAACAGGGATGCTAAGGAAATGAGCTGGAAATGAAATGAATAACCAGCCTTGGGAAAATTTACAATTTAGAAAAAACATGATTACACATCTGAAGTGTGCGATAGATCTACTCATTAATGCATATCCACTTGATAGATGCATGCTGCTCAGGATGTTTTGGTCTGATGACTGTCTTGACAGAAGAACCACACAGAGTTCATGTCGACCTGTGAGCCTGCAGCCCAGTCATGAATATTAATGACAATACCAGGAGACCAAGGAGACTCATTAGAACGCTGGAGCATTATTGCACACCTACAGTAGCTGGAATGCTGTAACCCCAAGTGCCCTCGATTTGGAAATCTGGTGGATTTGCAATCTGGGGATCAAATCAATCATCCTCATGCTCCTGAATGTGGTCACTTCAGATTACAGCAAGGCCGACATTTAGGAGCCAAAGGAAGGAAGGAAGTAGAATTTTCAACTTAATCTGATTTTATGGTGTTGATTTCATAATAACATGGAGCACATATTTACATCCTGGAATACGAACAACCCAATCACCAGAATAAATGATGGCAATGTTTGTCTCTGTACAAATACAGGTATGTTGAAACTTTACATTTCTGTATGTTGAAACTTTTCTTTAGGTCCAATTTTCTATTTTAACTTGTGACAAAGCAGTGCATACTCTGGTTAGGCTTAGGCTCAAAACCCTCTTGGTTAGGGTTAGGAGAAGACCATGTTTTTGGCCTAAAATACCTGTTTTGTCGCCACAAACAAGGTTCGAGTTGTCCATTGGTTCCATAAAAATATCCAATCTTTTGACACCAACAAACGTTGAAACCCTGTGGTCCCTCTTCAGTATTTTCAAACTTACAAATGTTGAAACGCAGTCTCAAACTACGGTCACTTGCCAACCTTGTTGCCTGTAACTCCACTACCAACCCCCCCACCTCCAGATATGAAAGTAAGGTCACAAACATGTAATGCAAGTGTGATTTGATATGTTTTATTTAAATGTCAATACGGCCTATGAAACGCACAAATGTGAACATGTCAGTGGTTTGCAGAAACTTTGCCAACATTTTATCCTGGCGACTGCACTGAATATGCATGACAACAACAACAAAACGCAACTGCAATCACTATCAAATAAATGCACTTCACCTTGAAGATGTGTCTTTGCATGCGTGTACTAGACCGGCTCATGATGCATTTGCAGCATCACAACAGCTGCTTCCATCTATTACAAGCCCTGACTGCAGAGGAAAAATATCACCATGAAGGGTTCTGTACTGTATCCGGTGGCCAGATGCTGCTGTGACGTTTCACACAGTCTCAGAACACACACAGGTCCTCACCTTGAACCATCCTCATCAAAAGGGTCAGCAACATACATTGCTTTCTGCTGACTCAGTGTCATAAGTGCTAGCTCTCCATCACCAATGTCATTAGGTTCTCGGCTTCAATTTTACCCTCTTCAGACTGATTGCTACACTCTTACATTGAAAAAAAAAAATCAACTTCAAGTCATCTGTCTTTCCGTGTAAACAATCACTAATAATGCAATGGCACATTAAGCCCTCCCTTCCCCTTTAATAATGATTTTATGGTGACATCAAGTCCCGAGGCAGACTTACTGTTAGTATTCCCTCACTGATGCTTAGGAAATGATTTATATTAGCACTGCTACCTGATACCATATTCACCACATGGCACCAGAGGCAAAATAGTCCCATTTATACCCAGAGACATTAAATTCACAAATGATTTGAGGAGTGGTCCAAGGGAAGGCAAGGAAAAAAAGAGGCAAATTCTAGAGCAGCAGATGGTGTGAAATGACTTGAGATTTTGGTGTGAAACAACTTGAGATTTAGTGCATGACTAACAAAAAAGGCTGCCAAAAGCACTTGAGCTTATTTCATAACCATAAATGAGATAAAGTGCAATGGAGTGGCATTTTAGAGTCTGAGATTAATGACGAATGTATATTTGTGATTCTGTAAGACGTCCAACTCCTGACTGGCGGGGGCTCAGAAGTACAAACAGTCTCAATAAAGTGAATAGTAAGATGATAAGATGCTGACACATTTATATACTTGAAGCATTTTTACTGTTGTATCAGTCAATACTGTTGTATTTTATGCCGGTGTTTCACAATCTGGGGGTCTGGTCCCCTACAAAGACACAAGACAAATCTGAGGGGTCGTGAGAAGATAAATGCTATACAGAAGAGGAATTAAACACATTTGATGCATATATATATATATATATATATATGCATATATATATATGCATACATTATATATGCTTTGTGAAATATTGGATTTTTTACTTCTTTGAAACCATAGACATTCATTTAAATGAAACATCTGAGATGATAAGAGAAGAAATCTGTCTGTCTGAAAAAAGTGCTTTTTGTAAAGAGTTACAAGTCAACAAGATTGGGGACCACTGTTTTACTCTTTAACAATATATTGTATTTTAGAATATGTATTTTAATAATGACACTCATCTGGAAAATTGTATCTATCAAATAAATATGGTAGAGCAAGTAGTTAAAAAGTAGTAAAAATAATTGTGGAGACATACTGTATAGTCTGTGCTTATGAATCAAAGGAAAGCAGCACGGATGACATATTTTTGTAGGCTAACCCTAAAGTTAACCCTGACGATTTTTGAAGCATAAATGCAATCACCAAATGTAAAAGGTTAACATAGCGATAAACAAAGACAATTATGGCCGCATGAATTTGTCATCACCACTATTCCAACTACAATAGCATACATACTTTGTGAAGTTAGAGTTAGAATAGTTTGCAACTAAAGTCCACCTGTAAAGACGGACTAGTGAGCAGATGAGTCTCCGTGTTTGGTATGATGACGTTCAATGTCCCCTGACAACCTCTGCAGTCTCATTTAGCCACTTGATAGCAACAGCCATCTAACCGAAAACCCATTCAAAAACATATTGACTTTGAGACAAGGGAACCCAGGTGCAAAAATGCTAATTTATTTCTTGGTTTCAAGATTCATTTCTGCGGCCATCTATAGGCATTTAAACAACTGCTGTGTGCTTAAAATGCTTCGTCACAGTCTGTGAAACTTTCTTGTTGCATTTTAGTTGAACTAAAAAAAAAAAATGTAATAAATAATAAATAAAATATGATCAAATCTCAGATGAGGTATACACAAGAGGTCCTGAGACCTGAGACCTGAGCCCTGCGTAGGAAGCTCCCCTGAGATCCCCCCCTCCCTCCATCTCAATAGCCTTATCTTCGATGTGCAACTGATGAACTCCTGAAAGGCTCTCTGGGTTTTCGCCCGTATGGATCAACTGACAGAGGGACGGGGGGCTTGGTCCATTTCTCTCTCACAGGGAGATAAGCGCTGTCTGTCAGCTTGATTGACGTATCAAAGAAGGGTAGCCTCTGTCATTGTGGGGGGACTTGACTTACAGATAGGCTTTCTCAGCCATTCACCCGACTGGTTTCTAATACAAACAAGCCAGACCGACAGACATGGCTGCTTTGTTTGCCGACATAAAGAGGTATTATGATGATGCTGGATTTTTAGTACAATAAGACCTGCGAATTGAATAGCAGACTTCAGCAAAAGAGGATGGGGACAGTAAGGAGAATGGACTACAGCAGTGAATTCAGGATCCGGGATACATGTCTGGAATTACTGATTGAAGGGCAGGCGTACAGGGTATACATTTGCAGGAAATATTAAATAAAAAACAAAATTCAACTCATTAGTTTTGATAAAAAATTCAGTACTCTTTGATAGGCCTTTTATTTTGTAAACCACTGGCATCATTTGTTTTCTTTTCTCGCTCACACACACACAAAGACAAAAAAAAGTGGCATTGAGAGAAACTGACTGCTGCTTAACCAACTGAACAAATTAGTGGACTGTAGAGCTTTAAGCAGCCCTTGAGTTATCACTATTAATCTCAGGCATCCTTTGGGAGAAACTTCTATCTGCAGTGGCTTGTTGACTTCAAGGCATCACAAGTAAATAAAAGACCGTAAATAGTGACCGAGAGGGCAACCATCATCAGGGACCATCAGCGAGGCAGAGCTGGAGTTTCGCAGAGAAAGACCGTTAGCAGCTTTCTCCTTTGATACAGCAGCAGGCAGTTTGCCAAAACACCCTTATCCTCAACTCACCACTGCTCAAATGAGGCTTCAATTATTTAGCCAGAGACCAGCGAGGAATCATAAGGAGAGCCTGTGCACTTTTTAGCGCTAACAGGGCTCTCTGTTGCATTTCTTCGAGTTTTTCCATGGACGTCCAAACACCTGATGGATTTCCCAAAAATGTGAGTCCCGCAGCACTAAGCACATTCACATCACACCACTGCCAGGGAGGTTTGGCTGACAGAAGTTGACAATAAGTGTTTCAAACCTGCATTGACTTTGCGGTGTGTTCCTGTCTGGCAATACATAACATTACAACAAGCACAACAAAAAGGTGTGAGGAAAACAACCCATACATATTGCAGCTGTGGGCTCACACGGGGCTTCATACATCAAAGGCTGGAGGGGCCAGGCTGCCGAAAATCACACAGGCTGTTTTGCATTCACCTCTTCGTCCTTCAAAAGCTGCACGGGTACCAGCCCGACTGGAGAAGCCACAGAAAAGTAATTGGAAATGCAGCCCCACACAAGGAGCCACCATTTATCAGACAGTGATAGGTACAGTAGCATTTTTACCCGACTACTTTTGTGTTGAGAGGATTGATGCTTTTTAGGCGGTTTGTTACAGATGAGACTCGTGATGCAGCTGGGCAGGAAAAGCATTTTCATGTTTGGTCAGTCATCGCTGTCATTCAGCAGATTCATTCAGTGCAGCTAGTGTTTTCTGATTGTTGTGTTCATTTGGTAATTGACGCAGAATAAAAAAATAAATAAAAAATACATTACATTACCACTTGTGCACACTACCATATTAAGTCTGTGTATTTAATCAGTGTGTTTACATATTTATAATCCATTATTTTCTATAAATAAATGGAAACCCATCAATTAGAAATTAATAAAAACAGAATGGATAAAACAGTTCTTTCCAAGTCGACTTGATGTCTTTTGTCTCTTCATCTATGTTATAGTTTGGCACCAGACAGGCAGGTCAGGAGGTTTGGAGACATAAAATTGAAAAGTAATGGATGTGAGTGCCTGTATTTATGTATTACATCAGCAATGGGAGGGAGTAGCCGCCCGTGGATTCACTCTGGTACTCTTCAAGACATTTTATAGTATCGTACAGTGTTGAAGGGCACAATCCCATGTCTGTTTTTTTGTTTTTTTGTTTTCCAACTTGTTAAAGCTGCCCCTCTTCTTCTAATTAATCCAGATGGTGCACACAGGCATCATAGCTGGAGTTGTCAGGGCTAATACTCATTTGTTCAGATGAATCCATGCAGAGATGATTCATCTTTTATAGTATATAATTTAGGGCTGTAACAAAAGATTATTTTCAATAAATCTGTTGATTATTTTCTCAATCATGTGTTTAATTGTTTAGACAGTGGCACGTCAGAAAATAGTGAAGAAATATCTCCGAGCAAGGGCAATGCCTACAAATGTCTTGTTTTGTCTGCCGAACAGTTTAAAACCAAAAAGGTGTTAATTTGATATAATATATCACAATTAAAATAGTCAATCTCACATTTAAAGAGCTGGGACTGAACAATTTTCTGTCAATCAGCTTATCGGGACAAATTGTTCTAGCTCTAATTTCACGACAGAAGAATACAAAAAACTTGGCAGACCAACATATTTCATGAATTCATATTTCAAATACTGTTTCCCAGGTGTCAGATCCATGTCTTATTATTTAGAGGATCTTTGTGAGCTTGGGCAACATTTGAGTTCTTTTAATTCTTAAATTACTTACATAAAACAGATTTTTTTGGACTGAAGAGCTACACCATTTCTCCAACTTACAACAGTGCTATTTTAACTTACTTTAACGGTTGTGCTAGGCATGTGTTTTTTTTATTTATTTTTTTATTTAATTCCCTGCTGAAGTAGCCTCGAGGTCTCAGTAAATGTGAACAGCTCTCAAACATGTTGTGACACAGTTTATTCATCTGTCACTATGCCTAATTAGTTTAGTTTAAAATAGTCTTTTCCGAGATAAACTATAGTTTTTTGCTGTTCAAGTTAATTTAGCTCACCACTCAAAAACTGTTAAATTAAGTTTGTTTTGCGAGAACTGAAACAGAAAGTTCTTTTTTTATTCTTTGTTTACTAGCTGAAGCGCTGACCTAAATTTTCTGTCTCCCATACTTCCTGTCTAAAGTCTAGCCTTATTTCCTGTTTACTGATACATCATATACCATCTGTGAGCCATTATCATTAAAATCCAAGGACTGACACCCCGCTGGCATGCTGGGAGAGACATGACTGAGTGAAAAAGAGCAGACACTTTTCTATTGTCACGACCGATTTCAAGGTGACAGGGGAGGTGTCGAAAGTTTGATTGATTGTGCTCACATCCAATACAGTCCAATAACACACAGCTGAGTCAAACCACCTGGATCAATACAGTTCCAAGTGACGAAGATGGATATGTATTTGTCTTTTTCTGTGAGAGCATTATCTAATAAATCAAGCCTAGTTGGTAATTACTTCATATGCTAAAGGGCAGGCATTATGATTAGCTTGGTATTGTTTATTATTTCATAATAATAAGTATAAGTACCTTAACATAAACAAGGGGCTAATTTGCACATGATGTGCAATTTATGAACCCTCAACATGCTGGCAGCAGGATTGCCCCCAAATTGTGTCAACATATGGATGTTTTAACAACACATGTACATTTTATAATAAGCTTCGGACCATATGTCTTTGTACGTATGTAATTTGCTATAATGATTGTAGTAAAGTTGCACATGTTAATTAGCAAGCAAAGTAGAGTATTTCAACTGTCCTACCCAGATAACAGATTACGGCATCAGCTATGAAGCAGAATAATTCAAATCGTTAATAGACCGGTAATTGTAGTATGTTGCACAGTCATCTGTATGATGAGAAAATATGAATTCCACAGAACCTCGGGCCCTTAAACTGAGTGTATGGCAAACAAAATCAACTGCGTAGACTAATCAACGTTTTAAAAATCCCTAATTATCTCACTGCTCCCCTAAATGCTAAAACCTCTCAATCAACCTAATCTTCACCTTACATTCAGCTGCACTTTCGAGAACATAAACACAGTTGTGCCACAGAACAGAATCTCTCACTCAAGTTGCTTAGCAAAAAGACTGCACCAGATGCTTATGTTAGATTATCACGCATACTGATAGCAGCAGACTTTTCACAGCACTGCATCAAAATGTTAATTTTCCCAAGATGAAATAATCTAACATTCTGAAGTTTTAATTAGCAGTTAGTTTCCCTCAATTTTGAAAAGATGTTATGTCTGTAAAAGCTGTTATTGGGGCCTGTGAGGGGGAGTCTCACACAAGACAAATCTCGCACTTACTGTAGAAACAACTGATCTACTAAAACATTTTTTTTATTTAATTTCGGACAATATGCACATTATCCCATGGGCAACTAGTTTTTGAGGCCACTGACAAATTCCACACCAGCAGCATAACATGAACTAAGGTTACATAGAAAGAAGGTTATGAGAACATTTATTTTTGCAGTCTCCTCAGTCAAGTTGATCTGATTATTTAAATCTGCGTGGTCTGAAAAGACTAAAAGAAAGGAGATGTGCGAATCAGAATGTACCAAATATAAATCCATGTGACAGAGTCAATGCTCTAGTTAAAACATACCTTTAAATGATCACTTAATTAAGCTAAATGTTGTGAGTAATCATGTATGAGACGCATAGTTTAAATGCAATAATTATGTGTTTTTTATTAAATAAATGAGGATGAGTAACAGCAACCTCTGTGTGTGCATCAACAATGTCCACCAGACCTCAAAGAAAATAGCATTGAGGGGAACCTGCACACATGAAATATTTAGAATATAAACTACAAAGAGTGCAAGTAGAGTTCAATCACACCAGAGTTCTTCACCGTGCTCTGAAAAGTCTGCTGCTATCGTGTTAATTAAATATTGCTGAAAAACAGAAACAGGGCTAGTGTCTGGAAGTGTGATGAAGTTATGACAGCACACTCATGAAGCGTGTCGCACTCTGACATTTCAGTATGACAATCTGGTAGATAATTGCTTAAATAGCGAATGCCTATGTAGATTCCTCTCAGTTCTCGGTGTAGTAAAATGTCCATTTGGCTAGCTGCTGAGCAGATGAACACTATAAAGGAGTCTGTTTTATACTCTACAGCATAAATTACCATTGACAGTAGACTACCTTTGGCTTCATTCCATGAAGTTGCTCAGAAATTTAGAAGATACTGTGACTTCAGTGTCAACTTTTTTACAGTATTTGTGTGAAATCTTGTGTGAATCATCAGCCCAGATTACCACACCCAGTGTTTGAAAAATATCTTCAATGTAATTCAACACACAGACTAACAATCGTAGGTTTATGTTATGGCCATTACTTATAATAACTTTGTTTCTGATAAATGCTGCCCATAAACACCACAATGCCCATGAGCCTCATGCTTTGCTATGGAAGAAGCCCTTCAGTGGCGCCAGTCAGGGCTGTAATATGTTCAAGAAGCTGCATCAGTACGGTGGTGAACAAAACACAGCTCCATCCAGCAGATGCCAAATTGAAAAAATCGTCATCTTTCGTTTGTATTCACCGTTTGTAGTGCAAGTAAAATTATTCCGAGGTCCGTGATTGGATGTCTCTTACCAAAAGGCACCTTGGGAACCATAGATAACTTTTTATCTACACAGGCCAATTGTTGCATGGGTTTCCACGAAATATGGTAAAGACATCCATGATGATTCAGATGAATCATTCAGATTTATACGGTTCCCTGACTTTTGCTCCAGTGTTAACATGAGGATGACATGTCTGAGCTTTTGGTAAAAATATCTCGACAACTATTTGTTGTATTGACAAAAGGTTTGTGCAGGTTTTTATTGAATGGTCTAAACTAATGCAAAACAATACTTGCTGAACATTAGCGTGTCAGTGTTGGTATTTAGAACAGTTGACAGGTACTGTACCGAGCATGGCTGAGGACTCTTGGCCTTGTTTCCCAAAGAGCCAGACATTTTCAAATGCACTTGTTCATATTTGTGCTAATGACTGAACCAGGGTTGTGTTGTGTCCATCCAAGCCATAGAAGTGCTCCAACTGTCTGTCCGAATCTTACATATGGGGAACACGAATGGGACTCTAACTTCTGAAGCTAGGGGTGTCCAAAAGAAATCTACCCACTTTGCAACTCATTTAGTATGTTTGGCAGCTGAGTGACTTTGTGCTTACTAGACCAGGCTTGAATGAAACAGGTTTTCAGGGAATCTATACACTTTGCCAAGTGTCCTTAAACAAAACGCCAAGTCACTGTCAGCAACAGGATGCTGTTATACAGCTGGCCTGATACTCTGACCTTCCTTTGAGGGGGAGCAAACAAAGAGAAAGCTTATCAGCAGTTCGCAAGAGAGTATCTTATGCTTCTTTTTAACAATGCAGCTTTGCTATCATGTAAGAATTCCAGGTGGTTCTGAATAGACCTTGCAATTTTTAAGACAGTCCCATGTCAGTTAATCTCCTTTGTAATTCTGGACGTCAAACGGAGAAGAACAGGGTGCAAAAGAATGGAATGAGTTAAACTTCTTTACAGCCACACTTCCCTACTCTTTCCTCCTGTCTTGTTCTCAAAGCTCGAGGGAGCTCTTGTAGGGAGGGAAAAAGGGATATTTTTAGCAGGTTCCACAATCCCTCCTGTAAATAATTACCCTAGTTGCTGTTGAAGCTGCCAGCTCATCGGGTTGGATGAGTGCACAGCGTCAAACATCAAAATAAAGCTAACATGGAAGGGGAGCATCGCATCTACACAGGCCCCCTTAGATATGAGAGAACAAGGGATCCTCGCCAAAACCACAATGTAATGGGAACACTGGAGAGATGGAATGTGGGAAATTGTGAGCCAGCTCATTTTAAATGCACTGGGTAAGAAATTACACAATAACACTTTAAAGGTGGGAAGGGAGAGTGGAGCTATTGCGGCAATCTGTTTAGGGAGCTGTTGACTAGAGGTAAATGTATAAAAATGAACATAAAGAGCAGGATAACCAAGGGCATTAAATGAACATTAAAATAACCCCACCTGCTGTAATAGAACCGCTTGGTGGCCAACAGTAGACTGCAGCAGTACCAGGCAGTTCCCAAATGTGAGTGTATATGTGTGTACCCCTCCCTATTCTTGCAACTACTCCCCTAGGCCATTGCTGTAAACAAGAATATGCTCTTAGCCAAGTCGCCTGGTTAAATAAGGATGAAAGAGAAGAAACTCCAACAAGAAGGTCAATGAAAGTTTTGCTGTTCTCCGGTCTTGTCTACTGTACTGGAACACACATACAATGCAGAGCATTAATAATGATAACGCTGGGTCATTTAAGGTAGAGGGACGAGTGGTGTGCCGTAGTTTTTGAAGGTTTTGCTCTTAAAACTACTGAAGAGATGTTTTTCCCCATATTTGCACAGGTTTATAAGGAGCCACACAAGCTGCTCAATGGTTCAGTACTTTTTTTAATGAATTAAATAAAAAGTTCAATCTTTTGAAAAGTACACTTATTCACTTTACATAGGACAGTTTTCAATACCGCTTTTATATCTACCAGCAACACCTAGGCTGGCTCCATCCAAACGCTGGGACCAAGTGCAGGGAACCAGGAAAGACTCCATAATTTACTGCACCTGGCCAAAATAGTCCGGTACGCAACCAAATGAAATGGAGAACCGTGCTATTACTATAGGTTTTGTACAAATTATACCAACTAAATATGAAAAGTTAATTAACAATCTTAAGAGGCGGATTCTGTCTCTATAAAAATCCGGGGAAGTAAGATTGTCATCCATATAGGGTACCTTAGGCTGAAGGTAAACTTGCTTTTAGCAACACGTTCTGGTATGCATGAGGGCTGGCTCACATGGAGTGCCAATTGTGCACATCCTCAGAAATAAATGCTAAGCGAACCCAATATATGCACATAAACTGTAAGAGCAATGTAGGGCCAGTATGGGGATGTGACAGGGTTAGTCAGTGAGCAATTCAGCAGAAGCAGGGAGGACGATGGGTAATGGCAGTATCTCTAGATGGTGAATGACACAAATCTGTTGATGGATTTATCTATAAACAGAGTCAGAGTAGCTGTTACCCTCTGTTTGCATTCATTGTGCTTCATTGAAGCTAAGCTAAGCAAAGTGTGGCTGCTAGCTGTTGTATTATATTTAATGGAACGACATGAGAGTGGTATTGATCTTCTCATCTAAATCTCTTGTCTATAGGGGCTATAATTAATTTGTGTTATATCCGTTTGTCAGTCCATTAGAAACATGTACAATATGTTATATTGAGCCACATCAAAGACAATTTTTATCAAATGTGATGGACAATAATAGAAAGTATTTCATCTCCATGATAAGCTTTGTAGTTTCTCAGACGAACTAAAAGGGCCATAAACTACAGGACTGTGATTACAAACGCCCTGTCAACAGATTCTCAGGGGCCTACTCTTTTCTGAGGAGAACAGGCCGTCAGCCCTCCTTTAGTATTCTATTAGGACTGTTTGAAGAAGCTGACGCAATTCCCCCTCTGCTGTGATGTCACTGATGCTAACTATCTGGCTTTCATCTTTTTTTTTCGGCTTTACTGCCTTAACACTAACTGCTGCATAGCTGCTTCATTCCTTCTATCCAAAGCCTGCATTATTTCTTTGTGTGTAAGGCAATCCGTTGATTTTTACATATCCTCTGGGCCTGCATAAAAGAAACCTAATTTGGCCAAACAATGTTAAATCCTCCAGTGAAATGTACCAGCCGTGAACGTGCTAGATCAGATCAATTATGAAACGAGTAACATCAGTCATTGACTTTCAATACCCGCTGCCAAATACTTGTCCCAGAGAATTTTCTCAGCTGTCTATCTAAACCTTTCCAAATCAAAGCCTTACTCTATAAGTCTTGACACAGTCCATCTTTGCTGTGCACACAGACACATTCTTGTGTTTTTTCTGTGAGGTAACGTCAACAGATTCCTTAGAATCAAACAGCGTTTCCGTGAGAGTTTATTTGTACAGCTCATTTGATATTTTCATTATCCCTGACATGGTAGAAGCCTGCATGAGCTAGTTTTTCATGGGTGATTCACAAAGATGTAAGGTTAATTAATAAAAACAAAACATTAGCATCTACAGTGTGATATCACTGCAATGTTTGACTATAACTGATCCATTACACAAAACACTGAATGTGAATTTAATCATTTTTAATTTGGCCATAGACAGCAGCTTGTTGTTTAGAGGTTATGTCAAATAATAATGTTATTGTAGCACAGTTTCTGAAAAATGTATCTCTTAATAGTGTATAAGAAACTGTACTGCTTTGGAAACCACTGAGTTCTTTAAAGTAAGGCAAAACTCAGATTAAAAGTTCAAAAGTTCAATGTCCTGTAAACATCAGTTACAGAACAATGGCTGGGACTGTATATCCAACATATTGCAATAATCATTATTATTTCTGCCCATTTTTGGAGAAGAGAGAGGGAGGCTTTTTGCCGTGGTATATTTTAAGCGTTACACTGAAACAAATGGAGCATAAAATAGAAAGTAGCACTGCTCAGTGCCGAACACAGAAAGCGTAAGACTATAAAAGAAGAAAGAAATGTATGTACTCTGCCCTCATTTATTTCTCAATTTGCTAAACGAATTTCACTTTGATTAAGTTTGGCTCGCAGGTTGAAGGTTAATGTGGACATTGGATTAAATTAAAGCACTTGAAATCATACAGTTTAGGTGGACAGTCAAGCATAGCATAAAACAAGTTGGTGATTGAAGGACTACAACAGATACAAGGTCAGCTACTTCACACTGGATTGTTCATTTTATTAGCTTTGTGGTTTTTTTTTTTTTACTTCCCCCATATCTGGTCTGAAATGCCTCATCCAATGGACTTTACAAGACATTTTCAATCTTTTCCTCTTGCATTTTGAGCTGTTGGAAAATAGGTTGAAAAAACTGTTGCGTTTGTCTCATGGTATATAGGTCAGCTCCTTCTATAACAGGCATCTCTTAAGATCTCTTCTCTCTACTGGGAGAATGTGAGTTTATTGCTTTTATCAATTGGACTTTTAGTGCAATAAGAAAGACCTTAAAGAAGGCCTGGGTATTTCTTGGGGTAAGGGTCGTGTTGCCTGGTTCTGTTGATTGAAGTCATTTTCAGTATGAAACCCCAAATATTCCATGGATCCTCAAAATCAGCCTGCAGAACACTATAGATGTGACGACAGAATATATATATATATACATTTTTATATTCAACAGTGTTTCACTCTGAGGACCTTGGGAATACTTTATACTTCACATGAAGGATCAACTTAATCATAAATGAGTATATGGAATTCTCACATCATCAATGAAATAACAGTCCTTGCGTTAAAGCACACCTCAGGCTGGTATTTTTGAACTTAACGCAATATTTTGTCCTTCAAGGCACATAAAACTTTAAAACCTTGTTCGTCATAACCATGTTATGTTCAGGTGAGCACCATTCCCCGGACATTTTAAGCAAAGGACTCAGCCATGAAAAGAGTCATGAATGCTCTAAAAGTACTCAACAAGCAACATGTTGATTGGCTGCCCTCTCACCTCATGGCTGAAAGGACCCTCTGAGGCACTTGCGTGAGCCTTTATGTTTCTGCCACAGAATAAATTCACCTTAACAAATACTGCTCTCAGCAGAAGGTCCTTTGCAAAACTTATATTTTATAAGATAATATTTAGTTATTTATTAACTTAATATTTTTCACTTTTTCCCCTCTTGCACAATTGTAGAATAGGACGGGAGATAGACTTATTTGACTTGCAAATGGAAGGCTTGCTGGAACAAGACAGCTAGTGGTGCAGAGAACATAACTCTGTTGCTCAGCAAACAACAGTTTGAGTGTGGATTAGATAAGGAACAAACTTTAATGTAACAGGGCTTTCAACTGCATCTCACCGTCTTCATCAGTGAATGGAGCAGGCCGAGTTGTCATCACATCAGTATCACATGATAACAGTATCTGGGGGTTGATATCATATACCATGTCCCTGTTGACTGACATCAATAAGTAGACATTTAGTCATAAAAACTTCGCCAAACTACCGCTATTTGTTTATTAGACCATTTTGTCTTTAATGGCATGGCTTTGGCATGAAAAACTGGGCCCTGTACATAGCATGCCTTGTAATCTGTCTCAGTTGGTCCCTTCCCCTCACATACATCCATTCTCATGCATTTAACTTAATCTTCAAATCAACTACTCCCTTGGCCATGCTCAATGGTAAGTTATTAAAGATTTCCGCACCATTACAAAGGGTTCTACAATATGCAGTGTGCATTGTTTTTATTTTTGACTCTTATATTAAGTATTTTTGACACAACTCCCACACACATCGATACACAATAACACGTGTACCTTTATCAATTAAACTTTAATTTAATCCAAACAAAGATAGCTGTGTGCATAATGATACGGTCTTTATTATATTCATATTACAATGCTGTCATTTAATGACTACATTGAGCTACTGTCTCTGGCTCACACTGCGATGATGTACAGTACATACGCCTCTTGGGGACTTTTAAAGTCAGAGATGAATCACAACAAACAGCATATTATTATTCACAGCATGAACAATATTGTTATAATGATGCTCACAATCATCAAAATATGTGTTAAATCTATCACGAGTACGAACTGTCTGTCATTGCCTTTGATACACAGCAGCAATTTCACTTGGAAGTGAGTCAGTTAACTCAACATTAGACTGATGAAGATCAATACTGCCTGTGCCAAACAAAATGACTGTTGGGAAAAATAGGCCGCTCAAAAGAAGTTTTTATAGGACTTCATTATATTTGTTGTAATATCACACCTCTTGCTGCAAACACTGCTGTCAAAATGAATTTCAGTCTAACTTTAAACATGCTGTATCTATCCTCAGAACAACAAAATTAATAAAAATGTCAAGTTTCTTTTTTAACTGATAGTAATGCCAAATGAGCTCACTAAATTTACCACAAAACCCAATTTTAAAGTTTCTGTTAGACCCACATTTCGTCCCCAAAACAATTTCAAACAAGCTCCAGACGTATACAGGGAGACCGAGTTAAGGTCAAAACAGAAGTGCCTCCTTTAGTGCCATTTGCATCTGGGTCACTATTCTGTTTTAAAGCCACGGATATGGAAATGGCTGTCAGTGGTAATGCTTAAGGGAGAGAGTACAATTTTGCAGTGGTGGTATTTGTGCGATCCTCCTGAAAGCCTTGTATCTTTTAAACATACACCCAAAAATGTGGGTGTTAGAGATACTTAAAGCTGCATAAATCATTCATGCATTGAATAAAATGTCTTCTCGCAATATTAAATTAACCGTGAGAAGTGCCAACTCCGTAGCTCTCTGGGGCTTTTGGCATCTTTTAGCTCATTGTGTTGGTTTATGACACATTTACTGTTTTCGTTCTCACAAACAAACGGGTAACAGTAGAAAGCAGCAGATCATATACAGTTTTTGACTACACCCAGAAGACTTGTCTGAACAAGTCTAAATCAATAATATTCTGAATTATATACATATTTTCCCCCCAGAGCTGATAGTGTAAGTTGCAAAGGACTGAAACATATTGCTTCTTTTCACATTTCTGTTGAGAGCTTCACATGCGCCGTACCAATCAGGCAGCTGACATGGCTTGGGTAGGTACATTGAAGCCACTGGTGGTTACTTTTTTAAAAATATCTTTTACTTCAACTGAACAACGTTCAACAGCATCATGTCTAAAGAGCAGCGAATATTAATTAGTTCACCCGGGTGTTGTGTTCACACTACAGCCGATTTGAGGTGAAGAAAGTAAATACCCTTTACCACTGCAGGGTCAACTGCAACCCGGGAACGCCAAATGTACACATTCACATGGAAGACAAAGGCCAGATGCTAGCGGGTGTTTGTGGGTTTTTATATTATACCGCTTTTATTAAAAGTATTTTTACATATACACAAGGTTGGTGTGCACAAGATTCCATCTGTGTCAGGAACACACTTTTAAATATCACTTACTATGTGTTGCATGTCTCTATATATACTACTTCAGAGACAGAAAATATATAAGCTGCTTTCTAAAAGCACCACTGGAACCATCTACCAGACTTTCAAAGCTTCGAAATTTAGTTCACATACTTACTTCGTCAACACCTTAAAAATTTAACACCTCTGTGGTTTTTTTTTTTGCCTGTCAGCAAAGATTTAGGTATTGTTAGCTACTGCTCTCTGAAAGAGAAACAACAAACTTTTTGTAGCCACCTTTTCAAGCCTTCAGAGGGGGAGTGTTTGATACATAAAGGATAGATTTTGGATTGAGTATCACTTCAAGGGTTTTAGTTTCATACATGGTGTGCTTTTTACACATCCAAGCATCTTTTAGATGTGTTCTCACCAACAGCTTCTAAACTATTAGTGAAACATTTCTTGAGAGCCATAGCAGGTATGATTCTGCTGACACCAAACACTCAAAGAGAGATCTATAGCAGTAACAAAGGTCCCTCTAAGAACACGGGTCTTTTACTTTCCAGGCAGCGTGATCCAGGGATATTCTCGCACAAAAAGGCAATGTGCTGCAGTTTGACAGACTTTCACTGTGCCTGGATGTGACAGTGTCTTATAAAAAAGAGAAATTAATAATTATATGAGCGAAAGAAAAATGGAAGAAAAGGAGAGAGATGGAATACTGAGAATTGGCCTAGTGAAGAGATGCAAGGTAGGAACAGAATGAAAGACCTGATGCGAGAGAAGAAAGCATTAGTGAGAGAAGAGGCATAGTCTATTGTACCAAAGAAAAAAAAAGACAGTGAGAGAGACAGGAGGATGTGGTTGTGGAATGCATGAGGGAGGGAGGAAAAAAATGGAAGGATGATAAAGAGATGGCACAACATCTAAGACTAGAAGCAATTCTCACTGTCCCTCCTTCCCTCCCACTCACTCTCATTATGACTGTGTTCTAGCCAGCTTCTCTCAAAGTGTCAAGCTCAAGACAAGATGTCGCTGTTGTTGTTGTTGTTGTTGTTGTTGTTGTCGTTGAGATTATTTGTGCAGGTTAGGAGGAAGTTAGAGGAATGTGGGTATCTTCCCTCCTGTAGAATGCAGGCAGAAAACAAACATCTGTCAATCAGTTCGTCAGGAAAGGAGGAAGTGCTTGAATGCAAATGAGAACAAACTACTACTAGCTATTGAGCACTTGGTGGATATCCAATGTTTTTCTAATGATCCAGGTGGTTTAACCAGGAAACAAGATAAATGAGAGCCAAGTAAAACTCCACCACTCTGATTAAGGTGAGTAGTGGTGAGTGCATATCGGGATGAAGACACGCATGTCCAGAATTAATTTGCTCACTGAGTTTTTGTAGCTAATGCTCTGTCAAAGCATAATGTCGAATAACCTCATCTAACACCAGTATGTGGAAAGGTACTACCTCGCCCAAAGTGAGTTTGGTCTTTAGAATTGAGGATTTGGTTTTGCAAATTGAAAACGCAATCTTCAGAATTCAGTGGTAGTTCATGGGCATGTTAATAACTGCTTTCTCAGAATATTATTTAATATTATTACTAATGTTAATGAATGTGTAAAGCCATTTGAATTCAGTCCCATTAGTTTCAAGTTTACAAGAATTTCCACTACGCCAGAGCTGACAAAAACAAATAATGCTTCTTTAAGAAATGGTTAAATTGACATGCAGATTCTTAACCTTGGTAATGAATTCATGAGGTCGGGCTCCCTTTAATAGTGAACATCATTTTGAGTTGGCACGGAATTTAAGTACAAATCATTTCATAAAAGTACTAAAAAATTAATTCTGTATTTTTTCTTTCTTGGAAAAGGGAATTTTACCTGCAACATGTCCAATATCAAGGTGTCGAAATTTGGTTAAATCTCATTTGTCTCAAAGTAACCATCCCTTTTATTCCCTTGCAGGTGATCGGAAGCATTTGAGAGGTTAGGCCACATAATTGCTACTATTTCCACATGCTGAGTTTTCTGACAAGGATTACTAATAGTAAATCCATAAATAATTACACAACTTAGTCAGTGAAAAATATGTGTGAAGAAACCACTGTAAGCCCTAATCAAGTCAATCCACCGTCTCTTAATACTGCTTTTCAATTAAGTTGATAACGAAGCAGATGAAAAAAGCCATTAAAACTCAAAAGAAAATCAGCCTCAAATCCTAGATTAGATCTCACCTCTTTTACTGTTGGAAAAGGAGTAATACAAAAATGAATGTGTTTTCAAAGCATGAAATGGAAACAGGGAAACAAATGAAGGTGAAATGTTGATGTCTTTTAAGACGCTGTTGTGAACACTACAGAAGAATGAATCACTCATTTTACATACTTAAAGCTATTTTGTGTGTGTTGCCCCCAGTTGACCTCTCAACCGTTCGTTAAATCCCATATTAGCACCAATAATCACCAACTTATTTACTTATGAGGGAGGTTTTCGCTTAAATTATGTTTGTTTTTCTAGGTTTTCCCCTTTGAATGCACCACATCTCAAATTAATTACCTGCACAACTAACCTGCATGCCCTTTTTTTCTCGAATATGTCATCCATAAGAAAAATAACTGTCTGCGTATTCAAACTAGTATGTATTTATCTGTATCAGCAGGATTTTGCAAACAAAGTCATTAGAAGAGAAACATACTGCTGCTCCACACCACAATGCTTCTTGCAAAACTTTACACTGCGCTGAAATCGTCCCTTGTGCCAAATTGTCTTCTTCACAGCATAACATTGCTGTACTAAATCTAGCATGGCCTGTAGCTACGGGTGTTGCTGTGCTTCAACAGAGTGATGTAAAAGGATGGCACCCAACCTGCTCTTCGTAGGGCTGCTGATTGTTGGCTCTTATTACTCGGCTTCATATTGATTTCATGGCATGTCAGCGTGTGATCGTGATTCACACAAGTAACAAGTGCTGTATCAACATTTCCGCTCCTCTCTGACCCGATGCGACTTGACGGCGTCCTTGGGTCAGGTTTGTAACATAAACTGAAGTTTACAGCTGTCGTTACCTCAGATTAATGACAGAGAATGTCAAGTAGGGACATATGGAAGCACCCACGCTAATGTTACATGAACTCTATTGATTTTAGATACTGATCTTTAACCTGCAATAAGGGCAAAGCTGTCTGTTCATTTCATTTTTTTCATTAACAAAACAGCGTATTCATTTCTTGAGCTAAATCTTAAAGCTGCATCAACTAATATCTTAATATTTTAACAATGGATCAAACTGCTGCGTGAATGTGAGAGGGGTCTCTTTTAATGACAAACCAGCAAGTAATTATCGACACTGCAGTTGCCTTCAGCCTAACAGAGCTTTATGGTATCCTTCAGCTTATTGTTTTGGTTTTACAGCCTACAACTGCACTTCTTTGGTTCTGCCAAAGCACTTTTGTCATCCTTGGTTCCTGTTCTCAATGAAAAAAGCTCTGATTCAACCCCAGTACAATAGCACCAAACTGCGGGCAGACACAGTTAGTGGCTAGCTTGTGAACATGGTCAAGCATTTACCAACTAAACTGATTTTTGCATCAGAAGTTGGTGTTGTCCAAAACAGCTACTGTTGCCTAGTTAGCCAGGTTAGACGTGCAGCTTAAGATAGCGGTCCTATTGCTGACTCAGTCCTGTGCCAGACTGACGATGTCAATGCCAATTTCAAAACCAACCACTTGTGATAGTTCAATGTAATATTCACACATCAAGCTAAATAATATAAGTTTATCTTTGCATTAAAAGTGACATAATTGACAGTATGACACTTAATGACAATCATAAGCATTCATGAAGACTACCTCATGCCATGTCATTGTTATAATGGTGCCAAGTCAGTCTTCTGCACAACCCTTTGAATAAAGTGTTTCGAAACATGTGTGTTCAGCCTGTGTTTGCTGCCCAGTGGTGGCCAAAAAAAGTCAACTGATGCTGATTTAAAAACACATCTGATCAGATGTACTTCTTGTAGGCAATTTAATACAACTCACAGAACAGATATCTGTGTAGGTATAAGTAATCACAAGAGTGATGTAGCAATAAAAATGTAAGGCACAGTAAAGCACAACATTAGGTAAAATGCCTGCCATCACTTTATCTATTGCAAGACAGTAACATTTGTATCCGAAAGTGTATCAACACAGCTTTAAGAATCTCATTCCACTGAGGATATTGTGCATTCCATCTCTAAAGCTGCAATCTAAATCAGGGCCTCAGTTTCCTTTGACACCATAACCCTTTTCTTGCAAGTAGATGTTTGCTTTTATAAGTAAGAAAGTCCAGCTGGTATTTGTGTTGCATTTGACAAACTGACTTTGAAAGGATGATGATCCGTAAAATCAACTTGAAAGAGAAATTTCTATCAACTTTAATTACTGAGTTAATAAACATAACTGCAGGTCATCCATCTCATCGTCTGTGAGGGAATTTTAATTTTAAAGCACAGTCCAATTACCAGTTAGGTCGATTGTTCCCTAAAATGGGCTCACATCCTCCTCCATTGTTTCCTCCCACTGCCTGTGCCCACTGTGACAAAGCAGGGCAATAAAATCAGAGTACTGCGATCGGTTTTCACATAGACGCAGGTGGCCCAAACATTTGCACCTGTGGTGTCAGTGGTGCCAACAAAGGCACTCCTCTAAGTAGAGGTTTGATCTTACTTGATGAGTGACAATCACAATTAACATTATCCATGGTCATTTGATTAGGCAGACCCTGCAATGATTGCTGCAACAGGATCCATGATGAGTTAGAGTAGAGGTAAAATATTATGTTTTCGGCATTCTTTATTTCACCTAAAATAAAGTAAAAGCAGACTTAGAAAGATTACATGAATTCATTAAATTAAAATATGTACAGCAAGTCATTCTGATCTATAATGATTATCTGAGGACAGAGTAGCTATAATATTCAAATAGCTTCACAGAGGAGTGTTGGCCATGAAATGTCCAAGAAAACTCTGTAACCACTTTAGATTATTCTAGTTAAATGCATTTTGGAGGACACCACATTGTCCCTATATAGTACAAAGGGAGGATATAATATGCAGAGGTAAAAGGTAAAACTCCTGAACTCTATAACACCCCTACAGCATCAGACAATCCCTGGATGACTGCAGTTTTAGGCACAGGACTCTTGTAGCTATATAATTTACTGTGTACTTCCTGGAGCATTTTCATTAGTGCAGTAAGAAACTTTAGAGCCAATAGCTTGTCCTTCATTCCCTGTCATGTTGCCATGGAAACAAGAGGAGAAGTAGGGAGCACAGGAAATAAATTTATCTTTTCTCAGAGTACAAGGACTAGTCAGGTCTTCAGGTTGACTAATCGTGCGCTGCAATATTTCATTTAAAAAAATAGCTTCAATGAGTAATGAAAGGAAGTTATCAGGAAAATAAATACATAACATATATTCTGCATTGCCCCTGCTTGTGTAAGCAATTGCAGAAGGCTGCCTGAAATATTCCATAATTTGTTGTGACATTGATCAAACATAATATTGAGCATTTCAGTGTCACTTGAAACTGTAAACACTTATATTCAGTATGTTGTATTTACTGTAACACACGGAAATCTACTTCATAAATAATTCAGCTAAAGAAAGTACAGGTTAATTAATTTACTGATGATGAAAAAACACGACCATGCTGTCAATAATATAAGTTATCCCATGATTCATGGTGCACATACAATAACCTGATGCTCACCACTCGTTGAATATTAACACAATATGGAGATGAGCGATGGCACGTTGATTTTGGGATTATCTGCTGTCTTCTAGTGTGTGCTGATGCTGCACATTGCTTATCACATTACGTGTTTGATAACAGTCTGCGTCGAGATCAAGATGAGGACAAACTCTCAGTGCGTTTTATAATACATTTCCTTATTGTTTTTTATACAGTACAACATACAATTTCATATTTGACCAATCCACATGATTGCTTAACAAATTACTTGTGTTATTAGTGAGAATTATCCTGTTCAAACATACTTTGAATAGATCCAAGTAATAAAACAAACAAATCTCTCTGTTGAAACTACTTAGGCAGTTTTGAGCATTACTGAGCATGAATAGGACTGATGAATGCAGCTGTGATATGATCGTCCCCTTAATACTTACTTGCAGATCATTCTTAATCATTGTATGAATTAAATACCAAACTACCATCTGTAGCGTATTGAGCATCACCACTAAGCATTTCATCTAACGGGTCCGTATCATTACCAGCCTGAACAGCTTCGGCTTGTAATGTTTTCAGTTTGTGATTATGTGTGTATCATCATGGCAAAATGTGTTCCTGGTGACACCTATCGTAGTGGGAACTAACAGAGAAGCAATTTTGAGTATTTAGCCAGATGCTTTTATGTCTGTGGTTAGATTTTTGCAGTCACTTTACAGGTGGTTAGATCAAAATGAAGGCCGACTTCAAAGATGTCCATGGCCCAAGCAAGGGGGCTGGAACAAGGGCGGTAGGAAGTAGGACAGGGGCCATTGGACCACATCTGTTTTACATTGCAGATTACTGTTACCCAGTTCCAATCATTCCTGTCTGCAGCTGGTGTTCTTTCCACCTTGTCTGTCTGCCTGTCTGTCTGCAGACAGATTTTGTAAATGAAATAGTATCAAATCGTATAAGATGCAGTCATAAAACTTCATGAATTTCCCTTTTGGGACAATAAAGTTGAAAGTTGAAGGTGTGTAGTTGAGATAAAAAAAAAAATGTAATAATTTAGTAATCATTGCTGAGTCGTCATGGGTGGAACGTGAACATGTTGATGGGCGTCGCAGTGGGTGGGATCCTATTGATGGTATCTAGGTTTACTACTACAAAAGACAACCATAGAAATATTTCATCCAGATAAACTTTAAGTCAAGACAACATTCTTCCACCCAATTGTACAGCCTCGTCATTGGAGAACGTTCAAAATGTTATAGGTTATAGTTAAGACACCATTCATCCATGACCATGATTGACTGTTTACATGCTATAATGAAGTTTGATTTGCGTGCACTGCTGTATAGCGTGTGTCCATCAAAAAATGGTTTTCCTCTAAGTCTTTGAAAATGTTTTATGATGGTCGTTATGGCCCCCCCCTTCAGTGACGACTACCTCAAAAAGGTTAGTGAAAAGGAGACATATTGGTTCAAAATAATAAGATGGTGCCTGAAGGCGTCCCGGTGGAATCATTCTCCCTTGGAGGAAGAGCAGGACTTAAGGTCATGTGTGATTACAGTATAAGTCTCACCCTCTGAGAGATGGCCTACAATTCCACAGGCCACCTCTGCACTTTTGTTCAACAAAGGTTGAATTGTATAATTGAAAATCACGACAACCAACCAGAAAGTATGAAGAGAACAAAATCTGAGTCGTTTGTATCAAGAAATAATACACAGTAAGCTACAATATGCACAGAGGAAATGCTATGTTTCGGATGTGTCTGTGTGTGTGTTGGGAGGATGAGGTGGACTGAGTCAAAAGTCGATAAATAATTGAACAGCCTCTGTTGTTCCACAGTCCCTCTGTCTGTTTTTGTCTTTAATTAAGAGGCTATGGACCCGCTAATCCTGTAGCTCTGTGTCAGGGAGACCAAAGTCAAACAGGACAATGCAAGTGTTTCAAGATGCAATCAAACTTTAGCAATAAAGGGGCACAACAGTTGCAACTTCACCAGAAGTGGAGTGATTAAAAGAGAGTGAAGATGCACTGAGGGAGCACAGTTCGAGGCCAGTTCTTACAGAAAACATTCCCTGCCCCATACGTGACTTCTGGAACTGTACTGTGCTACAACTTACATCATGGGCCCCCTAGAAATTGTTTTCAAGCTAAAAATCTCCACGTGATCCTCCATCCTGTACTGGAAACCTCCTTAACATAGAGAAATTACCATGTCCCTTCCTATCAGCCTTCGTGAGTCACTATGTGCAACGACTGCAAGGACCTTTCTGATAGGCAGATACAATTGTCCAATCAGCCTTGTGAACACAACCAATCAATCCAAATCTATCTTCAAGTGGGTGCATTCCTTATAAATACAAACTCTTCTGCAGGGGTCATTAATAAGAAGGTCAGTGCATTCAGTCCACATGAATGAATCACAATTATTCTCAAATGACGAGGATGCAAAATGAAAATAACAATAATAGTAAAATATTTGAAGAGCATTTGCAGCCAATTCTCTGACTCATGTTGTACAGCCTCGAAAAAGGGGTCGCACTTTATACCTATGTGCCAGAAGGACAATTTTATTTGTTTTCAAATGGGCTTTCAAATGTAATTTTCGTTGGCATCTTTTTCTCAGTAAAAGTGAAGTAAGCTGTCTTGTCAAAATAAGAGCAACAGAACCAAGAGGATTTATTTGACCTTTGTAGCACAACATTCCATTTTGGGTTACTTTGCCCTTGTGCCTTGTGTCTCAACCATGTCACGTCTGCAAAGTAAAGTATAGATTTAGTCATACGTTGAAATTGCTATATTATATGTTGTGGTTATTTGTGGACCAATCATCTATCACTTTCTCGACTATATGTCAAGCCTAAAATTACAGCTGGAGATAGGCTACTGTGAAGTGATACCTTTAAAACTCTGACTCATTATGCTTATGCAATAGTTATGCTATAACTCATTATTTATAGAGGAGGAATGCCAACTCATTCTGACCTCAGGTTCACTGCACAAGTAGGACAAGGTATAAAGTTCTCTCAGATTTTGGTTACGTCACACAAAATGCTAAAATTTTCATCAAGGGCAAATTCAATTTGTCTTATTGTTGCATTAAATGTATATTCAAAATACTCATGTTATCAAATGTATGATTAATGTGGTTTTCTTGCAGTTTGCCGACAGGATATATATAGTATATATTTATATTTAAGAGAAAATGTAGGCTTAATCACACGACATTGACACGTCAAATGTGTAAATGGCATCCTTTTAAAATATACCACTCATAAATCTGTAGTGTCCCTCAGCTTTCATCTTCCCACACAAACTGATACTGACCTTTATTTTTGACACAAGATGTGAGAACTGTCTAATACATGACTAATATGTGCCACCACACTGGACATAATTCAACCACCTTCGCTTTGATCCGCCTTCTGCTGGCGAGTCGTGAGGCAAGGACAAGGACTCTTTCGCTCTGACAAAAACCACCATTCACATAGCTGTATTAGCATATCTATCGCTACCTGCACATAATTAGCCAAATAACCTTGAGTCGGCCAGTTAAATGAGGTGTGACTAATTAACTGTGCAGTTTGTGCTCAAACCTTTAGACTAGGCCAGTGGAATGCTGGGGGGCACTGGATACATCCCCAGATTTTAGAGCCATAAAACTCCTCATTGGGTACTTGAAGCAGTAGGTTTATGATGAAGTTACTGCTACATGTGCAGAGCAATAGCCTATGGTGGCTTTTACCATCTTTGTCTGTATGGGGAGATGTAATTTAAGAATGAAAGGAAAAAGCCTTAGGGTCAAACTCAAACAAAGAAAAGTATTTGGACTTATATCAAACAAGAACAAAAACTTTAAGGAAGACATTGCAACTAAATGTCTTATTTTGTTCTGATATCATGTTGTGTATGAAAGACATTTTTTAAGATAATGTCAGATGGTGAATAATGTGATTCATGTTGCTTTTCAACAGTATTTTTGAATCAGATATCATGTGGGAGGCAATGGAAATTGTGGACCCTGATTTGCAGGCATTACTGTGCCAGCAGCTCCTGATTGAAATGAAGGAAACCTGCTGAGTGTAAACATCGGGGAGAGAAATGACAAAGCAATTACTGTGTGTCTAGCTGATTAGAGGGGTGAGACCGGTTATTTAGTGAAGGATACCAATCAATATCAAGCCCAAATAGAAAGTGACTACAAATGGGTAACTTTCTGAAAGTGACTACAGATGTTGTTGTTCAAACAGTTTTTCACTCTCTGACTTGATTGAATGCTCAATGAAAAGTGAATGTGGTACTTTTAACAATGAATGTTTTGCGATTTTTGATTAGGGGCCTTACATCTCTCCATCGGTATGATGTCCACAACACTCAGCTGTTTGCGTGAGATTTACAGGCCATTACATCACAGAAAATACTGCAGTCAACAATGCCATTTCATATATAGGAAATATCACATCATTGTATATCAGAAACTGAAGTTATAATTTGTTCCATCAGTGTTATACCAGGACTCTATCAAAACAGATGTGCTAAAATCTTTTGGAAGGAAGAGAGCATCTAATTCTGCCACAGCTTAATTGCCAGAATTCGAGGGGTTGTTGCTACAGTGCAGATTTGTGGAGTTAGAATTGTTAGTACACATTTCATCAAAGTACTCTAATATTGATCCCCCTCAGAAGAGTGTCATGATTTTCTGTAAATATCTATATAATTTGGCCACACACACCAATGACATAATGCTTGCCATTTCAGTTGCAACCATGCATGCATGGATTAAACAATACAAGGTCTGTACAGCTTTCCTTTGCACGATTTCCCTCATGATTGTCGCATTGCCATCACTCATTACAGCCTGTCCTACAAAGATATCCATAACATTGGTTGATTGTTTAAGGGGGTTAAAACAACCAATGTTTATGTTAGTAGCGATCTCTGGTGGCTGTAGTCGTAATGATGGCAGCAAAGGAGGAATTCAGATGATGTCATTTAAAGAGCAAGAAAGTCTGTGTAGGGAGGATCTTGTGATGGATGGATGGGTCCAACATAGGACTTTGACCCTGCAGTTAAAGTCGTAGGTTCCTAGTTTGTGATTGTGGTGGAAATGATTATTTATAAGGGAACAAATAAAATATAAACTACAAATGGTTGGTTTTTGTGCAATTTAATAAAGTTATATAATAAACATTTAGAGTAAACAGAGTCTATTTCTCTAAAAAATTCTGCTGAAAGATCAGAGCTCATACACCAGGTGATTCTGGGTGAGATTGACCTTGAGCCTCAGAGAATGTCAGAGTTTATAGACAATGAAAACAGTGACTAAAAATAGGGAGCTTAATACACAAAGTCCAGATGGCCAAATGGCCTCGAAAGTATCTTCAAGTACCTACAAACCAAAACGTTATTAACCCGCACCCAACTTAACGTCATGACATAAAGTACTGAAATAACATCACGTATGTAACAGTGTCAACGAGTAACCTAACGTCATGTCGTTTTGGGAGTAGACATTACTGGAAGTTTTGGCAAACCACCTAATCTATCATTTAGGTATAAGGATGTGTTGTACATTTATATTCTCTAGAGCTTCAGTTAATTGTGTAGGTAATTAAGGCTGCACAGAGCCGTTTTTTCCCCTCATGTTTTATTAATATCAAACAATAACACAAATTAGAAAAGACCTCTTGAGCACTGTGCTTTGATTGATTAATAACCATCTATTCAGCACATTTTTTTCTTATTTTTAAGGTCAAGGGGCTTTGGTCAAGGTATAGATCAAAAAGTATCTGATATCCGCACTCTGTGTGATCACTTATGCTTTGCCGTCAGCAAAGCAGCTTCAGCCTGAGGGGTGGACT
This sequence comes from Pagrus pagrus, assembly GCF_965226575.1. Taxonomy (NCBI): domain Eukaryota; kingdom Metazoa; phylum Chordata; class Actinopteri; order Spariformes; family Sparidae; genus Pagrus; species Pagrus pagrus. Next base: position 18,003,644 of record NC_140194.1, read on the forward strand.
TCACTATAAACAAACCAACAGAACAGACATGAATTCCAATGAGATATTCTCACGACATCATCTCCTATACACCTAATAAAAACTTAGCATGCACCCACTAGCTCTCAGCTGTGACCATATTGAGGGGAAAAACTGGAGAGCGGTGGTCACATTGGCAATGAATCAATGAGTCGGATAGGCTTCACTGATAAGTATTCATTGCATTAAAAAAATAATCAATTTAGCCTTGGTAGCAGTAGTTCTGCTCCTAAATGGTCGCCTGTATTGTAGGAGAGAGGAGCATACAGTAGTTGGAACACATAAATTAATAAGCAGCAAGCACTATGAAACCCGCCACGGGTGCAGAGTGAGTGAAACCAAAGTAGGCAGAGGCTGACTGTTGGTCATAGTGGTGGTGAAAAGCAACATCACTCATCACACACTGGAGCATACAGCGGTAGTGGTAAGTGATGGTCTCTTCCAGTCAATATATTCTGTATCCCATTAGTCCAGTACCCCTTTCCTCTCATTACTAACTGTGTTAATAACCCAAACAGGTCAAGAGACAGACAAAACAATTATTTTCAAGTTTAAGCAGAATAGGCCATGGGCATGATGAAACAAGGGCCACCCTCTTTTTCAATCGATATATAATTTTAAAGGTATAATAACGTTTTAATAACATAATAAGATCCCTGCATTTTAATGTCCAAAAATGGTATATTTATATTTAGGTATATTTTGTTGAGTTGTGAACTATGCTCAATACCAGATAAATATAATTTCGATAATTCGATAATAACTTCAGTCAACGTGTCAGCATGACATAACATAATGTGAATAAAACATTATCCTGTCTACGAACATTTCTGCACGAGTCACATTAGATAGATTCCAGTGGTGGTCATTTGTCAATGAAGGCAACGACTCCCATGATCCTGCGCTGTCTTTTGATACATGCTCAGATGAAAATATTAACATGCTGATGCTTAGTTTGTAATGTTTTGTTCACCATCTTAATTTAGCATGTAACTGTAACATGTTAACATGTATGGACATTTCCAATTGGCACATAGTACAGCTGAGACTGGGATATGGGTTCAAAAACTGAAATATTGGACATTTTAAAACGTTGACCCAAAATAATCACGATTCATCCTTAAGGGACCAGGGATATCCCTAATTTCATGGCAATCCAGTTGTTGAGATATTTCAGTCAGGACCAAAGTGGTATGCTGACTTACAGGGAGAGCAACTTTGACTTCCCTAGAGCCATGGCTAAAAATATCAATCAGCCTTAAAAATATGCAGTGTTCAGTTGTAGAATGTTAACTCCACTTTATACACCCGTAAACCCCTACACCCCCAGAGATCTCATTGAGTACATGACCCAAGTGTCCTTGACGGGAGCTGTAGCCCCGATTACAACATTTCCTCAATTCTTTTTGCTAAACTATTTTGCATATTTAAACTGGCACTCAGACCCACAGTTTTGCCGTTCCAGCATTAAAATTGTCGGGTTGTCCAGGATGCAGCTGTTTTGACGAGACAAATATTGCTTTTGTCAGGCTGTCAGAGTTGCCCATTCTTTCAACTCTTTTATTGCTCATAAAACAGCTCCCTTTCTACCCAATGACTAGCATGCACCTGCGCCACCATCAATAAAAAACAGCTTTGGTGAGTGTTTTAAGCAGCTGCTAACAACTCCTGCAAAACTGGGACAGCAGGTAAATTGATATCGTAAACCATTTCCAGATCAAAGACAAAAGGAGATACTGGGGAAATGACAGTACCAAAGACATGTACATTTTAGGATACAGCTGAAGCAGGAAGATGGTGGGTGCCTTCACACAGTCTTTACAGTGTGAGATGACTTAAAACTTGGATTGGTCATGATGTCTGCCCTTGACGTGCTGTGAAGATATTTTTGTCTTTTTGTTGTTCTTCCTAGTTGGTTATATGGAGCAGACAGTGATTTTTTATTTCATTTTTTTGGCTGAAAGGATACAAATGTGTGGTCTAATTGGAGAGCCGCAGCTGCAAAAGACTCACTGTGAATCTGAGTGTCCTGCCAGAATAGACTTCACTCATTTCATTTTTTATTTTTTTTTTTTAATCATGAGACACGAATAGAGAGAGTGGACCCTGCCACACACCAGCTGAGCTTCATAAGCTTACCTAATCACACATCTGAGGAGCAATATCAGTGGCTCAGAACATACAAAGAAATTTTAAGTGTACATTTTCCCCATAACGGACTCAGCTGAACAGTGGAGAGAGGTATGTGACGATGATGGTGCCACGACAGGAGAGTCCAAACGTTATTTAAATGTGATTTCTTTGCACATTTGTATTCTTGTTGTATTGCAGTTCTGTGTTGGTGTTTGAGATCAAAGAAACCAGAGAAAGTACCATTCACCTGTAATGTTTTGTGCTTCATGTTGGCTTCAGAAATATCAGTTCAACTGTTATTTTCCGAGATTGCCTATGAGGGTTTTAATCAAGGAGCAACAGCCACAGAAACATGTCAAGAACCAGACCACTGGCTGCGTTCACACTGCAAACCTTATTGTTCAATTTGTATTTATTGCTCGGATCCTATTTTTTGTTTGGCTGTCACATTTTTTTCAAAATGTGGCTTATATCAGTGGTAGCCAGTAACGGGTCTGAACTGACCACAGAAGAAAAGTAACACTTAATACGACATCACATGCAGTACACTGTCATATGCAAGCACACATGGAGGCCAATGGAGTCAGCGTTTACAGTTTCATAATTAAGTTGATGTTCAGTGGAAGCCAGCAAATTCATAAGCAGATGATAAAAAGGATGAGGAGAAAGAGAGCCAAATTTCTATTGATGTTTTTTTGGAAGCAATGACTGCTACTTCTTTATGGAGGTGTGTATGTGCTTACGGGTTGTAGATTATGGAGATTTGATTGCCTTTAAAGTTATTGCAACAGGGATGGATAGTAGATTCTAGTTGAAGCCTTGGCAGGATAACAGAATATGTTAATGGAGATACATACTTCACTTTACATACATACTTTAATATACATACACACTTTTTTCTCTATTCCACATATACCTGACTTCACGATGCATTGAGGTTGGTCAATTCAAAATATTCAGGAGGAAAACAGACTGTTAGCTATATGATTCGGGTGAATTGGAAAGTGACTCCCTTTTTCTTTTGTACTGTACAAATTGATGATTTAAGAGAGTTTACCTAAACATATTCTGGTCTATAGATGAACAAAAACTTTTTAATTTTCAGCTTATTATTTGTGAGTTTAAGTTTGCCAACTTTGTCTCAAAAGCCTGGTAAAAATAAGGCAAGATAGATTGTTTAATTAGTATTTAGTATTTATTTATGTCGATTTTCCAGTAATACATTGTAAGTTTCTGTCAGTGATTTAGGAGTTCTGTCCCACTTAATAGTGGTCTGAAGATTTGAATGTTAAAGATGCTTTAGTTGTTTCTCTATTTTCTTCTTCCAGGGAACAGTAACTATAATGAATTACAACCAAATGCAGATACAAACATCAATATAATTAAGAACATCCTATGATGAATCATACATAAACAAGTTACATTTAATGACATATATAATTTAACTTTGGAGACTTCACAGGAATTTGAATTTTGGAATGTTTTATTAAATCAAGAGATACTAAGAGGCTTAATTTTCATTGAATAATTGAATATTTTAATTGTACTTGCACATCTGTTCATATAAAAGTAACCAGTAAGATGAGGAAACATTTTATATTTTTATCTATAATATTTTGATAGAATTTATGTTCCAAGTGTCACTGGTAAGAGCAATGAACAAGAGGGACACACATAGCATTTGTCAAGTTGGTAAAAGTTTTTCAAGCTTTGTTCCATCTAAATAATACACATCTGAAACCTATTTTTTTGTCACAGTTATGTCAAAATCTCTGAAAATGACTGAAAACAACCTGAATGTGTTAGATGTCAGCTTAAGACACCTACTGAGAAGTGCATCCTCTTCAGCAACAAAATGTTCTCTGAGAAAGGGGAAATACTGGTGGTGTGCTAAACTGGTTCCCCATGGTAGAGCACAGTCCATCTGTTTGCAGCACCAATGAGACGAGATGAAACTTTTATGATTTGTGCCTTGAAATTGGGCCACTGCAGCTGAAAACAGGAGCTGGATACAGCAAGGAAAACCAGTGTAAATACGAATGTAGAGGGTTATACTGACATATGTACAACGGGATAGCATAGCACTTCAGTTAACCCTGTGAGGACATCTGGCCGTAAACAACTTCAACACAGCAACATTTTAGCTTAAAATAAATGAGTGACTGTATCAAATTCTGAAAGAGTCAGTTTTTCAGCAACAAAGGAGAAGTAGCCTCCGTGTTTAAACTACAGTGTTCATGTGCGCAGAACATGACCTAACATGAGATGGAGTTTTGTTTTAGTATCAATCTTATTAATGCAAGTTGACAACTCCAAACAAGACTTAGTATCGATAGTATCAGCACTTTAGGTATTGATGCTCTCACCCTGTCCTTTACTTATATCATCAACATTGGGGTAACTAACTGTGTCCAACAGACAGAGACACATCTTTACTCTAATTGACCAAGGACAGAAAAATAGGAATAAACTAGAATGACACTCAGTAGACGAAGACCTGCACCAAGGCCCAACAGTCCCCTCACTCACAGATACCAGCCGCCTAAATACAGCTGTTTTTTTTTCATGAAGATCTATTCATTATTCTGAATTTCTGAGAAATAACAAAAATGCTGAAAGTGCAATTTTAAAGAAAGTGAGAAAATCTCAGATATGTCCCTTTAGACAGATCCAAGCCACAAGTTAATTGGGTCTATTCTGGGTCAAGACCTGTCTTCCATTCAAGTTTTTGTGAAAATCCATTCAGTAATTATTGCGTAATCGTGCTGACAAAACAACCAATCAATCAACAGACAAATGGACACGTTGGTTTGTTTGTTGGCCCTGGCTGCGGCTCAGGAGGTAAAGCGGGTTGTCCAATTATGAGGAGGTCACCCGTTGCACTCCCCGGCTCCCCTGGCTGCACATAGGAGTATCCTCGAGCAAGATACTGAACCCAAAGTTGCAAGATGAGCAGGTCGGCACCTTGCATGCCAGCCTCTGTCATCAGTGTGTGTTTGAATGTATGAATGTGACAAATGTTGTAAAGCGCTTGAGCGGTCAGTAAACGGGAGAAGCGCAAAAGAAATGCAAGTCCATTTACCATTTAAATGGGTGGAAACATAACCTTTGTGATGGAGGTAATTAAGAAAATTACAATATAAAGAGGACAATATAAAAAATGACATGCAGAACAAAGAAATGCTAATTTTTATCACTAGGCCGCAGGCATTGGCCCAATGAAACATGGCTACAAAATGTGTCAAGGCCTTAAACATGTTTAAGTAAAGCTGTAAATACAAAGCATGTGAGTGTATGTGTGTGTGTGGTGTGTGTGTGTTTATGTTTGTGATTGTGTTGTGAGCTCTCTATCTTATCAGAAGCTCCAGATGGAAGTACAATATGTCCAGGAAAATGACAAGAGTATGAAGCACATGCATGTTATTGTCTTTTCGCCTTGCTGCAGTGATTATCAGATTCTATTTATAGACAGGAATAGCGACTGTGTGCAGAGATCAAAAGTAGCAGAGGTATGCATCAATTCCACAAACAAATCAAAATGATATCTGGGTTTCTTTGGAGAGGATTGATGCAGCAGCCCAGGAGTGAATGCTAGTCTGTAGCTACGAGACATGATCTGACCTGAAGGTGATGAGAGTCCACAAACAATCACCTTGTTCAGATGCAAAACATGCCCCGAGAACTCTGCGTAAGAGATATACGGTGTGATTAATGATTTCTTGAAACAAAGATAGCAGAGACTGATCTTTCAGCTGCACAAATACTGTGTGTTACAAAACACACTTACTACTAAAACAGATTACAATTTGCCACTTGAATTTCTAATGTTGTATTTAAGGAAAGTTTACCGTGCCTTGTGTATTTTGCTGTGTTTCTGTCTGTTCTTTGTTTCTTTATAATAGAGCCATGAAACAAAAGCCAGTGTGCTCAGTGGAAACGTGTGACAAAGATTAATTTATCAGCCCGGCCTATAAGAAGTCAGGAGTTGGCAGAAACTGGCAACAAAGGAAGAAAAAAAAAATAATACTCAGGAGGAATCTCTGGAAATCGATTTCCAACCAGTTTCAGGCTGCAAACTGCAAACACTATTGGAGTAGCTCGTTTTGAAGATGATATCATAAACCAGCACAGTCGCTGGGGTAAAATGTTGGCAGATAACGTTTATGCAAACCACTGATACATTCACGTTTGTTCGTCTCAAAGGCCATCGTACCATATTGATAGTTCAACAAAACGTATCACAACATGTTCACATTACATGTTTATGTCCTAACTGTCATATCAGGAGCTGGAGGGGATGGTGGTGAAGTTACAGGTGAGAACGATGCCAGGCAAAAATTTGAAGATATTGAGGTAATCACCTCTGTAGACTCCTGTAGACAACTACAGAAGTCAGGAAACAGCTAAACCAATGTCCTAGGTGTAGGACATGAAGGGTCCATTATCCACGCTATCCAAGCATTATCCACATTTCACGAATTTTCACGCCATTAACTTAAAGGCGACATCCACAGTCCTGATTATATAAACACTTCAGGTTCACCACTTTCAAAGGGACACCGGCTGCTACATCAAGGGACAAAACGTTACACCTTTCTTTCTTCATCCTCCTCTCTCTACACCTCGAAGGCCTTCTCCACTGTCTGCTCCTCTTGTGACACTGTTTCCACTCATTATTTCCCGCCACAACATTCACTTTGAACTGGAAATATGGTACAAATTACTGTAGCAAGACACTCTCCAAACGTGGCTTCATGTTTTCTTTAAAGGCGTGGATTCCCATTGATAACTTATTTGAAGTATTAACTTACATGACTGTGGGACACTTAAAAGTGACTGAAAAATGGACTATGGTATGCATATTTTATGATACTGTTGAAATTATAAAGGGTTACACTGAGTTTCTCTCGCCTATCCTCTCCCATACACACGCAGCAAATCCATATCCTCCCATACAGTGCAAGTCAAATTAAGAGCAAAGAGGGGGCACTTCGATTACAGCAGTAAAACGACCCGCTTCACGCAAAGTTCACCTCATTTTGGTTGCAAATTAAACGTCAGCTTTGGTTTCGAGAGCTGAGCAGGTAGCATCTCAGAATACCAATATGCCGAGGCCGTTCCGCAACGCCAGCTTTGTAACCCTTAAGGGATGTTTAAAAAAATCTAATTCAAGTGAAGTTTTTTTTGCTTTCAACATATTCATGTAATTCAAATACATTAATTGAATTGACCACTTGAATTCTAAAGGTGGGAAAACACAAACCCATCTCATCAGCTTCAGTTAATCAAGTCTCAAATGTGTTTATCTTCAAAATTCCTATAAGATCCATAATGCTTTCCTGAACCACACGCAGCTCAGCTTGGTGTAATAATGGTTTCAAAAACCCTGTCACAGACAGATCACTAGTTCACCAGTGCCACTTAGCTCTCTCCTCCAAGGGACTTTTCCAATTTGGCTTAAGTACGGAAAGCTCACCTGAGCCTGGCCCACTTAAGGTTGTTATAACCAAGGACTGCGGCTACAGAGAGCCTTCGTGAACCTCTTCCATCATAATCTTCTCTCTCGACTCGTGATAGCATGCGATCCCTGCTGCGGCAGGTGATGAGTAGCAATGCAGCGTTAATATAATGCTATGTAGATCACTTGTCCCATGTGGTGATGGTACTCATCCGCAAACACATGCTACCAACATGAGCCATTATGCATGACCACACGTGCTGTCAGTGTATGCAAATGCAGACACATACAGCATACTGTCAATAAAAATTAAAAAAAACAGCGCAAATTTATTTCAAAAGGAATCGCTTTATGTATAATTGTATAATAGACGGAGTCAAGTGCATGCATTATACATATATAATACATATATGAAATGTATATGCATTGCATGTATACAAGATTGCTGATGAAATAGCCTACTTTTACGTGTTGCTCACCAACTACAAACTGCATACATATAGCCTAATTTTAGGTTGGTGAGTACCAACTACAGACTGCATAAACTATCAGGCAAATCTCTCCAGAGCCTCCACCAAAGGAAAAAATCTCAGTAGTGAAATCTCAGCCAGTGAGGATGATACGACAGACTAGACTGTCTGTCATAAAATGTCTCAGCCAATCTCCCCTAGGATGTCTGGAATGATAAAATGTCATCAAGTGAATAGGGTAAAGCTGATGTATACTGCTGAAACCGCATCATACAGTCAAAGCCAAAATTGTTGAGAAAGACTGAGACGGACGAGCACGGCTGCTAAGAGGTCATGACCGACCGACTGCAAGAAAAGGTTCATATTCAAAGCGCTGCTCAGTGGACACAGGTGTTTTTATTATACTATGGCTAATTATCCCTCTGCACAGGTTGAAGCTGCGCTATGATTGAAATTAAATGACATCAACAAAGTCCATGCACTAATAACACTGATAAGCTATCCTGCAACAACACTAAAGGAGAGCGAGTGAGACATTAAAGAAGCTCATCTTTGTTCACCCACACAGTCCTGAAAATAGATCTAATCAAGCAGGGTGAGTGAAAGCACCTGCGAGGGAGGACCACTGGAGCGTAGAGACTTCAGACAACTGAAACTTTTCCAAAGCCATTTTGGTAGCTGGTACCATGCAAGAACAAGAAACGACTCTTAAAAATATGTTTGTTTATATATGTTTGCATGTGTGAAAAGTGAGTGAGCAATTATACAAACACAAATTGGTCTAAAGGTTTAATACAAGCATACAACATACAAGACTTTTCCACTTCTGGCCACGCTTATTTGCTTTTCCATTACCAGTTCGACCCGCCAAGTTGAGGCGAGCCACATCCGCAATGGGGCATCCCTTCAGTAGGGCCCAGCGCCCTTGAGAGGAGAGAGTTCAAAATGCCGATCATCGTGTGATTCACAGAGACTTGGATTGAAAGTAGATGAGGCAACTCTCTCCCTTGAAGGGGTTCTGGTGGGGCCAAAGCACACCCAGCCCACCCCCACGCAGGCTGCACTGAGGCCTGGCACCATGGCCATCGAGGGACAACCTCCTGCTCTCTCATCATAGTAATTAGAGTATGTGTTGTATTCTTGTATTTTATGTTCAGGAGCACGGGGGCGATCACAGGCAGCATTATACAAAAGCTGATATATTCCCTGTACCTTCCATAAAACAACAATACATCAGTCTTACAAATCTCCAAGGACACCGCCTGCATATCAAGTGACAAATGCAATGTTGTGAAATGCAATACACAACAGCTAATATATACACTGTATTCTGTAAGATTATATAATTATATATATATATATGCTATTTATATTTTAACATATTTTGCAGAGTCATGGTGTCTACAGGCCCGCTCCAGTATAATTACAGGAAAAAAGAAATGATGATAAATTTAGCCGCATAATCAGCAGGATTCAGAAAATGAACCAACTGAAAGCCCAGAGCCCCTGTTCTCTTTCCTTGACACTTAAAAAGTGCCCTCTAAGAATCCGCTCATTAGCATTTATGTGTGAGGAGCTTTGTTTATTTATTAAAAACCTGGACATTTCGCTGAAAGAGACTGCCATGTACAAAAAGGCAAAAATAATTTCGGATGGGAAAATGGCCAACCGAGATGAGAGTGCACAGCGCTGACCAGAATACTAATGATGACAGAGACCTGGTGAGAAAAACACAAGGTAAGAGGCTCCTTCCATCACATAAAACCCTGGACTGCCTAAACCTGTTACAATGCACACATGCCGTGACAGTTTTTCAGGCCAGCTCTTGGCACAATGCTATTTTTTTTAAATCAACCTAAGCTCTGTTAAGGATAGAATATGTTTTTCATAGTGGTGGTCAGGTCAGGTTCAAACCATGTCTTAGTTTTCAACTTCTTTTTCTATAAAGTCAGGGATAATTTTTGTTATTATTATTTGCTATTAGGACAGATAGTGACAGTTATTGGTATTATCAATTTTCTAATGCTTGTTGGAGAACATGATGAAAAAGCGTTCCTCATCAGTCACCCCTTTCCCTTTTTATAGTAAGTACAGCCTCAGCTGCTTGCAAACAAGCTAATACACATGCTCATTAGACTGTGAAAGTGAAAACATGCATCCCTCCTGTAACAAACAGCAATCACACTTTTGTGTAATTTCAAAAAGCCATTCAATTAACCATGTCATTTTCTTTGGGCTCTCACGGGACTGACTGTGCCAAAGAAGTTATGCTGATTTTGATTTTCTATGTCTTTTCTATAACCCTCAACATGTAATTATAATTGTAAAAATTAAGTTAAACATATCACAACTTTATATTTCATAGATGTAACCTCCCTCCCTTGCTTTCTCCTGCTGCGTCGATCCAAAAATAGAGCCCTGGGTGCATCATCCACGATAATTAGAAATATTGGCAGCTTGCTTTAGCCTGTGTTTTCACTCTCAACTGACGCTGATCATAGTGGAGACTTCAGTACAGTCAGGACTGGGAAATGATCCAGGAACGATGTTCGCGGAAGAGGCACCTCTCCCCCAGCTGTGCTTATGTAATAGACTAGCTCTTTTGAGCCTGAAATTAATCTAAACAAATAAATACTATTTTCATGCTTTAATTATATCTTTTTTTTAGCATGTTTCCAAGCAAGCTGTGAGTGTTGCAGCTTTTGAAATATTAGTCACAAAGCAGGATTTGTGAAGGAATGTGTGTTCCAGGGCATCCGAGTAACACACACGCAGGGGGCCGAGGAAGAGGTCCCAACTAAACGTATTATTATTTTTAAATTACCTCAAACTGAGCTTGTGCGTGTTTGTGCATGGGTGGAGGGGGTAGGACCAATTTCAAGATTAAAAAGTGATGTCAGCCGGCCAAGAATGCAATATTTTAATGATGACCGTTTGCAAGTCATCACCATGCTGACTCACTGACATTTTCAAAGGCTCTATGCACACGGATCCTGCATACAGATGGTCTCAGCTTTCTTCACAGATTAAGCCCACAAATTGCTAAAAAAAGATAACCTGTGGAGGCTGCAAAAATGTCCTGAATCACATATTGATACAGGATCAAGTGGCACACTACATTGACTGACAGGTGTGAAAATCTGCGAGCACTCACATGCACCGCACATATTGTGTCTAAGAAATTGCTTCTGACGTTTTTGTCCCACGCTTTTTGACTAACGCAAATTGATCGCGGGCTAAGCGGAGCATCAGAGTGGCAAAAATTTGAAATTAAATTAAGATGCAGTGTGTGGATATCGTCAGGCGTTCGACTCTTTCAGTGTAATATTTTCACCCAAGCCAGAAGTTAACTCAAGTAAAATACAGATTTACTATAAATATCAAGCAGCTCTTCTATTAATATCGGGCTGCAGCTTTACAGGTTGAAGACTTGCAGCTAAAAACCCTGCACAATCTCTTCGCTCACAACAGTCAAAAGAAACCCAGGAGCATCTGGATGAACATTTGGGATTTCTCCAATCCTACCTCCCCCTTAATTTCAGTAGGCGGCATACCACATGTGCCAGTAATCAAAGAGAATCTATTGAGCTTCCACCCAGACATATTGTTTGTCCTTTCAGCTGTCAGTAATGGACTGGCACAAACAAAACTAATAGCAGGGACACAATGCCAAAAACTGTAAATTCAGATTGAAACGCAGTAAACCCACCTCGTTGGGATTAGGCAGGAAGAAATGTATATAATTCTGAGTGGAGCTGTAGCAAATTACGCAGTTCCCTTGAGATGAGTCTCACTCCTCATTGCATACGTACATCATTCCCTCTTCAGTCTAACCCTTTGCTGGAAGTAGTTTCACTTGGCTGTCGTTCATGTCAAAAAATTGTATTCTGCTGTGTGACATTGAAGGAAGAAAGCTGATGTTTCTTGCCGTGATTCAAGTGAACACAAGCAGTGTTGGCTCATGTTTCGTAATAACACAGTACAGGAAGTATATGACTAAATTACTCATGTGCATCAAAGTAATGCGCTCTACATTATGATCAATAAAACCAGTACTGTATTGTGTCCAAGTGATTACAGTAAGCAGGGTATTTTTTAAATGGAGTCCAGGCTCCATTAAGGAGTGATTGAATTAGATTTTTCATAACTAAATTAGACGTGATCATCAGGCCACACTGAGAAACAACCTTGTCCACATTGTGGTTCTTGGATTTGTCAATGCAAAAAAGATTGAAAGTTGCGATGAGCACGTCCTTTTGTCCGTGTATGCTTTCAGGTTTTCACAGCAAAGTGTCATGTGCATTGTACATCCTCAGATGCAGTCGCATCTGGTGTTGTTGTCGTTCTCTCCTTTCTTTATGTGATACTTTTGAGACTCCACAGCGTCCATTAAAGTATAAATGGCTTTGCTGCACTTGGCTTAAAAATACTCTGATCAGAGAGCAGCAGGTGATTTTCTTCCCTTCACAGTTGTAAGTTGAAACCTGAGTGTTTTCCTACTTTCCTCATATTAAATGGCCCTTTACTGTAGGTTTCTGCTGAAGAAATCAGGCACGTTCAAAAATATTCCAGCAGCTCACCATCTGAGATGAAATAAGAATGGCTTCACATCCAATCAAGGGTAGTGCATGTACATTTGAAAACTGTTTGGTTTAGCACAGCATGCTGCTATATCATATTAAGCAGTTCTGTGTACATTTGTAAACACAAAACATTTGAAAACCGTCTTTTTTGGAGAAAAAAACGACATCATTAATTTGTTTGAATACCTAAAAGGACCTATGTCTTCTATATGTGTTAATTATGATCCTGATCTTACAAGAGCAAAGGTGGAAGTAGCGGGATGTCATTAGCACCAGAAAACATTGTAATTATAAAATGCTGCATGGCAGTGGCAAAAGTCCATATGTCCCTGAGTTCCCTTGAATCTAATTACTGAATTCAGAGATGTTACACATGGATAACCAAACAAACTATCTGGTGGTAGTATGTAGCCACTGGTTTAATTCAAGAATGAACAGTTGAACAAATGATTCATAATACTTCGCCCTAATTCATCACAAACAATAAGGCAAAAGTCTCAATAACAACTGATTTGCACTTTGAATACACTTCCCATTGAGGCAATGCATCCCCAATCAAAACTAGGTCACCAGCGGAGGCTTGTGATGTGTTTTGTGGAACAAAAGAATGCACAAAAGGTCAGGGCGGGGTGAATCCTTTCCTAAAACTGAGACATAGACATGCGCATGAGAATCTGTATTGTGTTGCCCTAGTAATGCTTCCAAATACAGAAGATAAAAGCTGTTCCTGAATTATTTATACAATTTCCAATTTATACCATTTAGATTCGCTCAGCCGGTCGGGAAAAAAAGGAGGCAGGGGAAGCGAACAAATACTGCTCTCTAATCCTTCACGAACAACTGCTGAGTAATGTTCTCAACCCCGACCTGCCGCAGACTACAGTTGTATTCGACAAAACCCAAATGTGAGTGCATGTGAAAGTGTGAGTCTGGAGCAGGGTGCTGATTCAAGAAAAGTTAACGCTTGCTAAGATTTGTAATAGGTAAACCCCTAACGTATCTTTTTTAGTGTAAAATAAACTTCCTGTGATGTGGAAAACTGCTGAGATTTTGTGTCAAATAAAAGGTGGAGATACTAAAATGTAGATTGATTGCACATGGATCTTATCAGTCTCAGCTAACTGTAATCTAGATTGGTGAGGAGACTTACATTTACAATCACTGACATTTTATTTAAACATCATTTGTTTTGAAGACAAACCTCCAGTGGCAATCAAAGTGGGTGAAAGTATTATTTAAACAAAGACATCCAGTCTTTGAGTAAATCTTTTGTTTTACAGTCTGTCACACTGTAGATCCTGGTATTTTTCATTGAAACATTTAAAGTACAGAAGTTTGAATTTATTCTGCTTAAATGGTGAACAATCCAACAGATGAGACTGAGGATGGTTGTATTTACTCAAAGAACAGTCAGTGATGGCTTGTTACACAGAATTAAATGGGAGGCCACCCCTTATGAAGTATTTGGAAAATGAGCAGGCCCTTCAAAAGAAAGCAAAGCATATGACGTGGTCGGAAAGCTCAAAACCTCAGAGCCCATTGGTAAATCCAACTGTGGCCAGAGCCAGTTGAGAGAGGAGAGGAAGCATCTTTTCTATCATGAAATCTTCGGTTCCGCTCTTTGCTCTTGTTTCAACAAAGAAAGTTTTTTCTGATGTCACTGACGCCATTGCAGAATTTGCACTTTAGGAGAAAAAAGCTCTCAATGTGACATTTTGTTAACATTGTGTTCGAAGAAGAGAAGTCGATTCAATTTAATGGTCATTTTTGAGGCAGCAGCTCGAGGTAGTGTGCATTAGACTACATTATGTGTAAAAGTGATGATTAATGACTGTCTACTGTTTTTTTCAGTAGACCTAAATGTAGTTAGATGAAAAAATAATTTTCCGCCTCCTCCCTTTGTCTAAGGTTTATAAAATGCAAGTTCTAAACATTTAAAATTGAGCCGAACCATCTGGATTGTGGGTTTATTTGTGGGAATTAGTTCTTTATTCATCCCTTTCTGGGTTGCTGATGGCCGTTATCCAGAAGCGTATCCATACTGTTTTACAATTTAATTTAATTTTAACCACAGTGAGTTATTGAGTTTAACATTTATGAACCTCAGTTATGAAGTGTTTTGACTGGTAAAAGCAAGAGGACTGGTAAATCTGTGATCAAAATAGCTCTGAAAATCTTTTTTTTTTACATTGGCTTTGTTTCAGGATTGTGTCTGACAAAAGAGTACACTGGGATGAGAAGCTCATTTAACTTTACAATGCTAGTCCAGCACTATGGACACCATTAGCTGTGAATCGCTGTGACAAATTTGCCAACTTCATTTCATGCATCATGGTAAATCATGAAACCACATCGGTAATAACCATTATTCTGTATAACGGCCTTGAGAATAATTGCCCTGGAGGTTGAGGAAGAATGAGTTGTTAACTTCTAACTTCTCATTTGGCGATGGGCAGTATCAGTGCTTCCTGGCTGTGGGTGGAGGGGCATTCATGGGCACTGTGAGTCACTCTTGGATGCAAGTCACCCACTGCATGACAAGCTTTTACTGCAGCCGAGTAGGGCAGAAATGACTCCTGCTAGCCACACACAGAGACATCCTGTGTGTGCGAGTGTTTGTGTGTGTGTGCGTGCCTGAGGGAGTCTGAGAGGGAAAGAGGGAGAGATCACTTAATACTTACCAAATAAAACAATAAACCAATCAGTTGGCAGAATACCTCTGCCTCAAAATACAGGGGATCAGCTCTAAATTCATTAGCGATGCATCCTGGGATACATTCCTGATTCAATCTGCACTAAAACCCTCATAAAGGCTTCTCCAATCCAAGTTGTTTATTCAAAACCCTTCATAACCCTTACATCCACACTGATATCCCATTAAGAATTCTTAGCTTGGCTGAAGAAGCTGATGTGTGTCTAGATAACTGATACACTAATGAGACAAAACCTACACTACATTTAATGCAACCTGCTTGAATATATGTTTCACAATTACCATTGCAAATATGACTAAAGCTCTGCAATGCAATCAGTGCAAATGTGAACCACTGTGGCT
This sequence comes from Pagrus pagrus, assembly GCF_965226575.1. NCBI lineage: Eukaryota > Metazoa > Chordata > Actinopteri > Spariformes > Sparidae > Pagrus > Pagrus pagrus. The sequence goes on from NC_140194.1 coordinate 18,019,361, forward strand.
GCACCTGTATTTCAATATGCAACAGTATCAGCCGACCTCGCCTAAGTGCTGGAAAGGAATTATACATGAAACAGAAGCAGAAGGTCTACCCAAGGTGGGGTAATTTGATTTATCTTTTATTATTTTTCCTTCCTCCGGTGTTATCAGGGTTTCCTTCTCTGAAATGGAAAATGTGATAAATATTGATGTCCTTTACAGGAAATGCAGCCAGGCATGTGTGAGATGCAGGGACCCGGCCTATCTGTCATACGTTTGGTGGATGTGTGTGTAAACTGACCCCCCACCAATAGCCTGAGCCACAGAAGAGGTTCGCCATCCTAAAAGCTCTTTCTGAGGCTTGTTAGCACATACCCTCTGCTCCTCTGTCCCTTTTGTCCTCATGTCTCTGCCTTCCTGTCAATCTTTCATGCTATGCACCCTCTCTACTTCACCTTCCACCAGCATCTCCTCACTGCTTTCATATCAGTCCCAGCTTCTCCCCCTCTCTCTCTTTCTCTCTCTTGTATCCCAACATCTCTCGCCCTCTCCCTTCTGACAATCTCTCTTCACTCCTTTCCCTGTAGAGTTGAAGGCAAGAGAGAGAGAGATGAACTGAGAATTAATAACAAGACAGCAGGAAAGATAAAAGGAAAGAAGCTCATGCAGCATGCAGAGGGGACCAAAATAGCAACATCAATTTTATCTTGTGCTTTCAACTGACAAAGTGGAAAAAGTGAAACAAACATGGCATCTTCATGTGATCAACAGTATCTATTTCTTCAGATGAGAGGGATAAACAAAAACTGAATGTCAAGCTATATATAAAATACTTACAACTAAATAGATCTTAAATGATTCAAGTAATATAATGTCTTCCTCCACACACATTCTTTTGATCTGCAGTTGAGCCTTCAAGTCGCAGCCCGTGTCAAAAGGCCCCGTCAGGTAATCAGACAAACCAACATGGTGGGAAGCTGCAATTTCTCCCCCTACTTCTGCTAAGGACGTCTCTACAAGAGTATGTGTAGGTATGCAGACAAGCATCCAAAGAAGGAATCGAATTCCCACCTTGTCGCATCACACCTACACAAGCACACTGAGGACACGTTCTATACAAACGCAAATTCACATGTTCTCATGCTCCCCTTCCCCTGCTGTGAACAGAAGGCACATGTAAACACATATATGCGTGTTAAATCTCACCATTCCTACAGCACTTCCATCTTCTGAATCATAATTTACTTCCTTATTATGAGCACCTTCCTGTCAGAGTGAACAGATGGCCAAAACCAGTATCCCTATCAGGTAGACCATGCAAACTTGTCTCTAAGGGATGGGAGCTGAAAATAACAGCAGATCAATAGCAAGTACCAAGTGGAGCATTTTTCCCTCCAGCCTCTGACAGCATGAGCAACACTGCTGGTGTCGGCACACATTTCTGTTCTCCACTTCTTTCCCCACACTCTCTCACACGCTCTCCAGCCAGCCCATCCTCATCTCCCTCCTCTCTCCATGTCCTAAATAGCCTGCTCTGCTTCATTTAACTGCTCCCCTATCCCATAATGTGTACTGCCTTGCACCTGTCAATATGTTTTGAGAAGTAAATCAGGTAGGAAGTGCAGGAATACGAGACGGATATACAGAAAGAGAGTGAGAGGGAGGCAGGAGAGAGATATCCTTACCAGAGCTGTAACGAAGAGAATCCAGAAATTGCTTGCTTCATCCCACGGTGGCTGCTCATTAAATCCAAGATACTGGGGAAAGGATTGAAGATTCCATCGAGATGCTGCCCCGAGAGGAGAAAAATGAGATTCTTTAATAGGAGGATTTTGGAGTGTTGTTAAAAAATGTGGTAAATATGCATGAGGAGAAGGATCTGATGTCCAAGTCCAGAGCACTTCACGAGTCCTTCCCGTCAGCTGCGAAGCCACATGTGTATACACACTGACACATGTGCTTCACACGGCATGCCACACACATACACAGACACACACATGGGGAGGGTGTATCCTCTGTTAGTCTCAGCTAGGCTGGAAGATTGAGGGGGAATGAAGGAGGGATGGAGACAGAGAGAAAGAGAGACACAGCGGAAGGGAGGGGATCCGGAGAAGGGCAAGGTGGAGGGAGGAGCCGCAGTATGTGATGAGAGATTGAGAGAGGGGAGGGAGGAGGAGGAGGAGGGGAGGAGGAGAGAGGCTCTCCTTATTTCTCCCTCAATCTGAACTGCAGTGTGATCTGCACGTAACGTAACAGTGGGAGCTAATGAAATTATTTTACCATATCTCCATCTGAAAAGGCTGCAGGTGATGCTGAACAGCTAAATGCGGGGATGAAAGCGAGCACCACGGAAGCCGTTACAATCAGAGAGGTTTGTGTATCTGAACGCTGAGTAATGCCCCGTGCTTGTGCACAAAGCGAAACGGATAAACAAGCTGGGAAGATGGCTGAGAAAGATGAGAAAGGGAGGAGGTTGATGCACTGGGCAGATAGCCAAGATCCAAACACATCCTGGGTAGGATAGTGTATCGACGGGGTGCATATCAACTAACTTTGCAAACAACTATCACAACACCTTATATATAACTCTGGCAGCCACTGGCTCTCATCAGTATCTCCCTTTAATCACATTTACACAGATACAAACCTACTTGCTAGTCATGACTATAATCTGATATTTCCTCATATACTGTATGACATGGAACGCTTTGAAAATCACAGCAAAAGCAGCCAGAGATGTTCTCCTTTGCTGCGCTTTTCATGCATTTTACCAGATATAGCATCAAAATCCAAGTATGTAGCTAAATGTGGAAAATCAAAGTACTACGTGAAAGTCAACTTTATTTTTGTCTTGAAAGTCTAACAAGACAAAATCAGGAAGTTCAATGTTTTGTTTTTAAATGATGCAACTTGCAACTTCGGTGAAAGTTAAACTGGACCTGATATTTTTATCAGGGTCTTTGCCCTGACAACAATGTATCCTCCAGTATTGTCCAACCAACCACGCACATTGCAAAATATTCCCACCAACACATCCTTTGAAAAGCATAGCGGGCATCCCTTGGCTGACATGACTCACTCCATATAATCCTACACTGATGATTCATGCTCTAAATCAGCGTACACTTCGAGGCAGGGGTTAAGAGTATGGGTGGCATAAGCGGTCAGGACACCCCACTGCGCTCAGCTTACAGACAGGATTAAGAATCAGTGGTGGATGGATGGGAGGCTGGTGGGTAGAGCTCCGAGGATATCTCTCTCCTTAGTGGAGCCATGGTTGTCAGCGGAAGCCCTTCAGTGATTGAGGCGCTTGGCTGGCCTTAAAGGATGAGGACGACTGTCCTCTACACAGCTGGCTTGAATGTTATCACTTCAAGTGTGCAAGCTGACAGAAACTGATTAATGCACCGTTCAAAGATTTCTTTAGAATAGCATTATTTTTTTCCTTTGAAGACAAGACGCAACACTTTGAAATAGACTGGTATGGTCTCAGTGAAGTTAGCCTCACTGTTGCAGCAATGAAAGCACTTATACCTACTGGCTGTAGATTGGTTAACAATCCATAGATAACTTTCTACTATCTAGCAGGTATAATGCAACATGTTCGAATTAGTACTAAATACAAATGACAACAGAGGCTAATGACAATGTATGTGTTTAACAGGAATACAGATTCAGGTATTTGGTAACAAGCCAAAGTATTGTGAAAATTAAAAATTGACCTAATAATGATAATGATAGTTAAGGGATACCTAAGAGCTTATTAATAGGGCAACTGAAGTTGAGCATGTGTGTGCACTCCCATACGCAGGATGTTATCAGAGTAATAGCATAATATGGCAACAGGATGTGACGATGAATACACATTAAATTGTATAATCAGATACTGTACTTAGATAAAGCCATCAGGAATTTCGGTGTCTAGGAAATCATAATTCAACCAGAAAAAGAAAGTAATTTTGGCAACAAAGACAGCATATTTGGGGAGATGCATGCTAATTATTTGGGGTAATAACTGCGGGAAAAAACACTACACAGATTTAAACTTTTAAAAACATATAAAATATCCACACAATTTACCGTCTTCAATTTTCAATTTTATAACTGAGGTCTGTTGAAGATTTAACTTGCATAATATTGGGGTGGAGGCAAAAATCTCAGAGAAAGACTTTGTTTTTATTCTGAGAGAAACATACCAAATTCCATGGCAATCTTATCAACATCCAGCTTCTTGAGACATTTCACTAATGAACAAAAAAGTAATGATGATGCAAGAGGAAATGTTAGCAGATCATAAAAATCAGTAGGGACCTTGGGACCATGAATCTCGGCACAAAACATCATGGTAATCCATCCAATAGTCATTGCGTCAACTCCGACTGCTACTGCCAGACTCACGGTGTCTCTTACCTGTCCACTAGATGTCCTGATCTGAAAAGATGACAAAATGTGACTGAACTATTCCTTAAGTCTCTGTTATCCTGAGAATTGTAGAAGCAATGAGTCTCTAACCTTGTTACAAGAGTATTGTGTGTTATCAGGAAGAAAAGCTAATATTTGCACCTTATAGGTAGCGGCAAAGAACAGGCTCCAATGGATGTTTATGTCAAGATTAAAGGTCACGATAACGAGCACTCTGAGCACTCTCCGCTCCCCCTCCCTTGTGCCCTCGCTTGTGACATATTGTTGTGCATTTCTTCTCCTTGGCCAAGCCAAATAAATACGTTGCCATATAGGCAAAGACTGACTTCAGAGAGCCAGAGATGAGAAATTACTTGTGTGCACAAGAGTTAAAATACAACCTCTTTTGGGACTTCACGGTCTCTGTACTCATCTCCATAGAACCATAGATGCAAAATGTATTCATATTTTCATTCAACAGCAATATGCAGCTAGAAGTTGCAGGGTTGAAACAGATAGCTGTGAGTTCATTCTTTCCAAAAAACTTATTAACTCTATTTTTCTGCAAAAGACAGTTGTTCACAGTTGTAGGTGACTGTGATTTCCCTCCTACTGTCTTGAGGCTGTCTCGTCCAACCTAAGCTGGCAACCAACTGCCATGGTGTGTTGACATTTTGATAAACCATGCTTGTTTTATGCCAAATCTCGTGCACGGCCTTCGTCCTCACGTCATCACTTATCCCACTCCTTGAGACAGTTTGTGATACTGACCAAAGACTAATTAAATTTTAATCTTTTGAATGTAAATGAACTGTGGAGGATATACTTTCCCCACATCTGCAGTACTGTCTTGAAAGCGGAGATTCATTAAAGAGATTATGGAAGATGGGAGGCAATTCTGAAAGGAACTTCACATTTTGGAATGTATCAACATAGCAAATGCGTGACATGGTAGTGACCAGGTAAGGAATATGTGGCACTTTGTTACATTTTGCACGTCATTTTTCATCTTCTGTATCAAAAGATGCTATTAGAGATATATTCAAATAATAAAGACCTGTTGATAGAAATGACTCACACGCTACTTCACCAGGACACAATGTTAGTCACAGTCAGTGTATTGTGTGTACAGTAATGGCCAATAAACAACACGGCAAACAGTGATTGTCAATCTGTATGTGAAGTCAATATTTACTGATAGTCCTAAGCTTGGATGTTGGATTGATGGTTAGTTGTTGTTTCATGGAAGTTTCTGCGTGCAAGCTGCCAATGAGAGACCCAAGCATGTGGCAATGAATGATGGCACCTCTTTCCTTCTTTTCTTCCCAAAAGTTACACTAAACATCCACAATGAAGAAATGTTGCACCTGCAGTTTCTCTACGTGACGCAAAAAGATGCTTCTGCAGGGTTGGCAGTCGCAGCCAATCATACACAACCATGAATTATTAAATCGTACATCCAGCAAAGCCCAGACTTTTTGTCCATGCAGACAGAATACAGTCCCAGCTTTCACTGCAATCCAGGCGTTTGCTCTTGTCCTTGTTTAGCATTCGCGGTGCGGTCCCTCGGGTAATGCAGGCACAAAATCGTAGCTCTGTGCATGACAGCATTTCTCCCTTCTCAACATCATTGTGACCCCCAAGAAGCATTCAGCCCCTGAATTTCCCCACGGTACACCCAGTCAGTGTAGCATATGTATACCCGCGTCAAGGAAAACGGTGGAATTGATGTGTGTGCGTGCCGATTGCTTCAACACCGATACAAATTGCTTGCGCTCAAGTAATCTGTTGTGTATCCTCTTCAGACCTGAAAAGGGAGGCTTACTGCTTTGAATTTTGAGCAACATTACACCTGTCATCTATAGCCGGTACCATCGGTCATAACATGTACACATCTACGTGGAGAATTGTGATGAACCTGTGAGAATATACACTATTCCACTAAAAAACTCCTATTTGCAGATGGTTTGGTAGGAAATTTTGAATCAATCTCACAATTAATAAATGCGATGACGCTTTACATTAAGGTCGGTGTAATAGCATTAGTAATATAAGTCCTTATAATATGCTTATGAACATTAATAAGACTATATAAGCATTAATAATTGCATCATATACAGGTTTAGTCACTCGAATCGAGGGTCTAAGGACAGAGGATGTCGTTCACTGTACAGATTTGTAAAGCCCACTGAGGCTTGTGATTGTGATTTTGGGCTATATAAATATAATTGATTTGATTTGATTTGATTTAGGTTATAAGACAGACATAGAATGTCAGTTTATAGAATGCTTAATAAAAACATTAAGTTTACTTTTACTTTGCTTCTTGTGTAGGATCCTGTAGCTGCAATAAACATATTTAACTGTTAATAGGTGAATATTTAACTGCAAATGAATCCATAAAAAAGTATTATTAATCTTAATAAATCAACAAAAAAGCTTAGTAAACGTTGAGCAATGACATAATAGGCAAGTTAGTTAAACTCAATAAATGTGTTTTTTTGTAGTGCTATTTTAAACAACTATATGAAACTCTTACAACTTTGATTAACATTTTTAACTTAGTTTCTCTGAAGTCCCTATATGTCTTAAAATATACCAATAAATGTGTTTATTATGCTGTTATTCACGTTACAAAACTGTATAAGTGATAATAAGAATTTTATAAGGACTAACTATTAATTGACCCATATCACATGGACCTTAATATATCCTCTGATGCAGGATTGTGAGAGGACAGAATAAGAATATAGGAAGATCCTGTATAAAATGGCTATTATGGAAATTTAACTAATATAAAAACAGTGAAACTACAATCAAATCAAATGAGGTGCTTTTCCTTTAAGTGTTTCTTTTAGATTGGAGGCATTTAAGGTATAGTTAATTCAAAAGGAAGCCTCAGCGATCTAAATACTTCTTCGTGTAAAAGTACACTATATTAAGTTTCCTGATGTACTTGCATTAGTCATATTCCTTTGTGCTTATCCAGCAGCTCCGGGAAATATGATTATTCAGCACATACCTTTGGCCTTATTACCTTTTGTAAACTTTCTTTATACTACTTGTGTTAGCAATGTCATTGTTTCTTGGGTGAAATAGAAAAGAAAAAGAGATTTAAATAAGGGCCGAGCACAGCCCTTCTTCTCCTATAATGAGCATGAGATCCATAGACAATGGAAATGTTTTGTCTCTAATCCAGCAAAAGAGCAAAAATCCCACCAATTGGGGGGTTAGTTTAGTGCGGTTAGTGTTAGCAGTTTGCGATACGATCAAACTGGCTAATACATTGTCTATATACACAAATCAAAGTTAGTAGGGACCACTTTATTTACTTTGCATAACGGAGTAGAGCAGAAATTATTATTCAAAGCAATTTTTGATGAAGGCTGTTGTAATTTCAGTCAAACTTTCAGGAACAACATGGCAGTTCATTATTTATCCAAACATAATCAGAAATGTTGCTGTTTATACAAGAGGAGGCCTTCACATGGGATCAGGGAAAAAACTTGAACCCTCTTCTCAACAGGCCTGTTGACCATCAAAGTATTCATTGTACTGCACAACTGTAGCTCAAGGGTACTGTGACCATATGCATCTACTGTAGTTACAATCCTTTAGAGAGCGGTGAGCCCTCATTACAGGTTTTCTCAGTCTATGAATCAATAGCTTTCCAGATTGGTCTAACACTACCCAAAAATTTTGATGAAAAAAATCTTCACTACCCATCTCTCTTTTGACATTATATCACAGGAATTCTTTGAGCCTTTGCCTCAAAGTAAATATCTGCTTTACATCTTCAAATCAGTTCTCATCTCAGAACCACAACACAAACTATCTATCTGGTTGTACAATAAGTTTAATGAAAAAGGAAAATCCAACTACTTGTTGCATATTAGAAAAAAAAAAGATTTTTTTCTCATTGGAGATGTAATGGTAAAATTACCACGGGTCATTCAGGTGTCACCTAAATTTAGCAGCGTAGAATTAGGCAGACAGTAATAAGCCACTTAGACTGATGTTAATGAACCTGCAGTGAACACTAATAGAGCAGCAGTTTGTTTCTTTTTTAACACAAATGAGCCTTTGTGTAAAACATGTTAAGGTCATGGTGAATGTAAATTTATCAGCCCAGCCGCGAGAATAAAATATCGGCAGTTAATGCTTCTGCAAACCACTGATGCATTAACATTTGTACGTGTCATAGACTACGTACCATTTCAATAATACGTGTCATGTCACATTACATGTTTATGACCTGACTGTCAAATGGGGAGCTGGAACTGATGGTAGTAGAGATACAGGCAAGAAAGCAGCCAGGCTGACCGCAGTTCGCAGCTGCATTCCAACATTTGTAAGTGTGGAACCATTGGGTATTTTTGACAAGGGTCCATTGCTTTTCAACGTTTGAAAGCATGACACCACAGGATATTTTTAGGAAACCTTTGGGCATCTCACAGCCACGTTTGTAGTGACCAGTAAAGGTATTTTATGACAAAAAACATGCTATTTTCCAAACCAAGTGTTTTTTGTGCCTTTGTATTAGAAACCTGCTTTGCCAAGATTCATTCTGTTGATTGGGTTAAGATTTATGATCACTGCAAAGAGGAGCAAAGATGGATCACTTGAAACAATTCTCAAATACAGCAACCCAAAATGCACTGATGACTTTATTTTTACTATGATACATTCTGAAGTTTTTGTGATGTTATGGTAATATTATTTGTTTGATTTGTTTGTGTGCTGACTATAATCAGACAGTGAGTGTACCACTTCTCCTACTATTGTTTCCAACATGGACATGATGGCAAACCTTCTACTGAGGTAGACAGCAGTATGCCTACCTCGGCACTCATATCACGGCTCAGCTTGGGACCATGTTGTCCAAAGAAACCATGCCACAAAAAAGAGATGTAGTCTCCAATGTTTCTGGACATTGCAATCATGGAGCAACCTCAGTTTAATAGTTTGGTGAACAACTCCAGGCCGAAAAACAATGTCAGTCATGTTGCTACCCATTTTCTCCATATAAAAGCTACAGTCCGCTCTGTTTAGCTACATCATGAGATCAGAACAGCGGCGGGCTAAAGTGTTCGAAACAGGTTGTTGACGGAATCTGATGTAGGTAGACATGATGGCAGAGTTTCACCCTGCTGTCGTCCAGTCAAAATATAGACCATCAGCGTTGCAGCCTGCTGTCTAAAAGCACTTAGAACCAGCATTTCCACCGATGGCTAATGTGCAGTGCTTAGAAGAAGAGCCTTTGCTATCTTCCTGTTTATACCAAGATGAAATACATGTTCATTCCAGTAGCCACCAGCCCTTTGAAACACTCAGTGAAACAGTAAACACAGAGGTGACAGGCATTTTCAGTGGCATCTCCAATCCAATTCACAATCTGTTATAAAATGTTAACTGTTGCAATTTGTATTTACTTTACTAAGATTTCTGGTCCTGCTCGTCTTTATTGGCTGTGTTGTGCCAGGACAGCTAGCAAATGTTCCCGCTGAATCCCCACCTCAATTTGAACAACCATCTCGACTGTGATTTCCTGAAGAAATATCCGTTGGAATCAATTTTGGGAATAATGAAAATGCAAAGCTTTGTTTTAGCCTCAGCTCGAGTGATTTCAGGATGCATTAGTTTACTCTTCCAGGGTGTGAAAACAACCTTACGTTCCAGACATCTGGCCTGGCTAATTCCTGTGTCGCTGGCCGTGCCCCCCCCCCCCAGCTCCCTCTCATTAGCTTGACCTCTTACCCTACAGTTTTAATAATCCACAATATTACTACCCCTGGTGACCTATGCATATTTATAAAGCCCTCATTATGCCATCACTCAAAGTAATCATTATCCTGGGGCCCATTATAGCAGGTTTTTGGCACTATACACCACAGGACTGTTTTCCAATAGACACGGCACAAACTTGTGTGCTTGGCAGACTTCTACACCTTGGAGGAACACAGGGATCACAGGAGGGAATGAAGAGTGACAGATGCATATATTGCTCTCCAAAAACAAGCAACATATTATACTGAAATTATCTGTCTGGAAGAGCAGAGGGGATGAAATCATGTAGCTTGCTGGAATGACTCAAAAGAAAAAAAATAAATAGGTGTGGTAAGATTTCATCTCTTCCTGCCTTCAAGGACTCTATCCGAGGTGGTCTTTCACATTCTCGTGTTCACTTTCCAGCTCAATAACTACACTAACAATCCTCTCTCTCTTTGTACTGCTTTTATGTCTGGCCTATTTTGCTTTTAGCTGTGTATTGATTACTACCATTCCAACTGTTTTCTGTAAGTCAAAGATACGATGTCTATTGTTGCTCCCCAGATCTATCCTGGTGCTAATATTGTTTGTATTTGTATCAGTATGCGTCATCTGATTATGCCCCTCATTTGAGTCTGTTCTGCTGTGTTGCTTGCAGCTGTGCTACTGTTGGCCTGCTGTTACTGATTCTGCCTTCTCTTGTTCTGTGTTGTTATACTTTGTTTTCTTTGTTTGTTCTCTGGCTCTTGCTATTGATGTGAATTGCTACTTTATCCCCACACACCCTTTGCTTCACAACATGAGACCACTGCTGAGTTTTGCTGACTTGAATCAACCTGTGTTTGATTCAAGTATAACAGTTATTGAATTCAGATAACCACCTTTGCTTGCAGCTACTTCCAGCAGAATGTTTACTTTTTTTTCAAACTAAAAGTGAATTTCCGATCGGTTGATCAGCCAAATCTTATCAAATGGCTGATCAAATATCATCTTTGCAATCTGTGCATAAGGGACAAAATGTTTGTTCAACCAATAATTCAGTCGGGTAGGTCACCATCCCAAAGTGTGTATTTGACGAGTTGAGAGTGAGACTCAAAAATCAAAAATTACCTTCAAAGTTGTAGAATTTCCAAAATTTGGAAAAAGCTAACAAAAAGAAAAGCCACCCTACTGAAACATTAGCCAACATCAGGGTGAATGAATTCAAAATATTGGGAAATCGATGCTAGAACTTTTTAAACTAAAGTAAAGCTCATGTCGCACAACTTGCTACATGTTGGCTCTTTATGAATACAAAGCATCTAGACTTGCCTCTAGGGCCCGACCGATATGGATTTTTTGGGGCCGATGCCGATACCGATTATTAGGGGGGAAAAATCCGATAACCGATTAATCGGACGATTTTTTTTTTTTTTTATAAAGTTTTAAAATTGTATTAATTCAAGTAATATATCTACATATTTACTTATTTTTTTGAACAAATGGCTGCTTTTGAGCCTTTCAGACACTTCTACAAAGAATTAAAGGCAGAAAAATAATTTCAAATCCTTTTTATTGCTGAGTCAAGCAGCATATTAACATGACAACCATCCAACATTAGGCCTACAACAAGGCACCATTAGCTACTGCTCTTCATGCCGACAGGAAGACCGACTGATCATCTCAGTAATATAACACGGATTTATCATGAATCAAACTCGAACCAGAAAAACGTTTTCAACTACTCGCAGATTGCAACCAACAGCAAAACCCCTCTACTCGGCCTCAACCTACAGTGACCGCTAAAAGCGCAAAAGGGTCCTCTCTGTAGTGTGAAACGATTCTTAGTTTCAAGGGATTATACACTAATGAATACATAATGATTTATGTCATATTCCATTTCTGCCAACAAATCCTACACACTGTACTGTACCTTTAAGGCCCCTAATTTTTACCTTATGCAAGTCATGCGCTTTGCTGACCTGACAAATACAATAAAACAACTTCTCACTTTGAATGTCTCATTTTTAACAGCCATTGATTGATGTTATAATTCAAGTGTGACACTTAGTTAAATATAGTATGCACAGAGGCTTTGATAAATTATTTGATGTATTGCACCAACTGTGCTAGCAAATGCCTGAATTGAGCCAACACAGCCTCTTCAATATCCCCTTGGTGTTTTGTACACAAAATGATTACATATAAGTACAGCTGGGGACACTCTTTACCAAAAGAGGATAGAACAGGATTATCTATGTTAAAATGTAAGGTGTAGTAGACTGTACTTTGTAAATCCCCTTCTCACAACAGTGCGATTTACAGATACTCGCCCTAAAAAAAGGAAAATAAAGGGAAGAACTAGCTCACAGTTGCCAGCTGAAATACAGTGCATATATGGCTGATATCCCAAAACAAGTGCCGTCAGAAAACGGATTCAATTTTTCATTAATTTACTCAGAAATATGAAGGTTTTGTCAGGAAAGCTCTTGAGGGTATTAGCTGCTTCACAATAGAGAGGCTGATTAAATGAAAAGTGGCAGTGTCACACACAATGGTACATTGTGCATTCAGTGACACAGCAGAGGTATTATAGCTATTTTGGAGATATAACCTTCAGTGTGTAGAACCAAGGTTGTACTACTCATGTAGTGCAGTGGAGAGGGACAAAGCCTGGACTGTGTCATTTTGAATTCATTCAGATGAATAGTGGTCAAACATCTGAACTAGTTCGGCATGATTATGGATACATGTTTGTTTTGCTTTTATTCTTGGGCTCATTATCTAGCCAGAAAACAGTTTATTAGATGCGTCTATGCTGCCAGATTTTAGACACTGCATTATACTGAAACAATAAACTGGTCCCTTATAAATTGTGGTCCAGAGATTATTTTTAACATTTATGAAAATATGCTCTTGCTTGGTTGTCGATATTCTTGTTGGTTCTGTGAATACATGCATGTATACTCTTGAATATACTATGTGTCATACTGTAGGTAAAAGTTTTCGGTGCATCATCACAATGTCAGCAATCTCATTATACTTATAACTTGAGTATTAATCCAGCAATAAGACAAGAAGGAGCTGTTTGTATCTGTTAAAAAGCAGACTGTTCTTCGGAGAGGAAAGGAGGATATTAAGGTGTCTAACAGCGAGCGAAGTCATTTTCACCCTGTCAGCCAGCTATCATTGTCCAGCAATTTGTTTGGTGGTGTGATGCTTATAACTCTGGGCTACCTGCAGTGGAAAACTTCCTCCAACTGATCCATTTCGCTGCAAAGAATGTTGCAATATGTGACCTGCCATGCCCTTCTATGAATATTTGAAATGAAAAGGCATTAATGTTGAAAAGATTATGAAATAATTAAGACCGCATCCCACTGTTAGCCGCTCACAAGTTGAACTGTGCGTCTGCATGAAGAACAACCTTTGCATTATTGAAGATATGCACTTTGTTTGTACTTTGTTTTAGTAATTCTGTGCATTGTGACCCAAAAACAGCAGGATGGAATCCAAATTGAACTAGACACTAGCCTTGAGCAACATGTGATGCTTAATTATGTTTGACAATGACAGCATGCATGCTTGACCTATGACATCTGGTATGCATACATACATACCATTTATGCCTTATTTGACAACTTCGTCGAAATATTCTAATCCCAGGCTGGATTTGTATCTGGCAGGTACTTGATATGTATTTCATATTTGTATATCACAATAGAGGCATGAGTTGTTTTGTCAGCAGAGAAATTAGATAATCCCACCTTTTTAATGATTAAAAGGTTTTGTTACATGAATGTATAAAATGCATTTTCTGGCACTTATACCTTTGTGGTCCCTGTTTTCTAAATAGCTCTGTGCACACAGGGTCCTTTGCCTTAGCTCTAATTTACTTCACCTTTTATTGACTATGTGTTTTTTCGTCTGAGCCAAGATTATGTTGTGACCATCACTATGGAAACTCCCTGATCCTTGTTCATATGCTATCAGTTTTCTGATGGGGAGGTAGCGCTACAATTTCCGTAATGATGATTGTGCACACGATGGCAACACCCTGATCTTTTATCATTTTCAGCTTTCTTCTGCACGCTATGAGTTCTCAAGGGGGAAGTAGTAATATTTCAGTAATGAGACTCCCAGATTCTCTCAAACGACTCTGCATAACTTTACTGGCCTTGCATCATGGTAGCTTGCTACATTTACATCTAGTGTACATATGATGTGATAAGATGTATCTAGGACACATCAACATCCATGTTTGTTGCTGTGGTTATTATATTACTATTATTATATCATTATTCTTTTATGAGCTTTGTTCTTGAACTATTTATTATTTATTAACCTTACTGTACCACTTCAGCTTACATCTGTGTCATTGTTTGATTCAGCTGCTTTGGCTTACTGTTTTCACCATAAATATTGCCTTCATGTTTACTAAGTATAGTAAGTATAGTATAAATATATATATTCACACAAGTTGGATAACGATAAATAGTAACTTGTGGGTTGACATCTAATTAAATTCTCTCTTTGAAAATTGACACTCATTATTTACACTTTCAGTGCATTTAATTGTATTCTTTAAAAAGCTTCTGTTTATGTTTAGTAAGTATAAAGAATAGTTTAACCCACGGACCAGGTGCACAATGTCCTCATGGTGACTCATAGCCTCCACAGACCTCACTGTCAATCGTTGGGGTGCTATTTTTAGGCAGTAAGTGAAAAATGTTCAGTGTGTTCTGTGGATTATCCAGAGTAATGGGGAAAGTAATTCTGGAAATCGATGTGCTGTTGCACTTTCAAATGTCCCTTTCCAATGAGGTGGACAGCCAAAAATAAAATTGATATCTCAAAACCTGGTCAAATAAATCCCAAACTAGGCTTGACAACCCCAAAAATATATTTAATAATATGTTTTATGTACCTTGGCTGAACAACGCTTTTATTCAATCACATTCTACATCATGGTCAAATCCAAATTCTCCTTCAGTTATGGAGAGTCACCCTCCTGTAACAAGGTGCTGAAATCAGACTCGGTCCTTGGCTGCAGTAGAAAACAAATATCAGATTGAAGGCAGCAGAAAGTCTCAGAGACCTGGATTAGATATTTTTACTGGAGTAGCAGGTTTATTCAGAGAGCTTTTTGAAGAGGGCTGGTTAATGTGGCGCCAGTGTTCATTCTGCTGCACCAGAGCCAGAGGATGTCTGCCTCTGGGGACTCTAAGTGTGTGCGCTGTGTGTGCGTGCCTGCATATGTGTGTGTGTGTTTCAAAAGGGATGCACTGAGCCGCAACCTGGAGCCCTTCCAGATTATCCCTCTCTGAGCTTCAATAACCCCGTGTGTGTGTGTGTGTGTGGCACACATGCAAACACACACCCACAGACGCACACATGCAGTACATCCTGCGGCACCCAACATCAATGGATCCAAACCGAAGCATGAATGGTTTTAACTGATCTTCTTCCGGGTTCATAAACTCTCTGTGTCTTTCATGAAATGTGTTTGGTAACCTTCACTTTAAAGGTCGGCAAATTTCATGGGAAGTAGTTAGTAATTACCAAATAATATATCTGAAATGTCTTTGTAAATACCCTTCCAGTTATAACAAAAAATACCTTAAAATGTATTGAGAATATTCTGCTATTTTCCAATAAGCAGTTAATACATATATTGATAAATTATTCAGTACATCTCCAGGAAACTTCCAACTGGTTTCTGGTTTCCAGCTACAGCTGGTCATGCCATTTTAAACTTCCAACTAGTTTCTGTCTAACTTCGCCTGAGCAGGCAGCTAAATTGAAGTGAGTTGGTGCAGCTTCATTTCCATCTAGTTTCTGCCGAACTTCTACTAGTCAGTAAACTGAAGTACAATTTTTTTCTCTTTTTTTTTTTTACATCTTCACCAATTTCAACAGATCAGTCCAACTTTGGAACACGTTTCCTAAATGTCAACCTTTTTATACTTAGCCACCAAAATTGCTATGTACTGGACAAATACAGTATCATAATCAAGAGTCAATTTAGTCAGGAGTGTTCTGGAAAATGTTTTAAATCAGCTACTGTAGTTCAGAGACTTGCCATTCAAACTTCTGTTTATGTCAGAAGTTTGGGAATACCTACTCGAAAATATTGACTTCCGACTTGCAGTGGATTGCAACATTCCTATTGGCTCATGAACAGGGCAGGGTTCGTCCAAACTCTGGTGCGTCTGGACACAACACCTTGCTGGCCCACTGCTACTACATCCCTTAGAATTCAGTCTTGAGGTTATACAACACACATATATGAATAGTGCATAACATGCATCCTGTGGTAAAGACGCCAACACTCTGAGAGAGGGACACAGGACTTGATGATGTCAACACAAAGGAGGTGGTCATTTGAAGGCTGTGAAATATGATAATTACAATTATTGCCGGTTTAAGGACAAGCGGCAGCACGGGAATGGGAGCTGTCACAATGTCCGTCACAGCCTACCTGAGAGTGTGCTCTAAAGCTAGTGCTGCCAATGACCAGCCATTAGCGCTTGGCAGCCGTGCCTCCAGCATTTCAATGTAAAACTGACATTTAGAAGAGAGCAGATGATGCTATTGACACTTGGATAGGCAGTAATTAGTTCTCCCCTTAGCATTCATTGTGTGAGGCATTTCATCACTAAATGTCAATTATCATGGCAGCACTATTCAGCGAGTAACCTTCAGTTATCACTGTAAGCATTAAAGGGAAGGGTGCCTTTAAGAATAAGCTGACTTTATCCCCATTCTAGCAGGACTCTTTGACTGTACTAAGTGATATGGAAAAATTAAGCATTCAAATATCAAAGGGCGTTCACCTGTTTCAAATGTTACCTTTGTAATGCTTTCTTCATGCTCCTGAAAGAAACTGACTAATTGCTACTTAAATGCATTGACCACAGCTCTACATGTATTTCCGGTAGTTAGGTAGCCTACTGTGTAGCTATGCTTGTTTTAATCACAGCTAAATTATTCTCAGTGAAAAATATGTTCCAACATTTCATTGTCAAATCCACTTTTCCTCAGTCTGTTGCTTTGACAGGTAAAGGTCACTATGCCAAAGGTGTGTATGTGTATATTATACTTCATGAAGGAATTTATGAAATAATGTGATGCAAAGGTTCTGGTGACTCTTCTTGTTACAGTTCTGATAATTCCATGGTAAGTAGACGGTAATAGATTTAAATTACTCCCAGATTATGGCTATAAAAAAACTCAGATGATATTAAAAGATTAACCCAAATTGTTTTATAATAACATTCTGCATTTTCTAACAAGCAGTTAATAAATAGCTGGTAATTTATTTAAACATGAGGGCTGCATCACCGAGTCGTTAGATTAAATGGATGGACTGCAACTAGCTGACATTTTTTTTGTAACCAAGTGATTATTAAATCACGGTAGAAGTGGTGAAACCTATAGGTTGTTATAGAACCTATAAGCTCAACCACCAGTTCAACAACCACCAGTTCAACAACATTGAACATTGAATTAGCCTGGCACTCCTGCTGTGCCATTTGCTATACATAGCATGCATTAAAGAGCGGGACTTATTAAACAATTTCTTTCAATAAATCCTTCTCAAAGAAAAACCTTTGTGAAGACTAATCAATTATCTATTCATATCTAGCATTTTATATCCATTTGGAAAAGCTAAAGCTTATAGCCTGTGTGTCCAGGTGAAGACCTGCATGGGAATGCCATCATTTATCCTGAACTTGTCTGCCTGACTGTCACCATTGTTGCTCCGTTGGGTTTGTCTCCAATCTGACCCTTACACAAGGCTGTCACGGTTAAGGTCCTGATACTCATTACCAGTTGCAACAAGGGGTCACAACCACTCTGGTCCTGGAGATGGAAGGTCAGGGCTAATCACAGTGACGCAGCAATCATGTCAGCTGAGAGAGAAGTGTTGAATGTCAGAGCTCATTATGCTGGCAATGACATTGGAGAGAAGTTAGCAGTAAATGAATCCTTACCTTGGTCTCTCAGAAGGAGCTTTACTTTAGCAGCTCTGAGCTGAGCTACACCAAGGATTTGTTCCACCTCATTCACACAAAATGGTAATGCTTCAAATAAAATTAAACATTAGAAGGAAACTCAGGAGTAATAATACGCCACTGAGATGTAGTGTGTCTTAATTTAGCATGTTTAGTGTTTACCTTTGACTTAATATTCGTCCGGCTCTGACAAGAAACTGCCCAATCTGTACCATTGAAACTGAAACTGGCAACAATCACACATTACCAAAAGCCGCAAAGTGATAGCTTTCTTGCTAAGTGATTGTTACGCCCCTGGTCTAGGGGAACCAGAGACATGACATGAGGTGCTCTCACCCACTCCCAAGAAGGCCAGTGTCACAGTATAGTGTTTTTTGTTAAAGGTAGCATTTATTCACTTCGGGGGGAGACCAAAGCCAAAACAACAACCAAAAAGGAGTCTAAACCCCTAACCTCCTAACCTAAAACCAAAAATAGTAAACCAAAAGACAAACTCCTTATCTAACTCATAAGTAGGGAAAAACAGGAGAAAAGGGGTTAAATTAAAGGCTTCTCCCTCCTACTGGGCTACCATATAGACAATTCTTTGTTGGATATCACAGCTCTTTGTTGGATGTGGGAAGACAGGTAGAGAGGAAGACTGCAGTCAGCCGGTGCTTCAAAAAGGCTCCTCTCCTGCCTCTGACCAATCCTGGGTCGACAATCAGCCAGGGATAGCCAATCAGCACGTCCAACCTGCCATCAATCACACACACCCACACACACACACACTCAGAGGAGACTGCTCACACCTTAGGAGGAGGAGGGACATAGCAGTGGATATACATATATATATATATATTCACACACACACAATATAAACAAATCATGACCCAGGGTCATAACAGTGATACATGTTGGACACTAGTAAGCCCCATGATGAGGAGAAGGGAGGTATCGCTTCTGATTTTGTTAGAGGTTAACGTGGGCAAATTGAAAGTGATGGGATGTGATAACTTTATTGTTCATCAGACGTGACAAAAGCATCTCGTTTTCATGTGTGTTTAGGCCAGATACTATCACAACAGAGACAGATAGGCCCAACGCTGACTATTGCTGATGAGTGTTGTGCTTTTATCACCCTATGCGTTGTAAGCTTGTTCGCTTACATTTTGCCAAGACTGAGCGGGATTCTCCTCCGCAAGCCAACAAATAAAACTGGGACTGGGACTGCTGTGAAAGATATACTGGTTCTTACAGTCTTGAAAGTTATAATGGTGACATTGGGTAAATGCGCAATAGGTCTTGTGTTGTTTGTAGCCATTTCAAGCTTATTTGTCTCGATGTAGACTGAGTAATGTGATGCAAACGGTGGCAGTGGAGTAAACAGTATAACACTTAGATATTGTTCTGCATTGCAATGCAACATACTTCCATGCTCCCTTAAGGGGCTACAGACGTAAAGATCTTAAAGGTGTTGACAGGTTTAAGCAGTAGTTAGTTATGATCCCTAACGACGTTTCAATTGGCTGGTTTTTAACTGCCATCAAATTGCTTTCTCATGTAATATTGACTCCCACATGGCTTGTGGTTAAAGAACAAGGCCACTGAGAAACATGGCATACATGCAAACAGTGTTAACTTCTACACTCATGATGGGAGAACCCTCCCCCGGGGTATTTGCCTGCTGCTACAAAGAGAATGAAACGACAGTGCCATCATGCAGTCCAATCCTTCATGTCTAATCAATTAGAAATGGCTTTTCCATCATGAGCCACATAGAAAATGACAGATGGAGGTTAAATGTTTAGTGGTGGTTCACATGTCAATGGTTACATGTCAATAGTTCTGAATTAACTATTTATTTCAACGCATTTTTTCTACAATATAATGATGGCTGGTAATCAAACACAGCATTAAGGGGTCATTTCACACAAATAGCAGTGAAATATTTACACGCAAAACACCTGGAACCAGGCGTGCTGGCAGTTAAGGGTGCATACAGTACGCACTGTAATTGTGACATTGCCAGTTCGTAGACCTGTATTGCATGTTACACTCTCCTCTCTCGCTCCCTCACTTCCTGTCTGCTTCAATAGTAAACACACAAAGATAAGCTTAAAGGAAAATGAAACTTTATTTTTCCAGACACTACACCCTTGTCCTGCACACTCGGTCTTAGTTTGTATGTTTGCATGGAGGATTAAACACATTAAGTGCCATCCCATGGGCCATCCTCCATATGGTGGGGAGTGGGGATGGAATATAAGACCCTGCAACAGTATATCTGCACGGATCCAGACTAACAGTCTCACAGTGTAAACACACAGAGAAACAAGAAAACATAATTCAAAGTAAAGTTCTAAGTTGAGAAGGAAAGTATTTCTTGCTTCTTTATCAAACTTTAGTGAATGCAGGTCCTATCTTTTTTATCTCATTGATTGTTTTTCATTGCTTTGGGGATGTCTTGGATTTACAGGAAAGAGGCACATAATACAACTCTGAGGATGCACTATGTTTACAAGTATCCAAGTAACAGATGTCTCCTGTTTATTGAGGAGTAGTTAAGGCATCTTGCAAATTTACACCCTCTCCCTCAATATGTCGTGCCCTCAGGAGATACAGTACGAGTGTGACTTGTGAAGGGCAAGTGGGGAGGTTATTCTTTTAGAGGGTCAATTAAGACTCCCTTCTCTTGCACCCCAAACACCCTCCAGGTCAGCATCCTCCTTAGTCACCTGCTACCCCTCCTTTACCCACCTGTTCACCGGCCACATTGGCCGTGAGCCCCTCAACAGCTGTGATAAGTTTCCCTACTGCACATTCACGACATCTGCCTCTGTTTCCCAAGCCTGTAAAAAGCACAGCATGTCCAGTTAGCTCAACTGATTACCACCACTGTGCACAAAATACAGTGAGTACTTGCTAAAATTAGGTCGAGGTTATGACGGCAAACAACACTATTCCCAATGCAAGCCGGGACCCAGTGTGCCTGTTACTCTCTTATTCACAATTTGATAGGTAATAGAATGAGATTCATGCTCCAAAACTGGATATCTGTTACTGATTTCATTATTATTATAGAAATATACAAGCCACTTTCTCATGTGTATCTTTTTTTCATTCTTCACAAATGCATGGCCCCAGGTGTTAGGTACACCAGTACCTATTTATGGGATTTTTAATACAAAATCCAGATCCAGTTATTTTTGTACTATCATCAACAGTAACATTGGGTAAACTTGTTAAAGTGTGCACTGATGGTATAACTGCAATAAAAAAAATAAAAATAATTATGCATGTCTCTGTAATATTTAAACATTATATTCTCCTAACATAGTAGAATAAAAAACTTAGTCACATGTTGTCCCACTAAGTTGAGAAGCGAAGCAGCAAACCAGGTACTGTAGGATGTTATATGCTGTAAATACATACAGTATGTAGCCATACAATAAAGTATACAACAACATCAACACAAGTGGACCACATAAACCCATGTACAGTATAAATTGTAAATTTATGGTAATGCCTCAACGTGAACTTGGCTTTGTACTTTCTAAAATTGAAGCCCAATCGCCACAATAAATGTTGGCCATATTCATTTCTGCAAACCACAGATATGTTGAAACATTCCTTTATGTTGCAACTTTACGTGTCTTTCAATACATTCAATATCAGGTTCAATATTAAAGTTCATTTTGTGACAAAACTGTGCTTATGCTCTTATTAGGGTTAGGAACAAAAACCAGCATCACGCTTACAAATACTGAAATACAGTCTTGAACTGCCATCACTGGCTTGGGAGACTTCTTGCCTGTAACTCCACCACCGTCCCTTCCATCTGCTGACAAGAAAGCCAGGTCATAAACACGTAACGTGAACGTGATACGACACATTTTGTAGAAACATTGGTATGTAGCCTATGTCACGTACAAATACAAAGGTATCAGTGGTTTGCAGAAACACAAACATGCCAAAATTTTATCGTGGCAACTATAGGCTGCAAAGTTGCTGAGAAGATTAGAATCAGCCTGCCTTATTTATTTGTTACCAACACAAATAACTTTTTATAAACCATAAGCTGTATTTTGACAAAAGTTTGGAGAATTCTGCCTATCATTCTGTTGGGTATTTAAAATGTTAAAGAGATATTATACAAATATTGTCTTAATACATTGCCTCTGTGCTCTGAGAATTCAAAGGAGGAAATATTGTAATAGCTGGCAGCAATTTGCTGTCACTCATGACTAACGTAATCCAGTGTAGTTGGAAACAACAGATGTAAACAACTGATGAGGCTGGTGACTAACAGAAGCCATATTTTGGTTAGAAAATGACTGGAACATAACGAACATACACTCACCGGCCACTTTATTAGGTACACCTTGCTAGTACCGGGTTGGACCCCCTTTTGCCTTCAGAACTGCTTTAATCCTTCGTGGCATAGATTCAACAAGGTACTGGAAACATTCCTCAGAGAGTTTGGTCCATATTGACATGATAGCATCACGCAGTTGCTGCAGATTTGTCGGCTGCACATCCATGATGCGAATCTCCCGTTCCACCACATCCCAAAGGTGCTCTATTGGATTGAGATCTGGTGACTGTGGAGGCCATTTGAGTACAGTGAACTCATTGTCATGTTCAAGAAACCAGTCTGAGATGATTCGCGCTTTATGACATGGCTCGTTATCCTGCTGGAGGTAGCCATCAGAAGATGGGTACACTGTGGTCATAAAGGGATGGACATGGTCAGCAACAATACTCAGGTAGGCTGTGGCGTTGACACGATGCTCAATGGGTACTAATGGGCCCAAAGTGTGCCAAGAAAATATCCCCCACACCATTACACCACCACCACCAGCCTGAACCGTTGATACAAGGCAGGATGGATCCATGCTTTCATGTTGTTGACGCCAAATTCTGACCCTACCGTCCGAATGTCGCAGCAGAAATCGAGACTCATCAGACCAGGCAACGTTTTTCCAATCTTCTATTGTCCAATTTTGCTGAGCCTGTGCGAATTGTGGCCTCAGTTTCCTTTTCTTAGCTGACAGGAGTGGCACCCGGTGTGGTCTTATGCTGCTGTAGCCCATCCGCTCAAGGTTCGACGTGTTGTGCGTTCAGAGATGCTCTTCTGCATACCTCGGTTGTAACAAGTGGTTATTTGAGTTACTGTTGCCTTTCTATCAGCTCGAACCAGTCTGGCCACTCTCCTCTGACCTTTGGCATCAACAAGGAATTTGCGCCCACAGAACTGCCGCTCACTGGATATTTTCTCTTTTTCGGACCATTCTCTGTAAACCCTAGAGATGGTTGTGCGTGAAAATCCCAGTAGATCAGCAGTTTCTGAAATACTCAGACCAGCCCGTCTGGCACCAACAACCATGCCACGTTCAAAGTCACTTAAATCACCTTTCTTCCCCATTTTGATGCCCGGTTTGAACTGCAGCAGATCGTCTTGACCATATCTACATGCCTAAATGCATTGAGTTGCTGCCATGTGATTGGCTGATTAGAAATTTGCGTTAACGAGCAGTTGGACAGGTGTACCTAATAAAGTGGCCAGTGAGTGTATAATGCAGAGGGGGAAAATGAAGCAAGTCTTATAATTTTTTTATTTCTATGGATGTTTTTAATGTTTCTGAAATGTCGATAGCAGTTTAACCTGTTTGTGTTTCCACAACATAGAGAAGTGATGGTATGCACCACCATAAATAGGCCAACTGGACATAGCCATATGAAACTGTTACCAATATTATTGTTACACATGATCAAAGAGCTTGTTAGTGACAACATATATGTACTGCTAAAAGAAAGACATACTGTGAGCATTTTGAAAGTGTACACCTGAGGCTAGATTCCTGTGCTTACAAGCTGTATCTCAGACTTATTTATTGATGGAAAAATGTCATTAGTGTATGACAGGTCCCCTTAAAAGGCCCGGCTCATTGCATACTGGATCCATTAAGCTTTTTAAGATGTTTGTAATCTTTTGTCAATGTGGTGATTAAGCTCCTCTCTGGTCTCAATGAACGTATCAGCTAGCAGGAGCTAACATCTGGTGGAGGATGAGTTTGATA
This sequence comes from Pagrus pagrus, assembly GCF_965226575.1. Classification (NCBI taxonomy): domain Eukaryota; kingdom Metazoa; phylum Chordata; class Actinopteri; order Spariformes; family Sparidae; genus Pagrus; species Pagrus pagrus. The sequence continues at coordinate 18,043,566 of NC_140194.1, forward strand.
ATGCTTTTGAACGTGGGCATTGCATACACATTTCAACATCTGTGCTGTTTGCTAATTACTGTCATCACAAATCGAAAAGTAATTTAGAGCGAAGACAGCTGTAAAATTAGTGTTATGAGCATCATCGTAACAAAGAATAAAAATTACAAATAGATAATGTTTGCTGTGTTAGATAAATTATCTCACAAGTATGGAATGTCGGATAATAGGTAGTTGTCTATGCACAAAACAGTAGATCTTTACTTTTGTGTCAATTGCAAACATTGGACCTGACAATATTAAGATCATGTAACTACCTGAACTTACAGAACTGTTTTGTAAGTGAAGTTCAAAGGGACCAAGACAATAAAGAATAAACACACACCTGAGCTTCAAATCACTGCATCTGACAGAAATACAATTCAAATGAAAGAGAAGTAGTTCACCCGCTTTCCCCAAAATATGCATAGAGGTTCATAAAAGTCCCTAAATTACAGTTTAAATCAGTTTACTAAATTTGCCAATACCTGTTAGTGCACCAGTCCAGAGCAGACTTATGTGGGGGTCAGTTTTAATGTGCCAGATGCTACATGCAGGCTTCCCATTTGTTTAACAGGCCTTTACAGCCACGGTCAAAGCTAAATCACACTTTGATTAAATCGTAAAATTTGTCCATGGGCTTTATTTTGCAGTTTGTCCCCACCTCAGCCATTATACGAGGCAGCTGGATGTATAACAGCAAAAAAGGACCTTTACAGTGGCTATGCCGAATGGAAATGCACCAAAGCCCTCATTGTTCATCGGGGCTCTATTAAGCTTGCATAATGATGCAGAGAAAGTACCAAGGAAACCTACCAAAAGAGCATTATTATTCCTTGCCGCCTTCTCTAGGAAGCCAAACAATGCTTGTAAACCTCTGTGACTTCTCTCCGCCTCCTTAAGGGTAATGAGCCTGCCATTGGAATTAAAGGCCAATGAATTAGCCCTCGGCCTTGCTTTTAATCAAGCGTCAGATCAGCAGCAGATTGCTCATCACTACCTCTCCAATCTCTACAGGCTTAATTAGTTAGAACTTCGTTCATGCAATGAACTCTGAACCGCAAAACAAATTAAAGAAATACCTTATTTACAAACAATATAAAACCTGCTTCAATAAGAATCCCTTTTATTTAATCAATCTTTTAAGCATCTGAAGTAAGGAGATTACATTAGAAATGACCTGCAACCCTGGAACAAAAGACAAGGTGAGTCTTAAACTGGTTTATAACAGATCGTAAATTAGGTTTTATGAGACCCCGCAAACTTCAGTTACCTTTGCTATACTAGCTTGCAGAGCATGTCATGCAATTTTTGAGACAATAACTCCTTGATTTTAGACATGAAGTTAAACTGACGCTTCTCATTTCTGGCAGATTCCTGTCAATGGCAAATTTGTGGCTGGCTAGCTACCTTGATAGCACGCATACTGCACGTCTTGCAGACGTTGGGCCGACAAATATCTAATTGGGAAGATGGTGGCGAGACAACACCTTGGAGGTAACGCTGGGTTAGGTAACCACATCGGAGCGGCAACACACACCTTTTATTTGTGACGTTTTTGCTCTTTTGTTTTGGGTTTTGGAAAGGTTAAGAAACACACCACCCACTCTTTAAATGTCTCGCTCTAACTACAGACCCATGCACACCGCTTCAATATGTGGAGAAATCCCAAAGCCTGACAAGTCTGGCATGAATTCTGTTTTGACAGTTAGTTTACTGATCGGCACAATCTCTAAGAGAGAATGGTCAAACCATTACAAAGCTTCTTAGGCAGCAAGCTGCTGTTGCTGCAACGTCAATGTTCTGTAATTCGAATCAGCCGGGACAGGGTGCAAGAAAAAATAATCTCGCATTGTGTTCAGTTTAAAGGCAACTGCTACAGAATGATCAGTGTTTTTAATGTTTGCATTAAGGCTAAGCAGTGGAAGGCTGATTGTAGCAAACACATTTCATGACTTGATTTCACTTATCTATTCCATTCTTACAGCTGATTATTTAAAAGATAATTATGCTGAACAATGACAAACTGTCATGTTGACACGGATTAATCCAAACTATTAAATTGTAACTGGCATTTGCTTTCTTTTTTTCCGACCAAGTGGAGAAGAAAAAAACACTAAATCCAAATGAAAGAACACATTCTATGCTTAACATTTGCATAACAATCCCTGGCCTTTCTCTGACATTTAATATAGCCTATGAATTATAATCAGCCCCAATAATGAGATGAGAAATACCAAGAGTGTCAGTAAAAGGTTTGCCTCAAATGAATTGTGCTGAATGGGACTAACTGAATAGAACTGCTCCATCTTGAAATGCAAACTTAAAGGCACAATCCATAATTTGCTAACTGTAGTCTTTTTCTGCACTACAAGATTCTCCCATTGGCGACTGGTGGGTGCTTCGGGAAATGGTTCCATAAACAAAGTAAATGGCTAAAAAAGGAAAACAACTCTTCAAAAGCTTAACATGTGAACACATTCATATGAAAGGAACAGGTTTCAGCCCTGTGTTGTGTCACACCTTCCACGTATAATACTGGAAGGCACTACAGGGGCATGCATGATGGACATTTAGCCTGAAATATAATAGTTTATCAGTTTATGGTGGAAAAAAATGAAATGTGAGACCAAAGCAATCATCGGAATGAACATTAAAATGAACAGCTATCAGAGTACAATTCTGCATAAAAGAGCAGATTTTTTTAAACAGCAAATTAATTAGAAATGTGTGACTACAGTGTCTCAAACTGATATGAGGACACACTTTACCCTTTTATTTTTTTTCCAAAAAAAATCAGCAGAGAGAAATTAATGTCTCAGAAGTTACACAGCATTCAGGGACTTTTTTTTTTTCTGAATGTGAAAGAAGGCAAATAAGCAACAGACTTGATCTGCTGAATGTCTTTTTGAAAATAAAACTTACTTTAGGCAGGGTAGCTTTTGAGAAATCTGCTGTCTTCCCTTTACTTAGTGAACTTCACATCTTTGTTTCCAGTTGATTATTATTTTTTCTACTCTGGGGGCAAAGAAAGGGCATCATTACTGGAACACAGTTCCTTTTATTGAAAAATCTGAAACTGGTGCACATTCACTACTGTAGTCTGTCTGTAGGGATGGTTTGAGGAATGACTTTACTTTTACCACATCTTATACCTTTTGTAGTTTCACAGCAGCGATCTAGCTTTCTTCTGATATTTTCTCTCAGCAGAAATAGTGCCATGTTTATTCATGGACACCAATGGTCTCTGATAACTTCTCTGTTAATTTCTCTGACTGCTACATCGCAGTACAAGGTTCGTCATTAACCTTTACCGTTTCTACCAGATTTCTTCAGGATCATAAAATAGATATTTGATGGATGTCTCAGTCATCATTGCAGGAGTTATAAAAATGACCTGACAACGTTGTTTTGACACATAAACAGCCTTTTTGTACAACCCTGATTGATTTTGGCAAATGCTCAAATGAAAACAGTACAAAGGTGATGTATTTAATGTTTTGTCTGTCAAATGTTTCATTATTACTGGTTTGTGTAGACATAAAGGCAGTGGCATCCAACCCCTCATACTGTTCAGTTTGACAGATTATAGGTAGTGGTGTCCAACCCCCGACAAAGCTGCCACCCACCTAAATATAACTGACTGAAATAGTGTGGCATGTACAGTGGTGCATTAGCTAGGACTGCAGCCTCACACTAACCCTCTGAATTGTTTACAAAAGATGATGTTATAGCCTGCGATGTATACCTTATTGTCATACGGCCAGGGTCTGACATACCAGTTTTTCCCATTAATTAACGAGACTCTGGTGCGACTGTCGCGTTTTCCAGCGGCAACCTCAACCACAGACCAGAAAATAAATAGTTAAGACGGCACTCACTGGCTTAAAACAAGACAATGATTATGTGGTCTGTAAGTCAAGGTTTACTTACAAGTGAGGACTAATAGGCTACATGATTAAAAGCAATAGATTGACATTGACTATGGCTTTTAGGCTTGTGTTAACATTGTGTAACCAGAGCTGTGAAGTAGAGTGAATTGTGAGGACTGGATTAATCACCAGGTACCAGAGCCAAAGCTTCGTGTTACATTTGATTATTTTCTACATTTTATATTTTCCACAATTTCTCATTTATGGTCATGTTATTTATGAGATAGTCTCTTAATTTTTCTCTCAAAGTGCACCAGAACGATGCATTTAACTTTAAAATGTGCAAATTTTTCTTCCTGGGATCATGCCAGGGTCTGAGATCCACCCACCATAGTCTCTCAAAATCCTGTGGAAAACACTGTTTACAGATATCTTTGAGGCTATGATATGTGATATTTAAGAGGGGACTGTTAAATATCAAAACACACTTTCACCACGCTACTCATTTTTTACATCAAAACTGCAAACGTAGTAGAAATCTTGAATTATATCAGGTTAACATAATATAACATTTCACATTTTTTCTGTAGTTCTGCACTCTGTGGAGAGATAATGTTCAACCATTAATAACTAGACCTGTAAAGACCCACATCTATTCTATAACTGAAAACATCATTATGAGTCATGCTGCACAGAAAAGTAATCTTTTCGATTATAATTTTTTTTTTATATTAAACCTCTCAAGGGAAAAGCTGAAATTAAATATAAATCTGCTATGAGGAAAATTAAAAACCCCTCCCCCGCTTGCCCAAAACAGTCAGGTATGGTGAAGAGCTACAGCCTGCTATTGAAGGAAGTGTCAGCGCCTGTTAAACCTCCATCCTGCTCTGTGTCATCACTTATACTGTGTTTTAATGCAGCTGAATTCACCATATACATGTTCTCGTTTATATTGTTCTATATCTGTTGTCGGACAACCAAACGAGAAAGAAATCACCTTGTAATTTAATCACCGCTCAGGTGTCATTCAAGCTGCTGCGCCGTGATGGTAAACAAATCATTATTTCATAATCATGTTGGCATTTGACAAAATCGGCATATAATGGTAATAGCTATGTGATCAGCTATATTAACATTTAAAATGAACGACAACAGAGAAAGTTAGCAGCCCTCCAAGTTGTCCCCTGCTCTCTGTGACCACCTGTACTGTGTTTTAATGCGCCCAAATTCACAATATTCTGCAGCTCGTGGCAATTTGTTGAATAATTTTATAGATCTTTGATTAAATATCTGAAACCCTCTGTGTTATGTTCCAGTAGTGATGAGTAGTGATGAGACTAGATAGTAACGAAAGTGTAGTGATGGGACTTTGCGACTCCTGATCCTAGAAAAGAGAACAGCATGGTGGATTTCATCAGGTTGAAGCTACGCTGAAGGCTAGTGCCAACTCTGTGGGGGGGCTGCAAAAAACAGCGGTGGAAAAGTGGGGCACTGTTAATTGCTTTAATGACTGTACATGAACTGAAGAAACCTCATACCTCAGTTCTGCAGGAGTTCAAACTGGTATTTTGTATTAAGAAATATTGATAGCACAGTTTACTGGCTACGGAATAGTGATACCACTGGCATGCAGATTAGTTCCCTATATTTCTCTGTGTTATTTTGTCTGCTGTCTAGTACCATTTCTATCTGCTTTCAAATTTCCACGGATGAATAAAATCACATCTTGTCCTGAGTTGTTGGTATTTGCAATCTAAGGAAACCGGAAACAAGCTTTGTGTGCAATGCAAATAATAATAATAATAATAATTCAAAAACTATATTAAAGAAAAAAATCTCTTTTGAAAATACCTTGAATGCTCTGTTGTATGATGAAAGCTTTCCTTTTACACACTGTCTATTGAACTCCCATGCCAGACTGCAAACCAATAAACTGCACTCCGAGGGACAGTAGATTCTGACAATGCAGAAACAATAACATTATCAATTACAGGTCTCCCTCATAATTTCTGTTTCTGTTCTTGCTGCAGGCTCAGCAATCCATCTCTGCCGGCTTGTTCCACATGCAAAACTAAATCGAATCACAAAACAAAGGAGGCAAAGCTCTCCAAGAGCTTGTGTGTAATTGCATTAAATTTCATTGCACAGGAAGATACTTTCATTCACCATTGTGTTGAAACGGTGCTGGTCTTTTATAGAAAAGGTTCAGTAACATAGGAGTAAACCACTCACGTAGAAACTTCAATAAAACAATATCATGGAGTGGAATGGATTATTTGACCAAGAACGCATGAAGCGTCTGTTTTTCTAGTCAGAGATGGTGGCCTTTGAAAAAGTTGGATTGGTTTCACCTTATAATAGAATTCAGTCTGGAAGCTTTTATTTAAAAAAATCTGAAAAATGTTACCTGCTTTGTATTGATTACAGAGTGAAATAGGGTCATTTGCAACACGTCTTACTTGAAAGAAAAACAGGCTTTGTAATGATAATCTTTTTTTTTTAAAGCGTCAGTTCAAATCCAAATCACAAAAGGGTGGTTTCGCTTTTATCTCAGTCTCTGGGATTTTGAAAGGTTTTTAGTGATATGCATGACACTATTTAAGGTAATATTTGGGAAAATCAAACATATCAATCATCGCTGGGCAAATCATCCTAGGCGACAATTTGACACTAATCTTTTATCATCCATCTTGAAAAGATAGTGTGGAGTATATTAATGAAGCTCCTTACAATCATGTGAAAATTCTCAACTACATTGTTCAAAAAAGGCAAGAGCCCCTCTGTCCATGGCCTTAAAAAACCTGTACTGTATGCATATCACTGACTCACTGACACTCATTTCTTGTTCAAGGTTGGCTGTGGAGGGAAACAAACCTGCAGCCTCCCAGTCAGGGAACCATCCCTGTCATCCTCAGAAATATGAGGCCATACTTTGTCAGGGTCTGAGAACAATTTGGCTTGTAGTCAGACAGCCAGGGGAGCACTGGACACTTCTGCTGTACACTTTCAACAAAAATATTCAAAACACATTTCAGGATTAAGGCACAATTTTCACGGATGAGTTGGACTATTTTCAAATGCAACTTAATAAAAAAAAAAAAAAAAAACTCTCTTTCTACCAATTGTCCATGTCGATCTGTATCATGTGTTGCAGTACCCACTGGGAAGCAGGTCGAGAGTCATCATTCACCAACTATGGTGGATGTGATTCTCTTCCGCAGCAACACCCACTCATTAGAAAGCAACACTATTGTGCCTGTGCAAAGTTTTATTCTGGAGTGTAACTGGTTGGACTGTTGTCAAGTTGTCAGCTGGGAAATATGTTTGGAGTCTACAAACCGTGTTCATCTGGTTGGTTTACTAACTGGGAATATATTCTAGGGGTGGGAAAGTATTTTGATTATTTTTTTACAATTCCTGAATACATTCTTTAATCCCTGAATCGATTTCATGTAACTGCCAATAAGTCTGGTAGCTCAATGCTAACACATAATGAGAATTACTATTAAAGCGCTCACAGAAATTAGCATTGCAACTTCAAAAATATTAACTTCAAATACGATCCAACTTACTTCACATTCTTAATTTAAAACGTGTTTTCTCATGCTCAGTGGAAACAAGCTAATAATTGCTGACCCCACATTGGTGAATCAACAAACTACTCCGCAGCTTCAGCACTCCACCACTGACCAGCTACGGCACGTGATCAAAAACTCAAACTCAGACTGTGAAAAAAATGTCAAAAAATGTTTTTGTTTTTTCCTCCGTCCTCCTCCAGCATAACTGGCACTGAATACATGTTATGCCATTTCACTCTTACTGTGCTGTTGTTGCGATTATATGTATACGTTTGTTACGTTTGTGTAAATGTATTAAAAACCAGGACTGAAATACATGGTGAAGAAACATAGATGGAAGACACCTTCAAATGTGAGCTATGTCAGGACTCACCATGTAACCTCCATGTAACTAATTATTTCACTTAATTATCTTTTGAAGACTGCAAATGACACGTTTGACAAGATGTTTATTTACAGTCTTTCCTCTCAACTATTATTGTGTCATTCTTATTTTTAGTAATGTATAAATGTTCCACCATACATATTCTAAGACATGAGGTGGGATGCGGCGCCTAGCTGCTCTCAGTAGGTAGCTTCATAATCAGCCGGAGGAACAGATTGTTCACTTACATTTTTGTCTTGTCATCATTTCCGGCTGCTGACAGAATTGGCTGATCTTAGCACAGTTGGCAACCAAAGTCCAGCCGATTTGTCAAACTTTCTCACAGATGATGAGATAAACACAGTATAGGGCTATTAACATACAACACTGAGTGCATTATTTCTAACATATAGATATAAACCTTCCGTGTTGATCTACGCCTTTGTAGTTTTAAGGCTTAAAATTCTACTTTAACCACCACCTTCCCTCAATCTATATTTTTGTATACTTGAAGTTGATCTGAATTAACCAATTTACCCAACTTAAAGAAAATAATTGCAGTAGCTTTAATCATTTCTTTTTTTAGTACAAGCATTTATAACCTGTTGATTTTTTATTTTTTTTATCATAATGTATTTTCTGGTGGTGAGAATGACTAGGAGACTTTATGCTGCAGTGTTAAGAATTAGATTAAATTACATTTACTCATTTGCAAAACAACACTATGACAAAGTACAATGCAAAACCCACTGGTAATAAGCCTCTATGTTACTTAAATTACACAGTCATTACTCATAATCAAACACCTTCAGTGTACTCCTGTTAGATAAACTGGAGCTCAATATGTTTTCCTGATGGAACCTATTACAGCTATCACTGTTCTGCAGGCTTGTAAAACAGAGTTAAACAGCAGTTCCCCATTTATCTGCAACACAAATAATGGTATGTTGGTTAATCAGAAATTGAAATCAGCAACATTATTATATAGCGTCTAAGGACGTGTAAACCTGTCACTGGGCAAATTTTGCAAGATTTGTGAAACGGGAGAGCAGGCGTGTACTGCTGTCAGCTCATGACCATGATAGATGAGTCCTCGTTAAAAGGTGCACCCTCCCGCATATTCCTCTAACCCACTGAAATGTACAGTATGTGGCTGCTTACAACATGCTCTAATCATTCTGGATCAGACATCAGCTGTTTGTACTCGCTTATCAAGGCTCGTCCCCCCGGTTTCAGTCAAGGCATTAAGAATAGACATGTCACACTAGATAGCTGCTGCTTCAGAGGAATACATAACTCTAAAAATAATTTTGAAACTGTCTGGTTAAATATTCAGTTTTTGTTCTGGACTGTGTTTTATTTATGTAACGATAAAGCAATTATACGTGCAACTATTAACAGATGACTATCACACAGTCATTTATGTAAAACTTGTACAATTTCATGAATATCAATGCACCATTAGCAAACACTAAGATATAACTTATTTAATTTGGATCTATAAATCTCAATATTCTAAAAAGTTACCCGTAGTGTCAGCAGGGCTTTTGACTTGCTCTGCAGTGGTCCATCTTCAGAAACATAATACATAACAGAAGTGGTAATACAGGATATTAAAACGGCCCTCTTGGGCTATAAGGTCTCATTAATTATCTAACTCAAAAAAAAAAATTACAGCTTTGTGAGTAGAAACCCAGCAGTTCTGAGGAAAATAATTAATTTATTCTTTTGTGATGAACATCTTTTGCCTGCAGATTCGATCTCTGCTCCACCAGTGCTTGTGTAGGCTACAAACTGCTGCTGAGTGGACGCAAAGAGATGAGGTTATGATTACACACTCGTACATGAATATACTCTGTCGTGCCCTTTTCTATGTAAAGCTATAGTATTTCTACCTTCAAAAGTACAATTATATGACCAAAATTGTCATTAATTATGACATGTCACATAAGACACTGAAAGCACATCAGACATGGCAAATGTATTAATAAGCTACTGTCCTTTTTCTACTTGCTTTGGCCTGGTGGGAGGGTAGACAGAAGGAGATAGTGACACCTTAGAGATACCACCAAGAAGGAGTCACCTTATGCTAAAAAGAGTCATGATCCCTCACTGGCTTCCCATCCATAAATGCTGTCAATCAGTTGTTTGCAGAGTCGGATGACGCATAAAATTCAGATGGAGGGCGGAAGTGAAAGTAAAATGGGCGAGACGGAGAAAAGTTAATGCTTAGTTATCGTTGCTATGATTACTGTTCAGTTACAGAGTTACAAACTCCTGCAAAGGAAAAGAAAGAGCGTTGATGTTATGAAGTGAGAAACAGTTGTCAGTTATAAAGTTACCTTCCACCAAGTAGTTACCGCACAAACGACGCAAGCTATAGGCATTTGGAAAGTCACTGGTTGTCTTATGTATCTCCAAGGAACCCTGTGTATCAATACATGTATCAATATGTATCACAAAATCACTTCCTGCCTTCCATCTACATAGCATAGCAACAGAATGACGTACAGTAACGTCATATGCAAACAAGCTGTTACATTCAGTGAGGCTGAGCCAGAAGTACCATATCCACCAGGGACTGTACCGCTGTGGTGGGCGAGTGCTGTTTCTCATCAGTGTGCTTCCTTTAATGATGCACAGTAAATGCACCTTATATCAGGCTCAGCTGGCACACACTTGTATGTAAAATTTGTCTGAACATTAATGACAGATCAAATTGTATTCATTTTAATCTGCAGAGGATTATGTGCCTGTTATGGTAGTGTGTTATGCAAGTGTGCATAGTGTGCACAATATCCAGTAGAAAAGTAAAGACTGTGACAGCCAAGACAGCAGTTCATCAAATCCTCAAATTGATCCACACCTTCAAGCACTGATAGCCAGATTTGATTTGATGTTGGAATCATCTAAAAAATACTTTTTTGATTAGACCAAGCCTTGGTCTTTCATAAAAGCAAGCAGCAAATGTCTTGTTGCCATAGTTACTAAAACACCAAATGAGAAGAATGCATTTTGCTCGAGCCAATAAATATGCATTTACTGTATCGTACAGTATATAGGAGTGGGATTTCCTGCACAGATTGTGCTACAATGAAAGGAACAAACAGTGATTCAGGTCTAACTGCTGGGTGGTTTGCCCCTGGGGGTCCGGCCATGTATGTGAGAAGAAAGCCAATTAGAGAATGGACATCGAAACTGGGAATACATGAAAAGCTAAGTACTACAGCTCACACAATAGTTACACCTCATTCTAATTAGGCTTTAATACAATTAATTACTAAAGGAGAAATGTATAGCAAAGCCACTCATTCAAAACAATGTTCATGGCTTTTGTATCTCTGTGCTCAAGCTCTCATAAATTAATGTGCGGTCGTTTGATATGCGCTGTGAAGAATGAAGCTACTGTAAATGTGTGCAGTCTATGCAATAATTTCCATATGTGTACAAATATATTGTGCGGCACTCTATGGAATAACGTTCCCAGGAAATACAGTATGCTGACTCACCTATCTGCTGTCCATTAGATTAACTGTAACACAATTTTATGTCCCCTTTGTTCCATACTGGCAACGACATGTGGACTTAAATTTGAATGTTAACTGACTAGACTGTCACATTTGCAGGCAGCTCTATTGTCAACCCTAAGATGAACAAAGATACCTGTCGTATCGCCATGCTCTTGTTTCCCTGCTTACCGCAATAGGAGGTGAAGCCTGTCGAGTTGTGGTCTCGTTGCACTTTGCTGTTGATGCATGGATTTTAGAACAGTTGTGTGCAAGACACCTGCCCTGACGGTTAAACTGCCATTATGCTGGGTAAGCTTTCATGTTTTTGTGTGTTTTACTCAAGGTCTAAAGGCCAGGGGAGGCTATGAAAACAATAACGCTTTTAAATTGGGTTCTTTGGTAAAAAATAAATAAAATAAAATCAAAAGAGAGTCCCACTGGTAGAGACACTGGGTGCCCAACCGATTCAATACAATACCAAAACAAATATGAGGCACTTCTGCTGTAGAAACAGTGACAAAATATGTACTGTTCTAAAACCACTTTGTCTTTTTCTCTTTATTTGCTGATTGTCTACAGTTCAGGTGAAAATATACAAAATAGGATTGTAATTTGTTTCAGCCTTGACGTAATATCGAAATAAATGTTGACCCTTGTGCTAGGTCTTTGTTTGAAACAGCATGATTCAGCCATTAAGGAAACTGCACATCTTTGAAAAATCTCCAGTGTTGAAAGCCATTTAATGACAGCATATCCCATTTGTTGAACGCTTTCATCCGAAACACCTCACAATGCTAACAGTGAGTGCATTTTGAGGGTGGTTGGCCTCAGTTGGAATCAACCAACCATAGCAACCAAATCAAGATGAACAACAATCTGCAGTACAAAAGCATGTTTAAATCAAACAGCTCTGTAGCATCTCAGCTGTAATGGTGCTCTGTACAAGAAAAGTTGATTGTGCCCTTTCATACTTTGTGTGGATCTTCAAGTACAATTCCATTTGCACACACTGACGTACACACACACAGCCAAAAACAAGAGAAAGCTCAGGCTCCCGCAGGAAATAGCATGTGACCCTCCACCTTATCGCTTGCAATCGATGACTAACAGTGTTGCCTTAGCACTTAGCCTCTCTGACAATTGAGCCAGTTTTTCTCCCACACAGCCAAAGCCCATTTCTACAGGGAGGGAGGCAGGCCTACATCAGACATGCCTGAGGCTCTGGATTAACACTCTGTTGTCATACTTTCAGGATTTCTAGTTTGTTGTTGTCTAATTTATTTATTCTGTGTTGTTTTGTCTCCATCTCTCCTGTAGAAATCGGCAAAACACAACACATGAACATCAGTTTGCTAGTCATGAGGAGTACAATCAGTGTGTAAAAAAACAGTTCTGCAGCATCTTCTGTGTCTTTGAAAGGAGCTTTTCGAATAAAAATAGCCTTGATAATGCCATCAGGGTTGATTAACATTCAGCTTGAGACTGCACCACAAGCTGGAAGTGAAAGTTGAACAACATGGGCAAGTCAGGGACAGTCAGACTGAGAGGGAGAGTCGAAGACTCTAAGACTATTGAGTTACATTATGGGAAATGCAGAATCCAGCTTGACCCATACAAGAGGCTAAAATATCTGAATATATTAGCAAATTTGACCTTTTTCTTAATGCCTTTCAAGTCCAAGCATTTTATGTCAGTGGAAAACACTTGAAGCCATTATTTTCTTTCAAAGCTCACAGACTGGAAATGTAGGGATGTGTTACACATATTTTCCAAAACATTGTGGTTAGGCTTAAAATAACTGTGTTACTTATGCAACTTCAGTTATGAATGTACCCACATTATGTACGTAACTTCAGTTACTTTCACACTATACACAATCAGCGGTCTCCTGGATGAAAGTGTCAAGCTTGTTTGACCCAACTATCCGTCACTGACCTCCTCCCTATGCGTACTTACCACTCAAACGGAGTGACACCGTGCGAGAGAGCTATTGTGTGTTGTAAGTTAGACTTGTACTGTTGAATGGAACACAAATAAAGTGGGTTTGATGTGACTTTAGTAAGGCGATAACCCACACCGAGCCACCAGAACAGCTTTTACTGCACCTTGGTTTAGAAGTCTGATTTCAAATGTAGACGTGGAGAACCATTCTTTCAGAACATATTTCCTCACTTGATGTTTTAATGACGGTGATATAGAGCACTGTCTAACATGTCTCTGGCTGTTCAAATGGGTTGTGATCTGATGAGTGTTAAGGCCATATCATATGATTTATTCATTCACTTTTCTGTAATCTTAACCATCATTATATTTAAAAAATGTCAACATATTTCTCTATATGATTTACATGAAATCAGCCAGAATCAGCATTAGTAACAAAGAAGTGACACCACCTTAGCAAAGGGAAATTGGATTCCTGTGAGTCTGGCTGATTATATTCCAGTGATACATTACTTCTAAATGATCTGTCCCACTGCGCATCCCCCTGGCCACATCCCACCACTCAAATCTGCGGATGAGTGTGGGAGGAAGTGAAGTGCTCTCTGCCTGTCTGCCTATAGGGCCATCCACAGGATGCCGGTGCCAGAGAGCCTCGGATGAAGAGACTCAAGTGTGCATATCGAAAGGCCAATGGAGACAGATGGAGGACAGGGACATTTAGACAAGCCCCTCTCGTATCGCCTTTGAAAACATGTGAGGTATTTTTCTGCCTGTCATCGCCTCTGGTATAAATTACCGCTTACCCAAAGAGACGCCGTGCACAGCGTAAGAGAGATAAATGGTTTGCATGCTGCTGGCATGGAACACTGGCTCCCCATGCCCGTCGGTGATATTAACTGAATATTACTAGCAATCTCTCCCCGTAAGACCTTGGTCAGAAATGAATCAACAGGACAATCTGCCCAGAGTTTGTGTAACTGTGTTACATTCCTCATGGATTTCTAAATCATCTAAAAGCCTGAAGAACTGACAATTCCTGAATCAAGCCATAATTCATGGGGAATTGAGCCTAAATGGCTTTTGCTGGCGCAAATGAGGCTTTTCAAGTGATGTGGCTTGGAGCTGCCTTTTGCCACAGGGACAAGCCTGATTAGCATTATGGTGATGGATCAGTGCAGGGTACAGTCATCATTTAGAAGACCTTTGATACTGGCACACTAGACCCAGGGTACTCGAGCTATATCACTGCCTAACATAATGTTTTGACAGCACTTGACCTTGCAGTTGTTTCTCAGAGAAAATAACTCTACAAATCAACAAGCTCTGCTCTTTTCGCCTGTACTGTCAATTTGTGAGTGTAACCATCAAGACACTGCAGTGCCAGTTTTCTAATCTCCTTTACTGCAGGGATTAGTTATGATGGGATGTTGTTGGTGCTAGCGCCACGTGCATTTTTTTTCTGCATTCAGCCAAGGAATCACTTTCATCTAAATCTCACAGAACCTGTTTAGTCAAGGAGCAATGATTCATCAACAACATCAGGACACAATTATCGGTCTTTACACAACTCTGATGTATGAGCAATTCATCAGTGGCATGGTATTTATGATGCAGGGAGGAAATAACTGTAATTAATCTAGTTAAGAAGCATCTCCTCGTTCCACAGGTTAATGTGGTTTGCATTTAATTGATGTGGGCCAGATGAAAAACTAGGAGGCAATGTAATGTTGCCAGACATAAAGGACATTATACGGATTCAGTGTTGTTTTCATGTATTTGTTAGAGGCTGAGATGTTTATATTCACCGTGACAATTTCCAGAACTCTTGCAGAGCAGTTCTTATCTATCTCCAACATGTGACGCTGCAGTCACAAGCTGAACAGTGGCAAGAAAACATTTTTTAGTGGTTTTAGTTTGCCTGATTTTTAATGCTCAGACTTTCATCTGGTAATTTACATTTTGAGGTCAGCGGGGGGCAGAATGGAAATCAATCTTCAGTGATACTGTTTAGCTTATGCTTTATCTATGTTTGCATTCGCTGTAGGTGGGTTCTGTTGAAGATTTAATAACAGAGATACTTCACAGGAAAGTGCAACAGCAAACCACAGCTTTCAACTGATGTTCAGTGTTGACCTTGAAAACAACAGGAAAAAGCTGAGCAGGGTTTGTAAGATTTCCATGATGGAACCGAGGATGATGAGGATGATGAGGGTGGTTCGATACTGTCGAAAATTCCAACACAGTAACTAAAATGGAATTGTGGTTACATAGCTTTTTCTACAACTGTCCCCAAAGTCAAGACTAATCTCTGACCCTCTGCATTTTCCACAAAATGGAAGTCCTAGAGTCGCTGAGAATCATCAGAAGCTCAGTGTATGTGTGAATGTGGTTGTCTGTCTGTATTTGGTAGCCCAGACTCGTGACCTACCGAGGTTCTGCCTCTCACCCGATGTGTACTGGGACAGGCTGGAGCCCTCTGTGACCGTGAACACGATAAGAGGTTTAGCAAATTGACTGATGGCTGAATGCCTCTGACATGAACGTGTTCTTGTTCTCGCAAAATGTTAAATCAATGGAGTCGTTTGTGTTCAGTCACAACTAGATAAATCATTCATATGTAAACAGTAACAGATTATATCACCAGTCGTGTGTATTCATAGTTCTTATTCTCCAATGTCTCTCTTTACTTAATATTGTACCCTACATGTTCCTCTTGGTGTCTCTGTCTCTTTATACAAACATCTAAGCTACCCATAACAAACAATTCTATACCATTATCTCCACAGTTCCCCATGGAGACATCGCTCGTTCATATGCTAAGAAAAGAAGGAAATGAATCATTTATTCCTTAGGTGCCGCTGGGCCCTCTTCTTCGGTATCACCAGTGCCGCAACCCATCACTGACCAGCCACAAAGACCGAGGTCATTAGTGGAAAGGGAGAGACAGCCTTTGGTCCATAGGGGCGTCAAGGTGGGTATTGGACATGATCCAGCAATGAAACATACAGGTGATGACAGGGAGCAAGAGAGGAATTAAAATAGACAGAGAGACACAAAGAGAGTCAGAGACAGAGGTGGGTGGAGGAGATGAAGCGTAAGAGAGGTAGATAGGAGAGACAGGGTGGAGGGGAGGGAGTGGATGGTCTGGGAGAGAGCGATAGAGACAGACAGGATGAGAGTGAAGAGGAGGCCTGTTATCTAGGGAGAGTGGCAGTTTGGGGGCTGCCTTTTTCTGCAACGCTGCCATCTAGTTCTAATGACCGAAGCTCTGCCAGAAGGGGCGGAACGTGTGCAAAAGCCATGAGAGCGAAGGCATCCACCTGGAGAATTACTGACATGTGAAGTAAACAGAGCAGGGTGACCACGGATACTGACCCTAAAAAATGAACTGTGTGTGCTTTGGTCAAAAAAAATAAAAAGTATACAGTGTGTGACTGAGTGTGTGAACATTTACAACATGATTGTATGTATATTACTGTTTATGTAATGTTTTGCACAAATTAAAAAAATGCATTGACTGGATTCAAACAAATTTAGATCTGCACTTAGTCTTCCTTTTAATTTAAAATAGATGAAATTGGAAAGCATAATTAGTACATTATAGTCCATCGGGACATTTATTTAATTGGGGCAAAAACAACATAAACAATAATATACATACAATCATGTTATATATGTAGTGACATTTGTATGAGCTGTGTGACACATGTGCAAACAGATTATGAAGGCAAAACTCTGGCCATAAAATACGGACCAAACATTAGCAACCAAATATGTAAAAAAAAAAATTCTGGATGACTTTAAAGATCTAGTGTGTCGGATTTAGTGGCATCTCACAATATGGTAGCAGATCGCAACCAGTTTGAATAACCCTCCACTCACCCTTCCCTTCCAAGCATGTAAGGTAACCTACGGTGGCCATAAAACTCACTGAAACTCAAGCCAGTGTTTGGTTTGTCCAATCTGGGCTTCTGTAGAGACAAGGCGTTGCAACATGGAGGACTCCATGGAAGAGGACCCGCTCCCTCAGCAGATATAAATAGCTCATAAGCTTCTAAGGTAACAAAAACATGATGATTCTTATTTTTAGGTGAATATACACCAATGAAAACATAAGTAGTTAGTAGTAGTAGGTTTTACTATTATTTTAATATTCTAGTTCTTCTCATAGATTCCCCTAAATCTAATCCTTAAATTCATCATGCCGAAATAATCCACCGTTTGTGACCACAGTGCAAGTTCGTTCAAACAATATGCTCCAAAAACATGATGCGTTTCACATTCAAACACCACAGCAATAAATCTGGCACAACAAGTTTTGCTGACTTAATAGGGACCAAATACAACTCTTATAATCAGGTCTTGTACCTGATATTGCATATAGACCATATACTTTTAAAAGTTAAAACTTTGAGATTTAGAAAATGCCATCATTAATCGCATCATGGAAATCTCTCTTTGCCAGTAAACTCACAAATAAAAAGGCAGCCATAAGGTAAAAAACATCAGACAATAACTGTAAGAGCAAATATGGCAGTTCAAACAGGAACGTTCTACTCATGATACTAACAGCAGTCTCAACTGAGGATTAAAATCCCTCATGAGCCTTTGTTTATCTTGGCCATGGTGACTTTACAACTGTGAGCCAGTGGGAGTGCTGGAAATAATTGATGGAGGCGAGAGAGAAGTCCTGTGTGACAAGAGAGGCTTTTCTTCTGACAGACACCAACTAGCACTATCTAGTGTTAGAGTGCTTTACTTGCATGGTTGCTCAACAGTTTTGCTTTACTTTTGATGGACGCGAATTTGTAACAGGATGGGATATTGAATCAATGAGAAACACGTAGACAACTGTTAAAATGTCTTCCCTGACACTAGACTGCAACTCAGCTCGGACAAACTGAACTCTACTGCGTATGCTGCAATTGATATCTGAACCATATGGACTCTGACAGCTGGGGTAAAAAGGGGCTCTGTACGCCGATCATGAATTGGAGCTCTAAATCTCTTTTAACAGGCCGTGCTGGGGCTTCTTGCACACTGTGTCAGCATTTTGTGAAAAAGACAGAGGGCAGCCTATCTGTATTCCCAAGTAATTAAAGGCTTTGACCTGTTCCATCACCTGGCCTTTGAGGATCAGGGATGGGGGGGGGCTCATTAGCCCTCCTCAGTGTCAGGATGTCCACATACTAGTGGTATGTCCTGTTGAAACACAACTGTAAGGCCGCGCTCAGACCAAAAATACTAATGTAATGGCATTAACATTATGCAAGGGACAACGTGCCAGCCAACAGGTAGCGGTGAGAGCATGAAATATAAATACATCCACGAGGTTGAAGGCAAACCAGATGCAGAAAATAAAAAAGCAAAAGCACAGACTAGAGGTATGGCACACATACTGCTGTCAATGTCCACAAAATAACAGGCAAACACTGCTGCTGTGTCTTTTGACAATATTAAAATATTGATTTCCATCTTTATTGTTTTCTGCTGAATGTCAGTTGTTGGGCTTTTTTATGAGATGCTTGAGAACAACCTGGAGTGATTGACTGAAGTTTTAATGAATTATTAAAGGGCATCGTATACAGGATTGGAGCAAAAGCAGAGGCAGGGTACACAGCATTGCCTAAAACACTTGAAACCAAACCTCCAAAGCCTTAGATAAACACTAAAACTTTCAACTTGAAGAAGCAACCAGAAAGATGGTTGGATGTAACATTTTGAGTAGAGGTAAACAGATTATCGTCATGAGTTATAGCTTATCAACTAGTAACTAAAGTAAAGCACCTCAAAATTGTATCTAAGTACAGTACTTGAGTTAATTGTAGTTTGTTATATTCCATCTCTGGTTATTCTAAATTTTGACACATTTTTATTTTTACTGCAAATGTTTATCGGTTCCAAATATTGATTATGGGTCTCTTTGATTACTAATTATTGGTATTGGTACCGACCTTGAAAAAAACATAATCGGTCAATCCCTAGTTTTGGGGACTTTACTTTTAATAGGAAAATATGGACTTTAAATGAAATGAATTAAAATATCTTTTGATCTACCCCTTTACTGACCTTTTTATCACATTATACCAATTTATTCTGTTTTGCACATAGAGTTTGATTCCATTTCAACCGAACTGAAACCCACCCAAGCAGCGCAAAGACACCCAGGGCAATGGGCGGCAAAGCATCGCTCACCTGGTAAAGCAAGGGAGCTATTGTGGAATACAGAGTGGGTTTTAATTATGCTGCTGTTCTAGTTTTCACTCGAACAGAGGGCCATTAATTCAAAGAGACAATCACGCCCTGGCCCTGTAAGCCTCCCAAGAGATAAAGGCACATTGCTTTGACGATGTCAGCTTTGCAATAAAAGACCTCATGCAACATATTCAGTGAGGAGCGACACATTGGTGCAATTCTGTCTGACAGTGAGCACATAACATTAACCACACAATCAATTCAATTCCTATTTTCTGTGTAAATGAGCAAGGTTGTTACTATCGATATGATACCCGAGAAGGAAATTAAAAACACAGCGCTCTAATCCCTTTTCTCGTTCTGAAATCAACGTACTGTCACATTTTGACACTTTAAAGCAACTTATAACATCGTTAACTGTGATGGTTGATGGTTTCACATACATCTTAAGATTAGGAAAAGTAGATCCTTTTATACATACCCAAATCAATATTTTATCTACATTTCTGCATTAAATTACTTACCAAATAAAGACTGCACAGTGAACAACAGTGGCTACTTGTATTTCTATTGAATGCGGTGTGAAAGTTAACCTTGGCCCTACAGTTGTTACGGCATAAATAGACTCAAGTGCTGCAATGAATGTAGAGAGGCTCGTGACAGAAATTGGCATGAAAGAAGCGCTGCTGCTCTTGCCGTGACCTTTCGCTAGCTTACTCTGTAAGTATTGGGACATCGTCTGACAAAAGGGTTTCGAGTTGTCTCCTGCTAAGATTGAAAAGTTAAGACCATGAGAGAGGCTGCTAACTAGAATTTAAGGTGGCATTTGACAGAGATAAGTGCCGGCAAAACCTGTCTGGAGATGCAATCTACGGCTTTAGAAGTTAAATATTAGATTTGATGCCCATCGCTGATTTTTTTATCAGCCAAAAAAAATTAAAAAGAAGATTATCGCCCCCCTCTTGAGCACTCATTTAAGAGCCATCTCAGTTTTGCTGAAGGATAAAGTCAATGCTTTTCTTGATTGTTGTTTGTTTAATCCATACTGTGTCTAACATCACTGTACATCTACTGAAGTAGTTTATCTATAGTACAGTATCTCTACTCTGCTACCTTTCACCCCCGTAAATATCATGTGCACTGCACACTGGAATAATAAAGAGTTTAACATATGAACTACAACAGAACTACACAGAATTTGCTCAACCTTCGTGGAAATGTGTAATGCAACTAAATCCAGCAAGGTCCTAAATGCAAGCACACATACTGATCGATTACTATGTGATTTTAATGGTGTATTTAGACCCTGCTGCTTACCCTGTGACGGGTGTGACAGACAGTAGAATTTGGTGTTTATTTAAAATACTGGATCATAATATTAGATTATTATGCAGTGTTTTAGTGTTTAACAAGCCTTTAAATCGATTCTTAATTTAAACTGGATCTCTTGGATTATATTCCCTGAACAACACAGCCTCTTTTTTCATTTTCATTTTTGTTTAGCAGGGCTACTGTTTTTTGTCTGAGACCCCAGATTACATTATATTTTGCTTACTAGCCAAAGCCTATCCAACTATGTCCAAATTCAAACTTGTCTAAACCTCAGCGACCCATGTAGTAATTCATAGACGCATTTTATGACCCTTGAGTTTAAGCCATGCAAACATTTGAATGTATCCGTTCACCTCTACCTGCATGTCTATATACTATACTTCAGTATTTTACACATACGTTTTGTTTAGATTGCAGTGCAGGAAGTAATACCAATTTGAATTTGCTAAAACTCACAGCTATACATTAATGTTTCTTCAAATTAGCTTTCATAGTTTTCTTATAATTATTCTGCACCTTTGTAAATTCTTGCTTTTTCTTGTGTGTAACTTTAACACATCTGAGACCTGCCAGACTTTTGTGCAAGACATTTGGCCCACTTGAAAGCATCACATCAAACCGTCCAAGTCTGAATAAATGTAAATAAATATAAAAACAAATACAACTGAAACAATTTTCTCAAAACTTTCAAAAATGTATTGCAGCCGTTAAGCAGCTCAAAACTCATTAAGATACATTTAAGATCTCCAAACTATTTTAGGGTCCTCTTTCACCACCGTGCTTCAGGGAGAGACTGCTCTGAATCAATTACTCTCCTCCCCGCAGCCTTCCCGACCATGTCCTGCTGTGGGCTCTGGAATGCAGTAACCCCACAGCCATATGCTAATCAGACTCACATATGTCGCCTGTGAGACTATCAAAGAGCCCGGAGGACCCAAAGGACAGAGGACGATGCTGAGACTGGAGGTGGGGGGTGTTGGATAAGAGGCAAGTTGTTGTCCTGTGCATGTCTTTAGGGTTGCAGCGTGGTGGGAGAAGGACAGGGCAGTGACTGGGACAGTCTGGCTCGCAGTGTACTGCCAGATGGAGAGATTGCCTGCGGACATTCGCACTTAGTAGGGGACTAGTGCACATATAGTGGTGCCAGAGAGCATCCAAAAAAAAAAAAAAATCTCCTCTTTGCTCAGCAGTCTTTTGAAAGTAAAAATAGCGTTTTATGGTTGGAGCCATTTTTAAGATGTCTGCAATTTAAGCCTAGACATTCTGTAATGTCAGTAGTTGTACAAAAATCAATCAGAGATTTGATGATCAACACCAATGTCTCAGGTCAGTAAGCTGCTAAGATAGCTTTAAAATGTCAATTTCCACTCATCTCACTCAGACTTTTTCTTTCTAATTGGGCAAGAAAACTTTCTGTCTATTTGGTGACTAAGTTTCCGCTGCCTTCTCACATTTTCAAACGCCCAGTGATGGAAGACAATGCAGTGACCCAGCAAATGCTGTCACAAGAAATTTCAATTATAAGGGCTGCGGAGCTTTGTTATCTAGCCAAGGTATTAACATTCTTCCAGTGTTTTGCATTGTGATGAGCTGCATTACCTCTTCATATTTCTAAAAGGTCTCCAGTCTAAATAACTTCCCCTTTTTTGTCTCTTGTGAAAATTTGGCTTTACAGTTTGGGTTAATTACAGGTTGTTGCAAGGCGAATAGAGAGATGATGCAGGTTGACCTAACTTGCAGAAGCTTCTTCTTGCTGACAAAAGTAGCTAATTACTTTACTGTTATGAGGACAAATAATAGTAAAAGAGCATGCAGAGTTCATTGCTAGAAGAAAGCAGGTCAGGTGCAAGGTAATGTAGATTTGGCCTCGGGTGAACCTCCACAAATGGACATGATAGCAGGGTTAAGAAAAAAATGGCAAAGAGCATGAATTAGTGACCTGTGCACCGTGTTTGGTGCCAGTGAGCACAGTTGAGCTTCAGAGTACATTAAGGCTCTGCAGACAGCCTGCAGGCAGAGTTGCAGACCTGACAGCAGAGGAGCACTCGGGGTCGCTGAATACTCGGCCGCCTGAGTCATAAGCCGTGCCCCACATGTTGTCAACATCTCAAGACTGAAAGGTCTTCGGTTTGAGATGCAAAAGCTCACCTCCTCAAACTTCAAAATATCCACACAGGTTCTGAAAGTGTAAGATCTGCACTTACTTCACAATATATTTTTCATTTAATAAATTGCTGCTACATAATTTAGGTATTAGGATGGTGCTTCTTCTTAATTCAGGAGAGACCTAAAGTATGTCCTCCTGGCAAATCAGTAAGCTCAACTTGTGCTCTTTCCTTTAGTGACTTCCAGTTTGGCCTTGGAATATTTACAACCCAAGGCAGGCTTTTGACTACAAATGACACACACACATATTCACATGCACGCACAAACAAATGTAACACCAAACAAAATGAGAAATGTGAGACTTGAAAGCATACTGAAGTTCCAGCAGTACTCATTAAAGGTCCGATCCTGCCTGTAATAGTGCACAGTATCACACTATCACATTTTATTTTCCCTAGTTTAACGAACAATACATGATTATTAAAATCATCAATGAATTTAAATAGTCATCTCACCGTGGATATCATAAAAAGGAGTTTACAAATCAACAATAAGAGGGTTATCTTCTTTTATCTCAACGTATCTCAGTGTTCACTACAGAGTCAAGTGGGTGAGGTTACAGGGAGTGGATGATGCCGGCATGTTATATGGAAAGGCCACATATGAAAACAAAATAACATTCAGTGTTCTATAAGGATATAATTCACAATGAGGCGCTGTTTCTCAATGATGCTTTAACTGCTGTGCGTCTGGAAGCAGCCGGTCTTCAAGGGTCCACTCGGTTCCTGGTGGGCTAGACTTGGCCCTGGTCCAGATTCTTTTTAGTCTAATCAGGTCAGGTAGGGTCCCATTGAATAGCAGCAGCTCTCAGGTTTGTGTGTCAATATGTGGATCAAAGCGGTCTCGCTTTCATCTCTGATCACACAGTGTTTTTTTGACTCGAGACAGAGAGCATTAACTGCGAAGTGCATTGGAGAATGACATGCACGTCTCCTCTTTTTGAGGCTGTTTTATTAATTGGTGGCTCATCACGCTGCAGCCAGTTCTGGTGTTCTCTCTCAGCTTGGGTTTGTTCAGGTTGACTACACTTTGAATTGGGTCTAATTATCCTCAGGCTTATTTAAATTGGTACTGACTCTCCTCAGATCCCTTTCAGATCAGGTCTCCTTTTTTTGTTCCTTTCTCTTTTTTTCCAATTAACTTAAGCACGTTGGGTTCACGGTCGTTGTTGGTGGGTGTGTTTTGGCTCAAAACCTCAAACCATAACCCAGAGAGCTACATTACTAGCTTTCTGCAAACAATCTCACAGTGTAATGTAGAATAGTCTACTAGATAACTTCAGGCTCACAAAATCAACAGGGAAGAGTTCTTACTTATGCTGTCCAATCCTATCACACCTCTTCATCTTAACCTGTTGACATCACTAAATCTTACAATTCAATTTCACCATCATGCTACTGATCACATTATAAGGAAACACAGGCACCGTCATTCTATTTGAATCAACAAGAGCATGAGCTGACACACATTTGCACTGGGACAGGTTTTGAGAATATGTGGCAAAGTAAGTCAGGTCAAACTGTCTCTGTGACTGTAAAATGGGTCACAATATACTTGGGCATCCATGTATTTGGAAGGGCTGGCACAGCACAGCCTATGTTTGGCAAATCGCTGTATCACTGCATGCATAAATGTACACAAGTGAACCCCAATTGTCGTGTTTACCTTGAAATCCATCGAATGTATTCTGAGCCAGGACACGCAGAGATTGAGATTCATTGTGTTGTTTAGACAGTCCTACCTGGTGTTTCTATGACTGGTGCCTCTGATCGTCTGTCTTTTGCATCAACCTTGGCCTGGAGACAAAGAAGAAAAGATGTGACCCAGAATTCAGATTGTAGCCCATTACACTATATCTCCAGACCAACAGACGTGCTCACTGGGGATTTTACATCTAGAGACATCGAGTCCTGCTTCACTGGGCCGCAAAGGTTGTCATGTTAAAGCATATATTCCATGTCTCACCTCAAACGCCTTGTAAAGAGTCCCTGTAAGTCTCAATACAGTGTATTATTGTCTGCAATAAATCAGGCACGAGTTACCGAAAGTCTGTCATCTAAAGCCAAGAAAATGCCAAACAATATTTTTGAGTCTAATTGGATGAAAGAGTGTCTTCAGCCAAGTGTGCTGTGCTTTGAGTCTCAGAAGTATTGAGTGTCTGGATGCCATTAATCAGAACCAAATGATCCTTACTGAGGCAACCGGCAGGCCGAATGGATGAGTAGCAAAAATGAAAATGCTTTCATCCATACTGTATACGAGTTAGACAACTCCAATAGTTTTTGTGATAATTAATAAACATACACTCATTTGAATTAGGTCTGAAGGTCCGAATGTTAGGAAAGGTTCTAATATCTGTAAGATTGTCATATTTAGTACAAAATACTACGTCCACTTTTCATTAAAAATGGTGATTTGTTCAACCCAAATA
This sequence comes from Pagrus pagrus, assembly GCF_965226575.1. Taxonomy (NCBI): domain Eukaryota; kingdom Metazoa; phylum Chordata; class Actinopteri; order Spariformes; family Sparidae; genus Pagrus; species Pagrus pagrus. Next base: position 18,068,972 of record NC_140194.1, read on the forward strand.
CATTAGACGGGTTGTCTGAGTGCCATAATATTTAAAACTGCCAGCCTATTTGCCTTTTATTTTTATATTTCTGACATCACTGCAGGTGCCATTATATGTAAATGTTAGCATTTGAAGGACGGATAGACTCTAAATGACCGATGATCAAATGTGCTGAATACTGAAGCTGTTGTTCACTGAATGCATCTTTCAATTGTTAGAAATGGCTGGAAAGTTTAACATCAAACAGGTTTCACAATTAATTGCCATTTCATTAATATTCCAAATTATATGACAATATATTTTATAATCGACATCTTTAAAATGTCTTGGAAATGTTATAAAAACTATTTCAGTCACATATGCAGCAGGAAATTTGACATTTACTAATATGTGTTGTCTATGAACTTAATTATATCGGAGGTAATTAAAGTCCGTCTTATCATTTAGTTATTGCCTGGATCCATCGAATGATCAAGAAGTCCCCATTAGTGGCTTCTGCAATATTTCCCATTTGAAGTCTGTATCCACAGGGAGTGTCCTGGTTTTGTGAGACACATAAAAAAGGAGTTCAAAGCCCAGGCCAAGGATAGAGCCCGTCAGTAAATAAGCCATGAGATTAACACAGTGTATACTGTAGACCCCGTGCTCCAGCTGTAGACATTTAATGCATAATGCATTTCCCAGAGAGCCACTGACAATGGAAGCAAAGGTGCATTTCCAATAGCTGTTGAATACAACTGTGGAATCATACAATACTATGTGTAGTCTATTGCACCTTTTCCAAAGTGTGGATTGTGGCTCTGCAGTGGGTGACACTGAATTGGTCGTTATTGTCAACTGTCTCACAAATATCTCCCTTGCTTGCCACCAATTCATCCATAATTCTCAGTGGTTATAAACTCTTTTTTTTATTTCATTATTTTGTTTATCCTTCCTGCAACACTCATCACTGAAAATGAATTTAATTGCTGCATTAAAAACATTTTAATCATCCAAGGATTCGCAAATATCCGTGATCATTATACTGTCATGACCCCACACAAAACCTGCTACCTCAAAGGTTTATTCCTGACGCCGGCAATCCAGATCACTACTCAAGTTCTAACCCTTTAAACTGCAGTGTTAATGGTTACACTCAACATGTTTACATTTCACCCTCTGTTGGTGTCATTTTTCCGTCTGATCTTATCAACCTCTTCAGGATTATTTGCGCGGGTTAATTACATGTTGTAATTGTTTGCTACTGAGCAGAAATAGCTCTCCATGTTTGGAATTGCACAACACAGCATGGTTTGTGTCATTTGTTGAGTGGGTAATTGTACATTTGGTTATGATTTGTACTTATTGCAACAATGTCATACCCATAATTACAGTAATACCCTCCCAGTGATAATTACAATAGTAACTAAGGATTTCCCTCCTACACAGCTCTCCTGATGGAGAATTGATAAACCATGCATCTAAATTCTTTGGATTTTTGGAACATAAGATAGGAGAGTTTTACTGCAGTTTTATATATGACATTTCATGAAAATGAAGACAGATTTTAGAAGATAAACTTTGTTGGGAAGAGCTGATCACCTTTTTGGGAGCACATGGCAGCTACGCGACTATATTCAGTTGTCGGAAAGGGACCTGAAATATCTCAATAAGAATTGATCAAAGCCAAAGCGCAGTGTACCTATTTTTAGTGGCTGTTGGTGCACAGTTCACACAAATTTGGAGTTAGAAAGAATATTATTAAATACAAGCTCGAAACATTATGCTTGATCTTGAAACCAGTATCTGTAACTCAGAGATCTCAAGGTCCACTAAATAGCTTTTTTCTGAACTTTGAACTTTATTCCCATCAGTAAATGTAAGGACTGATCACCGCCACTTCCTGCATTTGCCATACTGAAGTCTACAGGTCAGCAGAATTTCCTTTGCATAATTTTGCATGATTTTATTGGGAGTCAGACTGATCCCCATATCTGGATACAAATTCTTTGTCAGTCTCTCTCTCACAGACAAACACACTCACAATTCATGTCAACAGCGTGTTTTCCATTCCCATATCCTAAACAATAAAATGATGCCTCTGCATCTTTAATAAGTCTCTAACCCTGAGAAAACTCACAGATCTCAGCCATCTGACTCAGCACTGACTAAATTGTGCTGCCTCTGGATACTGCAAACTGTCAGTCTCACACTGGGCAACATCTGTCCTCTGCTGCCACACAAAATGCCTTCCCTTACATTTATTTTAGTGAAGCAGCAATATGAAGCACGTATTATGGACAGATAAACAGACGAGAGAGAACAACAGAATGAGAACATCAGATCATCAAAACACGCTGGCCATATGCTCATAATATGCTAAAATTTCCCAAAGATAATACTTTTATATGCATGAGTGAGAGCTTTCATGTCAGCTAAATTATGTGTGGCGAGGGAGACAACACTTGATACCTTTGTAAAAACGATGCTTTGATGTAAAGCAGGCCTGAGATTTGGTCATGTAAGGGCAAAAATGGATGATTAGTAATGTTACGAGTCAAGAAAAGAACATTCAGAGTTTACCTCCAACGCAGTAAACGACATGACAAGAAGCAGGTCACACTAAACCCTGATTTATGGTTGGGCGATAGACATGTTTGATGAGTGTCGCTCCACAGAAAGGATGTATTTTCGACAGAAAAACACCTCACTCCACAGTTTCCTTACACGTCCCATACCTTGAGAATTTTGTTATGTCACGGACACAGTTGTGTTTTGTGGCGCAGTGTTACTGGCTGACAAACAAGCTGTCAGAAGGATATACCATCTGATGATTTAATGTAAATAAAAAGACCAGCTGGAGGAAAGCGTTTGGTTACCATGGAGATGACTGAAACCTTTTGCCAAAACATAAAATGAAAACATTGTGCATGTTGCCATAAATCAGCTCGAATAAACTTAAGTATAGAGGACAATGTTCTAATTTAAGTTAAATATACATAATATACTGAATGCATGCAACAACTTCATCTGATTAATATCAAATGAGTGTCTACTAATGATGTGCTGTCTTAACAATCATGAATCAGAATTTTGTCAAAAACTACAGATATGAAGCTCAGTTATGAATGTCCCTGAAACTTCTTCTGAAAGCATTCATAGTGGGTAGTGAAAATCCAGATTCAAGATTTTACAATTCCAAAAATGTTCTCATACTTGGAGGACTTTAATTAAAGTTTAATGTTCAAAAGGTAAATTGGTCCGATAGTTTATTTATTGAATTTTACCAAGACCACAATGTTTTCATACCTTAACTGAATGCTGTGGCTGCCAAAACAAAATAATAAAAAACTTTAATTATGCTTTTGTTGATACAAGCAGATATTGTGGGAAAACAAATGTAATATGTTGTCTTTGCTGCTGCAAATTAGTGGAGCACAGCTTTTCAGAGATCGTGCTACAGTAGAAGAGGGGGTGCAGACCGCTGTCGTTGATGTTAAAGACCCCTTACTTTAACCAACACTTAACCAACCATCCCAACCTCCATTGTAAAAGGTTCTGAAAAGTCATACCACTTCTGTCTTTGCTTTGCAGTATTTATTTGTTCCACCACAAAAGGTCAGAAACATAGATTGTATTAATTTGAACAAATCACCAACTAGTGCTGTCATTGCGAAGAAAATCTCTATAATTCATCCTAATTATTTCATCACTCTCTCGATCTGACACACAAACATTACAAACTACTGCTGCCTTGTTTTAAGAGGGCAAACAAATCAGATGCACGTCTGAGGAACAAATCTAAATCAACATTTTTACAAGCTAAATAGAGACAACTTTGTTACTTTTTGTCTTTTTTATTCAGCTCATTCATCGCACCAAGAATGTAAGAATTTTTTGAATGCAGTGGCTTAATATGAAGTGCTCTAATTGAGGCACTCTCATCCCCCACTAATTTCAGAGGGAAAATATTTGGTCATATTGTATAATGAAGAATACATACCATTCCTGCTTGCAGTAGATAATTGCATTATATATGTACTGTATGACATTTTTACAGTGCTGTACAGCTCCAGCCAATGATCCATGACTGGAATCCTCGAAATCAATCTAATTAGCACTTCTGGCCCATAACAAGCTTTTGGTGTGGAAAATTAAACTGAAGGTACGTCTTTCTGCTTTATATTTTCCATCCATAGGGAGTCTTGTAGTTAAGGATGAGTGAATTTATATAGTTTTGACACAGTTACAGTACAGAAGTGGTTGAGAATATCATTAGCATGGGTGGTCCATGCTGCTCATGGTGGTGCTGTATTGATTTTATTTCCTCCTGCTTCTGAAGCCCTTGTAGCCTTATGGAGCTCTGATGGTGCTGATTATCTTGGGGGAGCCTCTGAATCAGCGGGTTGTCGTTCCACCCAAACCCCGAAGCTTAACAAGCCTTCACCTTGACTGACCCTGCATTCACCCCATCACTGCTTGCTTTTATTAGGGCGCTAAGAGCATCAGGGTTGCAATGCTATACCGGCGGGCCCTCTGTGTATCGTTGTTTTCGTTCCAGCCTCCATAATTAATTGGCCTTGATGAGCACAGAGATGGATACTAATTGGTCGGTTAGGGATCTCTTTGACTTCATGTTTTAACACGGTGATGACAAAACATTTAAATGATTCAGCATAAATACTCTGAGTGAAGTGCCTCTGTGGTGACTCTTTGACCTTGGTTTTTCTAAATATTTATCGGTCCTTATTTAATTTATTAAAGTTTAGAAATGCTTTTGCTGCACTGTTTTGTCTTGAAAAGGGAAATGGGAGTTGTTGTTAGTGGTTTAGAGGAATCTCTAACATCTTACATGATTTTCAAATTATGACCTGTCAGGGGTTTTTACAGTACGGACGATGGATGCGAGAAAAAACAAAACAATGCTTCAATGAATCATCTAGAAGTGTTACAGTACTCATTAGTGGCAAGAAATCATCATCATTATTATCAATCAATATCATTATCATTTTTAATTGCATTCATAGCTAAAGATATTTATTTATGTATATAAAAAAAAAATTAAATAAATAAATATTTAATATTACAAATTGTATAGCTTTATGAGATAATTATTATACATTAATGCTTCCTTTTTTCCGGGGCAGATGGTGCGGGTTTTGTCTTCGACAACAGATGGGAATCGAGAACCAGTTTGGGTTGAGAATTGGTTCCAAATGGTCTGATTTTTTCTAATCATATGCCTCAAAGCTTATCAGTTCCTTTTATCCATGCCGGCATGTTTATTTGACAGTTGTGCATCGCTTAGCGGATTTTTTTCTTGGCTTAAGACAACATAAGTGAAAATAAATGCATTACAAATATTCTCTCATTTCATCCATTTGGGATGATGACTGATTGTTGCTAAAGCTAGCAGCGGTTTGCGCATTTTTTTATTCCACACAGAAAATGAATCAGCAATCAATAATGCAATTGGCAGAGAATCAGACCGTTAAGCAGAATTGATATTGGGATTGGTAACACTGTCATTTTGTTTTGATCCACCAGTTCTGGAGCAACAATTATACCTAGGAGGTATCTTTTTTTATGTTTCTGATGGGCTATGCTACACGAACACAACACAAAATTGTACAGCAAATCTTACAAAAACTTGGATTTTATTGAATTCTTGTGATCCTTAAAAATGTCCACCTCATAAGAAAGTAGATATTTGAGCCTCATTCCCAACTCATTAAATACTGACGCTTTGGGTTTCCCCGACTAATCAAATATTGACGCTTTGGGATTGTAGGTGGGGTCGACCACCGTCCCAGAGCGTCAGTATTTGAAGAGTTGGGAATGAGACTCAAAAATCAACTTTCTAACAAAGTTGACCTTTAAATCAGTCAGTTTAAAGTTGAATGAGGTAAGCGTCTGAGGCCATAACGTTTGACTCATTCTGCATCACGTCGGTCATTTACAAGTTACTGGTCTGGTCAAGCAAAGCTCCCTCTGTACACCTACTATGTACAAGAGTTAAGGTTTGTGAGTGAATTAAGGCTTAGCTTAGTCCTCTCACACCATAGGTTTATTCTTTCTAAATGGTAATGTCCTCATATAATATTGTCTTCTAACAGAAGCTAAAGCATGCTCGTCCATATGTAGATAAGCTCAGCCTGGTAGACAGTCCTCTTCACTGTTATAAATCTGAATTCAGTAACTGCTGACCAAACTACTGACTGTCTCTTTAATAAATCCTCAGATTCACCTCTGGTGCAAGGCTAAGCAATCTCCCCTTCTTTTTGTCTTCCTCTAATTAGTCACATATTAGAAATGCAGTGAGAAACAATCTAATTAAGAGGGCCTGACTCAATTTGCCCGTGGAAAGTTCAGTAATGGAGGTGGGGAGAGCGAGGGTGAAACACAAGGGAGAGGTGAAGTGGTGAGAGGGAGCCTAATCTAAGCAATCTATCTCTCCATCTCCAGACCAATTAACAAATCTCGTCACACAGACATGCAAAGGACGGGCAGATGCAGGAAGCTGCAACCCGTCATGTTTGTTTATTGTGTATGTCTTTGTGTATGTTCCTACCTGCTGCGAATTGAAACCTATCGAGATTGGTCATGCTGGGATGAGAGCCGCGATTAATCAGCACAAGTTGGACTAAATGCGTAAGCAATTCCCCTCTCTGTGAGTGGTGCAGAAACAAAACATACTGACAAAGCAAATGTATGGAGATTAAGTCATCTATCTTAAAGATAATTTGATTTAATACCTTGTATCGCCTTTCAACACAGTTTGGGGTGGATGCTATTTATCTTCTTTTTTTCTCTTTATAAATATATTGGCCGAGCACCTTCCAGACAGAATTACATTACAAAGTTTTGCTTTTCAAGATTGCAGATCTTTAGGAAAATGTCACCTGCGGTAGACATTTTATTTATTTAACATTTTTTTAAACCCATATGATTTTGTGCCATTAATTACACATATGATGTTTGTCAATATAAAAGATCATTTTACAAGTCAAGAAAGATACAGTAGTAAAATACCATTTAGTTTTAGCTCGCTCAATGTACATTAACACCAACATGGCTGTCACCTTGACACAGAAAAAGTATTGAAAAATTGCTATATTGAAAGCTGCAGTTTTGAGAGCTAGCTAGTACGTGGGACTGGCTCTACAAGGTTTCGGTGAGCGTTAAATAAGATGACGTCACTTATGCAGCTGTTAGGTGCATAGTTTTTCTAATTAAGTATTTTCACAGTTTTATAGTTGATTGGTTTTATGAAAAAAAAAAGCGACTTTCTCAAGTTTAAAAATGAGCTTTCAAATTAACAAATGTCATATGTGTAAGTCATGTGTTGCAGACTCACAAAGGTAGGCTACTTCCAGGCGTGCATGAGTTTAAAATAAATTCCTTGTCTTTCTTTCTGGAATACAGAAACAAAGGTGCATCAGCGTGGCTACATACGCTATAAACGTTCACATTTCCTCCAACAGAAACGCAAATGTCCGCTTTTAATACAATGCTCAAAATACATACGCACTGATAACATTCTGCACACTCACACAGCCAGTATTTTAGCGGGCTACAGGTGGTTACACTCCTTCTTTCCTCATTGGCTAAGTACTCGGTGATGCATTTTTTAACACTCGTTTAACTAGCAAAACTCCGCTATAGCCCTCGTATTTGCATTACCGACGGTCTGTTGTTCTTATATACTCATTGTACTTGTGTGTCGCTACGTTTAGACATGGTGTCATCACTTTTGCTCACCTGGAAATACAGAAACACAGGTACATCAGCACAACGTGGCTCCATAGACCTTTTTCACGGCAGCCATTTTGACTTGAGATAGTAGGACAAATACAGGTGTTACCAATGATACTAATTAAGGTTCTGTTCCATTTAGTGTAGCAGAGCTTTTCTAATGAGCCAACATGTGCAATAGCAGCACCCTGACTCTGTTTGACCTGAATGGAATGGAAACTTAATTACTATCATTGGGAACACCTGTATTTGTCCTACTTTCTCATGTCAAAATGGCTGCCATGAAAAAGGTCTATACTGTAGGCTGTTAACGTTGACTTAACATACACGCCCTCCTGAGCCACACACAAAGGACCCCTGGTGCCCAAAGTGCCTGCGTGAGCCTTACTCATTATAACCACAAATTTACCTACCAAAATATTTTGACTGCTATTGCACATGACATATAGCAGTTTATGAATGTACAAAAAAAAAAAAAAAATAGTAAATCAAAATGGGGGTGTACACTGTCTATTGTCCCACACATGACACAATTCCAACAGATTTAAAAAATCTCTCTCCAGTCACTACCATACATTTTGTATGATATAAGGGTGCACCAGAAGGGCAGTGACTTCACCTGTCTATTTTGCTTGCAACATGCAGGTAATGATGTTCGCCATCCACAAAGCCTAACAATGATTTGTGGCGTGTATTGTGTGTAGCAGTCTAACACGTCTATATGTACTGAGGCAGTCCTGTGAATATTGCCAGAGAACATTATCAGATGTCTTCTGCCTCTGTTTAAAGAAAGCTGGCTGTCTTCTGAGACTGTATGCTGCCCCTTCAATCTCTATCAGTCTACATTATTAGTTTATATTGTGGTCAACACAGGTTATGACCATAGTTTGGATCATTGTATCCCAGTGGTACACTGGGGTACACCTTGAATACGTTCATCACAGAGCAGACATATACAAACAACCATTCTTCCACCATCCCACTGTTACTTGCCCAATTACATAAAAAATGAATTAAAGAAAGACACCGGATTCATTTTTTCACACATGGAGTATATTTTGTGAAGTGCAGCCTTGGACGACCATTGTGCTCTAACAGCTTTTAAATGAGCTGTTTTTAATGATCCATCACAAGTCTTCAGCTGTCGTTTGGAAAGTATTTCCTCCTTTTTTCTTTTTCTTTTTACTCCCACATGAAATGTCGAGGTAAGGAAAAATGTAAATGTTAATATCTAAACTTTAAAGTTACTTGAATTATGCATAACTGTACAGAAACAGATTTAAGGGGTTATCTAATGCAAAAGGGCAGAGGGGTTATATTTTGGTAGACTGTTTTGCCACTATCGTCATATTATTCACGGGAAGATATTCAAATTGGCTGAGAACAGAGAGGGAAGGAAGCAACACAAAGTGCACAAGACATAGTGGAAGTTCCTCAAAGAGCTTTTAAATACACAGACACATACCCTCATTACAAAAATCAGAATTTAGGAAACCTTTTAGGAGGCTACTGTACCTTAATGTAATGTTTCATTCCTGGATCATAATAAAAGTGTTTATTACTGTAAGATTAAAAACAAATGTTTCTTATTAACAAGGAAAAGAGGACAAAGTATGTTAATAAATTATAAAATTAGAAAAGTAGAAAGAGAGTTTAAGACATGTCATATGATGTAGATGCAGTGTGCCACTAGCTGCCGTGTATTTTGTGGCACATATGAATGAAATACTTACTGTCGTTGAACTTCTGGCAGTAAGTCAGCATTTTCATTTCAAGTCCATTTGGTACCTTGTGGGAATGACCTGCAAAGAAAAAATCAATCACATATTAATTTACAGCACCATCACAGTCTATAGCTGAATGGTCTCAATCTGGAACATCTTTTCATCTGCATCTCCACTGCAGGAGTGAAGTAGATTTAAGAGAAGAAATCAATACAGAATTATAGCTTTCGCTGGATTTGCCAGGTTCGTCTGTTCGCCTGAAAGAAAAAGATCCTAACTTTTTTTTTTTAACCTCCAGCTTTCTCCCATTATGGCAGCCTATACGTATATTGATCTTCCTATGTCAAGTCTGTCCAAGTAAAACCATCTCTGTGATGTAGGAAAAAAAAGTAATTTTACAGAGAGGTACACCTAAAGTATTCACAGTAGAAGTCGTCTATCCTGGTTTCAATTATTCTATTATTCTGGAGTCAGTTCCTTCTGTCCCGCTTCAAGATGTTTTCATGCAACACTAAACTAGAAGGAGTGGTGATTAAACACCTACTTCATTATTCATTATTTTATGAAGGCCCTTAAGAAACACTATATAATTAATATCTGTGTTTTTCTTTACCATTATGTGTATGTTGGTGCCATTAAATCTCGGTCTCTTCCAGTTTCAGCCTACTTTCGACATACCTTTATGAAGACCTTTAACGCCCTGCTTTGTCGTTCCTGTAGCAAGGAAATTGTAGAAGAGAGGTAAAATGCCAAAAAGGTGCTACTGTCGTGTAACTGGTGTCCGTGTTCTTTTCAGAGAAAAGGAAAAGCACATTAGGTGACAGACTCACAGTCATAATTAGCTGCAATAAAGGTATAAAAATGTGTTCTGTCACATCGCAGAGTTTCCCAGTACATACTGACACAACTGATCCATGGAGGAAAGGTCATATCAAATGCAAATTCAAGCTTGTGAAAGCAGTAGGATTCTACATATAACATTCAAATTGTGCGACCAATGTAACACTGTTTTTAAAAGCCAGTTTCTCATATGCAGGGTACGGGCTCGCAAAGCTTTGATGACTGTGTGCCAATTTAAGGAGCCAGCATCAAGGGCCCGCACAGGAAATCCATCTCGTAATGGCGTTCCACATTAGAACCCTTAAGCACCAAATACACTTATTTTCAGATGAGGCAGATGACTTCAGATGTACGCCACGATAGTTGCCAAGTAGTGTCTTAAATGTAAGCTATTGAAAGTATAAGTACCGAAACTGAATAATTCAAATACAATGTATTTGTTTCATGTCACATTAGTGGGCCGCACAAATGTTTCTAAGGGCCGCCATTGGCCCACAGGCCATACTCTGAGAACCCCTGGTGTAGACGAATTAATTAAGGTATATTTCCCATCTAATACAACACAAATTGCTTGTTAGTTTGTATTTAATTAACATTCACGCACTCTGATGTCACTCGTAGTTTATTGGCTTGCTGTATTTTGCATGTATTATTATCAGGCTAGATTTTTCAGCCATCCGGAGCATGTACTTGTACTGGCAAGCTTCATTCATTTTGGCACAGAGTCCCATTTCTAAGGAAAGAGTCCAAGAAACAAAAGGGTAATGGATGGACTGTCTGAAGGTCACTACACTGCCCACTAATGGGTAAAGCATTCCCCAAGGTCCCACTGAATAAGTCCCTGTTCTAGAACAGTGATTTCCTACAATGAAGCAAAATTAGGAGGAATCCAGCAGCAGCCCAGGGGGAAAGAAGCTATAGGTTGAATTCTCAGCCTACAATGTATTGTGAACATTACAACTCAATGTGCTTTAGTACAAGGTCAATGAGTTATACCACAGTACAGAACAGCATTGCATACCAATCAGAACTACAGCCAGACCAGTGCATGTCCTGTATTTATTTAGCCTCATTTTGAAGCGTTTAAATCTCCTGCTGCTGTATTGTCCAACAACAACAGAACTGTGCAATTGCAGGTGAAAAGTGTTGCCAGTGATTACAATGACCCCCAAGGTCAGAGTGGGTCAAAACCTTAATAGAAAACAGAGGTTCTAATCCACCACACATTGTGGGTGGTGAATCCAAAATAATTTGCCAGCTAAGTAAACAGCCAAAGGCATGTTGCACCGACTGCCAAAACATTGTGTCCGAAATCTAGCCAAAATAATTACAAAAAGCCATAGACGAAGAGACAAAGAGGGAGGGAGAAAAAGAGAGGGGAATCTTAGCTGTTCAAAATGGAGCAAGTAAGCTTGTGCATTGGCTGGATTTGCTTGGTGGTTACTTTGAATGGCTGAGGGTCAGTCATAATCATAGAACACCTAGCTGAAACTACTGGAGTCTTTAATGAACTGCAATGAATGCATGAAGGATACAGTATAATTTTGTGTTTTTGTTGAAAGAAGTGTTAATTCAACTTTATGGTCATTTTAGTGGCTGTAGTGGCAACAGAGTGTATTTATCAGAGCACCATCCTCCGGAGCTTATAGACTCAGTTAGCTTACTGCAAGGTACCCTGTGAAGTCTCACCAGTGTTGGACAAGTTACTTTTAATGGAATCATTTACACATGACAGACTATTCATTAAGAAGTTGGTCCTCGAGTGCTGTATGTTGGCTGCTCACTGCTCCCCTGGGCTAAGTTAAATGCAGAGCACCGGTTTCTCCACATTGTACATTGCATGACTGTCTGTGAATAATGAAGATGATGTCTCTTCTTTTTACTCATTATTCAGTCCAGCTCTTTCGGTGCCTTTAAACAATTTCAAAGCCTGCACATACAGTACACATGTTAAATTAATTTAACACATGCACAGAAAAAATGAGACATTGTTGTGCCAACAGGTAAGAGGTGTTTGCTGACCATCAAAACACTAGCAGGTGTCAGCCCCAGTAACTGCAGGAAGGTTGGATGGTTCACATACTGAACAACACTTCGCTGAGTCCTAAATGTAGCCAGAAAAGTGGGTAACATTAGCAAGGGTCACATTTCTCCTGTTTTGGTGGTGGCCAGTGGTGGAATGTAAAGTAAGTAAATTTCCTCAAGTATGTACTCACAAATCTACAAATTTAAGGTATTTGTATTTTGTTGAGTATCTCCATTTAATATAATTTTATAGGCCTACTTCTACTCCACTCACTATGAGGGGACATACTGTGCACCACTTAAAGACTGAATGTGCCTTTATCTCCTACTTCTTAAAATTAAATATATCAATAAAAAAAACCATGCTGTAGGTTAAACGCACTGATATATAAAAACAATTAGTTTAATTAACTACAGCAGTAAATGCCACATAATGAAATAGTAATATTAATCCAAAAGCATCATATATAATACTAAAACATTAACAAGAACCATTTTACTGCAAAATGAAAGTACATTTTGATGAAAATACTTAAGATACTTTCACTTAAGTAAGGTTTTGATTGCAGGACTTGGAGTGGGATACTTTCACAGTTTGGTTTTACTTTTAGTAAAGGACCTGAATACTTCTACCACCACGGCTAACTTCCCCAGTCTGTCCACTGAACGCACAGAGAACAAACTAATATCAACAGCAAGTCAACAGAGCATAACAGGGACTGGTAACAGTTAAATAAGTACTACATTTCAAATTGTAATCTCATACACACTCATTCCTGAAAAAAGTAATCACATTACTATAATGCCAAACACTGGACACCACACATTTGAATTCGCAATGGAACTACAAGAGTATTTGTATTCAGTGAAAGCAGCACAAGAAAACATCAGACTGCCCTTTACATTTTTTTTAATGATTTCTATCTGGAAGTTTAAAAATCCCTCAAGTGAGCGATGGCACCACGCTGGGTTTTGACTTTTCTACCCTCCAGGATGTTCCTACATGAGGCGAGACTATTTTTGTGGGATGTTTCTATAGCCGCCTCTCCATACATCCAACTCAGAAAGGCACTTATTGAGGTTGAGACGTGAGTTGCAGTGTAATTTGCCAAGGTCTACATTTAAATGTCTGCACTACATTGAGGTGTAAACACTCCATTTGCACAACTTCAAACCGGCAGTGCTGGGTGATAATCATTCTTGCCACACTCACACTCTCGCATTCATCATTTGTGAGTGGTGACTTTGTGAATATCTTTGAGCATATTTTACAAGTTGGCGTTACCTTTCACAGGCACAGTGGGATGAGCAAGGGGCAGACATAACAAAAAGAACTACTGCATAGTTGTATGACCCAACGGCACAAAGGGCAGGTGGGGAATGCTTAATAGGCATCTTTTGACAGCTTCTGTGAAAAAAAAAATCTCAATCTGTTTTTCAGTTTTCATTTAGAGAAGTCAAATGGAAGTGCAATGAGATGTAAGTATTTCAACTGCAGTATTCACTGATGCTGGAGATGTTACTTGTCAGAGCTGAATGCCAATGTTCAACCGAAACGCTATTTCTACCTTGCATTTACTCTTCCTCCATTTACTTTAAATGCATTTTATCTACAATATCTGCAAGAATACCTGGAAACCTTTATCAGCCCTTTATGAACTTTAAGTCACTATAAATGTATAATGATACAATCTCACTTTGCAGAGAGTCGTCCTGACTGATTTCAGAATCACAGTGCTCGTAGATTTGGAGAAGGTTTAGAGGCAGCTGTACTACACCTAAGCAAACTGAGCCACTCAAGAAACAGTTGAAGGCAGTTCTGGCAGTAGAAAACTGGGTGGGAACAGCTTGTGTTTCGGAGACAGCAAGCAGGAGGGTTAGCATAGGAGGAGAGCTCCGGGGTTTGATAAATGAGGCTGCGTGGCGGCTGCAGTACTAAACTGCTTCCCTGCTCAGCTGTGGTGACAATGTGATTAATATTTGCACGGCATTAAGCTAATTTATCATGGCCACGTGCAAGCCTATGGGAGAATAGACTGTCACATGGATGCCTGGTCTAAGCGAGCAGAGAAGGCTTGGCAATGGGAACCAATTATTTCAAGCCAAAATAAACAAATACATACAGGAAATTTATATGAGGGGTGAGGTGACTCTGCCAAGAAAGGAATTTAGGAAGATGAGAAAAGCTGAGAGCAAGAAATTTAATATAGCTGAATATTCACTATCAAGTTTGTGTGATTAACGTGTGCCATGTTTACAAAAGCAGCTCCAATTATATACTAGCTATGGAAACAAGGAAAAATATACATTGCTGTTCAAATGGAATTATAATAGACTTGTGAGTCAGATTCCTATACATTTTCATCTGATATTTACAAGATTAGATTGTTGTTTGTGGTACAGTGGCATAATATTGTAACAGGACCATCACTCAATAGAGCGCATAGCTCCGCCAAGGCCAAACAATCCCCTTTTGTACTCAGTCACAGATACCAGCCACCTAAATACACCTGGTTTGTACATCAAGATCTGTGTATTATTCCCTGAGAAAAAGAAAGAACACCCTATCTCACAATGTTAAAGAGAGTGAGAAAATGTTCCTAGATTTGTCCCTTTATCTGGATTGGCACCAAAAGATAATGGGGTCTATTCTGGGCTGAGTCCCATCCCCCATTCAAGTTTTGTAGAAATCCAATGAGTAGTTTTTGTGAAATCCTGCTTACAAACCATCCAATTAACAAACAAACTGACGGGTGAAAACATAGCCTCCTTGGTGAAGGTAATAAGTCTGTAAAATGAGCTTTTAGCTTCTTTTAGCTCATTATTTCGGTGTCACAGCACACTTGCTGCCAACTCTTATCAACCTTGTATGCTACTTTTCCAAATAGAAGATAAACTATGTAGCTAGCTAGTGAAGAAATGTTACCAAAGAGCAGCAAAAGATCCAGATGATTTTTTTTCAAAAGTTGGGGGAAACCAAAACAGAGCTTAAAGCAACATGATGTTACTTTTTTCCCCTTAAAATAACAGCCTCCAATCAGTTCGATGGTACAGTGTCTAGTAAAAGGGAGAATGCTATCTCTGTCAAAGCCACTCTCTGTGGATCTCAGTTTAGTTTCTGATTTGTTTTCTACAGCACTGTTTTAAATTACAAATAAACCATGCCTCGCATCAATGCGGAAAACATTAACACGAGTTCCACTGCGAGAACCCACATGAGACAGAAATCCATATATCTGTTACGCTGTTGTACATGCCAGTAGGCTTCACTACCCCCTGGGATTTAAAGCAACATTGTGTAACGTTTTTACCTTAAAATAACAGCTACAACATCATGTTGATGGTTCAGTGTCTTGTGATAGGGTGAGTGGTGTCTCTGTCTCAGCCACTCTGCCCTCCTATCATTTGTTTCTGCATTATGTAACTTCAGTGAGAGGGTAGGATCACAGCGTTACATACATGTTTACTTCAACATACACGTTTTCAACACATAACATTGTTATGAAGTAATGAGTTTTGTTTGTAGTTGTAGTCCAGATCTTTAACAATTCTTCAGATGTAATGTAGGTAACATAACATCTGTAGAATTGTTAAAGACCTGGATTTGTATTTACAACAAATCCAGGTCGGGGGGCGCCAAATCGCGCAAAATGCCAATTTCTACATAATGTTGGAAAAAGAAAAGTGACTTTACAGGTGCACTTATCAGATGGCCACAAACACGGCTCTACTGAGTTCATAATGTTAAGGATTATAGTCGTTGCCCAACTTATTTGCACCACCAAATATAAATTGAGAGAAATATAATTGCAGCATTTAAATGTAGCTCTCAATAGACCACAAAAACCAATACCGGTGAGCATTATCCATTATTTTCCCTCCAAAATGTAAAAATGTATTTGTCAAAACCCATTTAGTACTATAAAGATGTGGAGGTGCCAGGGTTAATGCTATATGTGTAAGTAGGCAGGCCCTGACAACTTAAGAATATGACATACTGTATCAGGGTTGTGTGTTTGTCAGCTTGCTTTGGAGTACTGATGATCACTGGCTTCCGGCATCGCCTGCACTGATGTAAAACTTCAAAGCTCCTCTTGGATATGTTTGGGTTAAATTCAGAGGGGAAAAAAACTGAAGGCAAAACACAATTATTGTATCCTAAAAGACAGAGTGTTTCTTGGAGAGCATTTCTTTCCAAGAAAGTAAGGATTGTTGAATTCCCACCTGGTGGCCAATTCTTTCACAGCAGAATGGGTTATCTGTCAATATTGTATGTGCTGGGTTTGTGGATGTTTCAGCAGAGACGCCTTTGTCTTATGGGAACACCTTGGTTGTGAACAGTTGTAGTTTCCAGTTCCTGTGTTGCTTTCCAACAGGGACGAAACTCTGGGATGTTTGATCAGATTGTCACCAGCCAGTAGCTTAGTCGAAAATCCCCACAGAAAAAAGGTGCTCAGTTCATGATATCCTGAAGCCTGAAATGTAGAGCAACTCTTGTGCAAATCTGTTGTGGAATTCATTGAGATTCCTCTCCCGCAGTGCTGTGTCTGTCAGTATTCTATGTCTAGCTTCTCTGCTGTAGTAGGACAGACTAGCCGGGCGGCTGCCACTTGGCAGGGAATCTGCGGCCTTGGTCAGTAGCCAGTATTAAGATGCTACTGCTGTCAAGGGGCCCTGGAAGAGAAACCAATAGCCAGGGCAGTAACTCACCCTTTAAGACCGTTGCCTTGTTTAGGAAAGTAATCTACCCCCAAGCCGCTGCCTCATTCTACACACGATACATCATGGACAAACACTGGCACAGCAGTATTCACAGCATCCACACTCAGCCTCCCTGCTGCCCAGCACTGCTCGGCTTGGCCTTGCAGTGGCGAATATTGTAGTCAGCCTTTAACCAGGCCAAAGAAAGATGTCAGAAAACAAGGGGCTGCACAGGAGTTCATCGTATTGTCTGAGTCTGTATTGGGATAACATTATATGCAAGTCACATCTCATTTCCACTTTGTTGTCATTGGAGTGGCTTTTGAGTGATACTGAGCTCTTCTGAACTATTTTCTCCCATCAGCAAATCCACCCAACACCCCAGGTGCCAACTATGACTGTGTCAGCATGAGAACATGTAAGTGAATGACTAATGCATTCAAAACAGTTGTTTCTATTGTTAAAACCTTTAGAATTCTCATTCTGTATAATAGAAAATGAGTGAGTTAAATCCTAAAACTCAACTGGATAAAACAAGATGGTCATAATTTGAAGATGTAATTTGTACAATACGGCCAGAATTAACCAACAACTGCTCTTTACTAGCAATCCTTAGCTGTAGCTAGCCACTGTAAGCCAATTAGCTCATGGCTCAGTTAGCCATGAAGCCAGTGGCTCTAGAGTTTACCTGGACCTTGACCTCGGATCACAGGGGTGAGTCACCACCAGCTCAACTGGTGTGGCAGCCTGACGTGAGAGTGAACACAGCTGGACACCAAACTGGGACTGAACACAGCCTCCAAGAGGCTGACTGATGTCAGTTTGACAACAGGGGTTATACTACAGCGGTGCTTTACAGCAGCTCTGACCAAGACTTTGATTTTGGCGATGACATGAGAGGGACGGAGAGGTGTGCAGCTGGAGAGAAGCCACAGAGAGCCGGACATCAGCAGCGGGTGAAAACTGTATGTGGAGCTGCAATATCTTCTCATCTCACTCTGTGATCTGAGGATTTATTTTGACCTTAGGTGACTGTGGAAAGACAAACCAAGACTGTTTTTAAGTTTTATTCAGTTTATGTCGAGTTTGAGTGAAGTGTGTTTTATGATGGGTTAAAAAGGTGATTAAACTCGTCTTATTTTTGGTAAAAGAGAGAAACGTGAATTCAGAGGGTGTACAATTGTATGTTTCGGTTTAGTGAAGAAAATAGAAGTAAGAATATTTCGATTCTTGAAATTTTGTGCGTTTGGACAGTGAAAGGAAGGGCGAAGGTCAACTGCAAAACACAACAGATAGAAACAACAAAGACGATGTTTGAATAGTTCACTTGAACCTGTATCTGCCTTGGGCACAAACATGTATTTAGTTTCTATATCCTCATCACTTCATGGGTAAGTTGGCCTTTCCAAAACTTTGTATTTACTTCAAGAACAAATTACATGCATAGGTGGCTAAAAGAAGGAAACAAACAGAATGAGGAGGGAAGTGAGAGAGAATTAATGAGGAGAGAAGGGCTATTAGCTCTTTTTCTTTAAGTATTACCTCTAAAAAGTTGTGGTCTTTGTTTTTTAACACACATAAGATTAACTGATCCGAAGCGAAAACTCTTATTTCCCCAACCGCTGAGACATAAGCATCTGAATAATTAAGCACAAGCAAAAGAAGCTCCTCCAGCACTAATTTTCGATTGAACTTGTGGCTTCGCACCATGCTTTCAGCAGATACATCGTCAAATACTTTGGCTTGAATTTAAGCACTGTTTAGGAGTGTACAGTGGTGGCACAAGTTTTTGCAACTACTGTATACGAAGGATTTAAATGGTGTTACAAGGTAATACTCATGAAACTCATCACTATTTGAATGGTGATGGTAGACAGTAGTTCATTGGTTTAACACGTACGCAATATCCAAACCAGCAGATATGCACAATGTTTCAATATGCACTCCTGTAGAGACAAGGGTGTCTTTTTTACTTTCTTCTGATCTGGGCTTCTCCTTCTTTCATCAAGCATGTGCATAAGGAAATACCAAGGCTACAAGCCAGAAAACATTTTTTAAGAAACCAAAATTTTCAGTGTCAGACATTCTGCTTATTAGCACCCTGCTGCAGACTGAGAAAGATAGAATATATCAAAGTTAACACAGCAGAACAAGGAAGATGGGCTCATGAGATCTGATGAATTCATGATCCTGCCACAGGCCCAACTCTGTTGCATTTGGTAGCCAGTGTAGGACAGGATTACTGAGCTGCATTTTTATTTATCTTTTAACTTTTTCTGTCTATATCCAGCATGGACACACTCACTCTTCCCAGAGTCAATTATACTTATGTTACCCATCTTCACGAATTTGTCCCAGAGGGCTTTGAAATCTGTACAACATACAACACACTCTATTCTTAAGCCCTCAGATAACTCCTGCTGCTGGATGGTCGGCCCACTCCTGCTGACACAGCAAAACTTGATATTCCTTACCAGCTGATCAATACTTTCAAACTGACGCAGCAGTCTGTCTTACGCAGCTGTAAAGTCATTTTTATTTTGAAACCAACGGACTGATAAGTAAAAACAGTAATAATAAAAAAATGTGCAATGGTTTATGTACAAAAAATGATGGCCTCTACTGTGTATTCATCCTATCACTTATATTCATCCTTTGAGGCCATTTATTGAAAAATCCTCCAGCAGTCTGATCCTCTCCGCTCACCCATGTCTAAATGTTTAACCTGTCCTACCTCCTTCGCTATGTCTAAATAATAATTTTCTTCCCAGATGATCTATAAACAAAAACAGTAAGATGTTTCTCATTAATGTCAATGAATGAAATGCCAAAGCTGTCGGTCTGGTGTTAGTTGACGGAGGTGTTATAACGCTGACTTAACTCTATTACATTAGGATGACTTTAACTTAATAGCAGGTGATTTACAAAAGGCCACTTGCTTTGCAATGTCACTTAAGTGGCATATTGACACTACTTTAGAGGTTTACGATGACAAATTGACATTAACCTCGGGGATATAAGCGTCATAAACATGTCATGGCCGGCTTTAAATACAGTCATAAACTGTTATTACTTCAAAATGCTTTTAGGAGGATGTCATGCATAATTAACTTCTGTTATCTCCTGTGAAGTGGTTGAGTCTTGACGCTTCGTAGAGATGTAAGAAGGTGCAACGACACTCATAAACAATCATAAAGTTTAATTAACGTTGATGACACGGCTATACACCAGCCTTATTCGCGCCCACTTTAATAGTGCCATCTAAAATTGTTTTTAATTCCAGAAAGCTGCCGTCTCAGTTGCTTCTCCACTTCACACTACAATTAGGCACCTATGCAGTGAGACGAGCACAGCAGCAGTTCCCTGAGATAAAGGGGAAGGGGGTGATTGCATGGTTGTTGCTGCTTTTTCTCCGTTGCAGAGACATCAATGAGGATATGTCGACATAGTTACAGGCACTGGCAGGGGTTTTGGCACATACATCTGTTATGACCTTTCGCAAAAAAACAGGATGTGTTGTTGAAGGCAGTGAATGTGGCATGCTATGTCACATCCAATGGGGTTAAGAGGTAGCTGACAAAATGCAACAGATGGACATCTGCCTGGCGTCTGACATCATGCGAGTCAAGATCTGAGAGCAGCAGCAAAAAACACGAGAGAACAGGATGTTGACAAGTCATGTGTCTGGCTGCAGTCTGGAGCAGTTTCACTGCAGTCAGTTCAATATGCAGTGAAACATTGACATTCACTCAATGTTACATTCAGTCGGGGTAATGAGGCTGTAGTGGTAAGAGAGGGAATCGGTCTGGTATATTCCCTGTGTGCCATATTTTTTTATTAGTGCCATCATGTAAACAGAACTCCCCGTGTGAAAATAAGTCCAGTAATTCAGAGGAACAGCACCGAGGACATCTACCTCCACATTTCTTGGCTTCTAATCAAGTGTGCTGCACACACTGGCAGACACATTTTCAGGCAATACCACCAGATATTTATAAGACCAGCAGAAGCTAATGGGTGAGTCTTGTAGCCAATAAAGTCTCCACAGACGGCTTCTACTGTACTCTGCATCTAATCTGCATTATTACTGCAGCAGGCACTGCAGACTGTGCATTGTAATGTAGACCTGAGTCAACATGCTGAGTCACCAAACTCAATCAGTCAAACAATAATAGATATAACAGGCAAAAATTAGGATGGAGAATAGATGTAAACGTTGCCCAAACCTGCAATGAGTATAATCTATAAGCCCCAGTGTGTAACAGTGTGTATTCAATATGTGCTTCTCGCTCAGAGCCATCAATTTGTTTTCATATCTTGGCTGCCAGGATATCGAGGTGCGTTTAGCGTTTTGTTGGAGAATTCTATTTGCAAACAATTATGTTCTGTATTATGTAGTTCAAAACATAATTGCTGCCACTTTACGCTCTACACCTCCACTGAGTTTGTACCTGTAAGGAAACATGTGCCATTTGGAAGGTGCTTTTATCTAAAGTGCTTAAAATATCAGGAGTGCTTTCGTTTGCTGCGTGTGGCCCCAGTGGGTTTCAACCATTAACCTTGAATGTGTTGATATATGTTATGCCTATCATGTTGGTGCTGTGCTTTTAAACGGGATTGCCTCCCTGCCTTTAGTTATACATGCTTCACTACCATTTAAAACGCAATAATGTATAAGTAACTATCAAATATATGATATAAATTACATGAAAAAAAAATCTCAATAAATATGATAAATATTTAATGAGAGTAATCCCCTGGAGTTGCATTGCTGGTGTTACCGTGTGAAAAGTCTATTATTTTGAAATAAAAAATCACACTGATGACATCACTTCACTTCCTTTGACCTATTTCCTGAATAACTATGAAAACAGTGACATGGTTAAGTCCTTTGTCTCTTTTCGGTTCTGAGAAATTTTCACATTTTCCTCAAGATTTCATGTGAAGCTTTTAGTAGATGTCACTGGTGTGACCTACTTTGTCAGTAGGGAATTGTAATAAAGTAGAATACAAATGGATTGAATTAGCCTATATGATTTATTGAGTTTATCATGATTGACATGTGGTTTGATGCCCTGTAGCAGCCATTTTGTAAATCGCGTTTTTCATGAATATTGTCACTGGTGTTACCGTCACCGGTGTTACCTTCTTTATGGGTGACACCAGTTAAATTTTTTTTAAAGTTATTAAGCTTTCAAATCAGCTTTAAATCTTAAAAAAATTTCAGACATTTTGCCCAAAAGTGGACATTTCTGTAGAAAGACCCAGCTGCTGAATGAAATAAATAAATAAAAAGTCATCAACCAGGCAAGGGCATTTGGACCTCGTCAAGCTAAGCATGGTCATCTGAGCTCACTCAGTAGTTCCAGGTCATCGCTGACCTCATCACCAAATATCACAAAGTTACAATCAAGAGTTGCAACTGCCGGCATAACTCTCATGTTGAGTTTACATATTCTGCCACAACACTCTCCGTCACCATCCACAGGTTTAAGGGGAGCCTCAGCATTTCTCCATCGTAACATAAGCCCGTCTCACATCAACAGGAGCGCTTGCTCTGTTTATGAGGTTACATAAATTCTGTCTTGCATCAGTTTCACGTCTCTCTCCCGCCCTCCGTCCCCTTTGGTTTTATTTTCCCGTTGCTTTCAGTCATAGCCGACCTTGATATTTTAATTCACACTCTGGTCATTATTTTTTATTAATTCTGATTACTCCTGGTGATATTTCATGCGTCTGGTCACTGCTAGCCTTTAGGTATCCCGTTACCACATATCATCTGCTGTGATATATCACATTACCTGCTGTAATAAGCATTTTTTTATGTCATTCACTAGTCTGTCCTGATTGAAACAGCACAGTGAAAGCAAGGTTTATAGGGAACCAATCTTTAGTATGATGACGTCATTTGTCACTTGTGCAATCAGTATTTACTTGAGAATAATAATAACAATAAGCAAAGAAGCTGTATATTGCCAGGTTAAGTAAAAAGATTACTACACACACACACACACAAAACACTCCTACAAGTAAAAGTCCAAAGGTTTAGCTAAGTTTAACTACTTTATGAAACGTTGCTGTCGCAAGAGAACCACATGTTCTCAACCTTAATTTCTACAGGAAACCTTCATCCTTAAGTTTATCAGACAGATTGAAATTGAAAATCAACTCTCTTGGAGAGTTATCACTTGACGGTGAGGGTTTGAAAAATTGTAATCTAGTAAAGTAAAGTAAAGTACTTGAGTTTCGACTCAAGAAGAAAAGTTAGGGTTAAATTTTTGATGCATCAATCAAACCCAAAGGGATAAACACTGAGCAGCGGACACCAAACTACACACTGCGACTAAAGATTATTTTTGGTCTTTTTTTTGTTTGTTTTAAACTGCCTCTTCTGTCTGAACATCAGTCTAAAAAACAATGGTGTTCATTTTACTTTAATCTGAAAACTGAGAAAAAGAGGAACATTTTGCCAGTATTCAGTTGATGTGGCATTCTCCCCACCATTCTTTTGTGGAGCGTTTCTTTTTTTGGCTGACTTCTTTCCATCACTTGTCAGTAGGGGAATTTCAATTACTGCAACAGTTTAAACAGCAGAAGTGCCTTCAAGAGATTTTCACAGTCACAGCCATGAGAAAACACAAATACAAACGCAATCTGCTTGGTTTCGTTTTCTCCCTCCGAGTTGTAACCTGGGCCCTCAACAAAAACATCTGAGGCTCAAAGAGGGCATGGAGCTCCACATGTAAACAACCATGTCAACTCTCAAATTCAAGTGAGCGAAGGAAAAACACCCAAATTGCATTTGTGTGCATTTTCTATGACAGAAGTGATATTCTCTTCCAGGCTCTGACAGTGCTGACTGGAAATGCTGTTTATTGGAAGTAATCCGAGGGATGGTGGAGGAACTGGGTTCATGCTGCGGACTGTGTGCGACTGATATGGACTGAGCGAGAACATCACAAGTCCCTGAGCTGGGGTCTCTCTGTCAGCCAGCGAACCCTGCAGCTCGCCCTAGGGCCTGTTGGCAAAGAAAGTTCCCAGAGCTTTCCACCTGCAATGTCACGTTGATTACACAGCGGGGAGAGCAGAAAGGGGGTTACTGATCACGTTTGCTCTCTAGAGCTGTCTGTCTTTCACTCCCTGTCTCTCTTTCTGACTCCCTCTTTCTTTTCTCAGCCTGTCCAAATCAGACCTCCCCAACAGAAGATGAGCACGAAGGGGTCAAACCTCTCGATTCCAGTTGCCCACGAGGCTTGACACATCTGTCAGAACCTGCAAGGGATGGTTGAGATGAGGAAGGTTGCCGTGGCAACAGCCCTGCCACTTTGCCACCTGCACGTGTCCCGCGGGAGAAGAGGAGGCAACGCCTTTCTCGCGGCCATCTAGGTCTTTTCTCACCTTGCTGTCCGGCAGAACTTGTCCCACTAGAGCACGCTAATGGTTCTGACGGAGGTCGTCTCACTAAATCTGCCTGACGCAAGCAGCAACAAACAGGAGATGTTAAGTCACGGGGTGTGATTTTTACCCCATTTATGGATCTTTTCTGGTACTTTAGACACTGTTAATGGCCCGTTCAGAAAGTTGTCCATTTGCAGATGTCTTTTGACCTCCTGGGAAGATCAGCAGTGCCAAACCGATGCGAATGGAACAGGAAAAAACAGCTTCTGTTAATATACTTCCTTGTTATCCAGGTTCAATACAACAAGAAACAACAATCTTCTCAACAAGCTGCGAGTACTGGTCTTTTCTCGTCAAGCTGACACACCGGTAACCTTCTGTATGAGAGCTGAAAAACAACGCCGGGCTCTTACCTGCTTGGTTGATCTAAGAGCAATCTCTTGTGCTGTGTATTTCTTCCTCTAATTGGTCCAGCTCCCATACCCACCCTCTCTGTAGCTTTACTTGTCCTGTTGGGAGAACCATAGGATGGGCAGCACATTGCAGAGCGGGGGGCCTGTGTGGCTGGGGGATTGGGGGGGCGGATTCAGGAACATCCAGAGGGCATAATTACCAGCAAATCTGTGCACACCCGCTATCACGGTATTGATGGGTTTTGTGGACTGGTATTTGTTATCAGGTGGCAAGGGCTGGTGCACCCTCATTAACACTTCTCACCTCTGGAGCAGAAAGCAGTAGAAGTAAACAAGTGAGAAGAAGACAAAGAGTTTGTTTTTTTTTCACACACAGCAAACACACATGGACACAAATACACACAAACGCACACACAAGGTTTTGATAATCAACAGTAGATTTTTATAACTGTGAAGAAGGTTTTCACACCGATGGGAGAGTCTTATTATATATTTCAATTATTACATTTTTCTTCGACATATGTGAGCAGTAAACATTTCTGCAAACCACAGACCTGTTTCAAATGTGTGCGTGTCATAGTCTACGTATAGTATTTACATCATATTACATTCACATAACATGGTTATTACCTGAATTTCATATCAGGAGGTGGAGGGGTCGGCGATGGAGTTACAGGCGACAGGGCCGTCAAGCCATTGACCACTGTTCGAGTCAGAGTTCCAACATTTGTAAATGTGACACCACTGGATATTTTAAAGGAGACCTGAGGATTATTTCTAGCCGTGTTAGTGGCGACGAAACATTTTCAACGAGAATTTGAGACATCTGCAGCCCCAATTGTGGCCAAAACACCGTGTTTGCCTTTACATATAATTAGAGCATATGAGCATTGTCACAAGAGAAACACTGAAACTTGAAAAGGGAGAAAAAAGAAATATAAAGTCACAACACAATGAAATGTAAAGTCTTGACTTATCTGTGGTTTTGCAGAAACTTACTTTGCCAGCATTAATTGTGGCGATTCGGTCGTTCACTCATGGTTCAAAGCTTTGTCTTCATCCAGAAGAAATGTCTGAATTTTTATCTCCCCTTTAGTTTCAGTTGAGCTGTTTCTGCTCAGCTCAGCTGAAGGCCCTGGGCATTTTGATGATGTCACTGAATGGTGGAGGTTCTGCAGTATTGCTGGTCATTAATCACCATCACCTGTAAAACTCAGCCGTCCTGCCTTTTGCTGGCTGTCTTTTATTCTCATTGTACTTTCATTTCAAACACAAAAACAAAAATGCATATCTTTCAGACTGCAGTCTGGATAAATTAACCGATGTCTTAAAAAACTGTCACACTCAGCCAATAAATCTCTCATTTGGTGTCAAAAAATGTTGACAGCTTGTCAACATGACGAGGCAAACATTTGTTGAACAACTCAAATGGGTTGTTATGTAATACATTTTTAAGCTGACATACATTCAAACTTAATTTGAAGGGAATTTAAATGTTCTGAGAGCATGTAGACAGTCCTTTTCATTCTCATTTCCTCTGGCTTGGATGACAGCAGCTCTTTTGTGTCCGAGTCAAACATCCCTCTCCTTGTGGTCAGCGATTGTGTACTTAAGCTTTCTCTCATGTCTTCCCTGTGCTTCCTCAGCCTTTCTGCCGTTTGTCTCAATACAGAGGAAAAACAACAAAGGCAGTAGACAGCCTCATTTTGCGCCTCGTTATCGGTGATTATTGTTTACACCTCTCTGTTATTCTGTTTAAATCCATTATAATTTAAATTTTTCAAGGTGCATTCACACATTTGTTTTACACAATTTGATTCACTGTCAGAGTGCTTTGAACCTTACACTGCTTGTTAGAAATTAAATCTCATTATTAATAGTCACTCTAGGTTGCTTTGAATAGGAGTGCCACAAGTGTCTGTTAATATAAAATTCATTGTTTATTCTCCACAGACATCAGATATAGTATATTAAGTTTTGCCCGTACCTTCGTTTTACATGGTGTACCCAATTTGTCTAAGCTTTGGTGGTAATGAACCTCTGTCGACTCTCGCTGTTTCCTCCTGATTTGACAAGCTTGAATTATCTGACAGGGTCTGAAAAATCAAGCTGGAGTGGCGAGAGTGATTTAAAGAAGTGTGTCGTTCAAGCAATTAGTTTTCCATTGTACTCCAGAGGGATTCCATACATGGCAGCATCGGGCTCAGCGTTTGCAATTAATGTCTTGTGACTTCATGTTCCCTTATACATTTTTAATAAACCCATGCAAAAATGGATCTTATTGTTATTCAACGTAACCCAGCAAAATACAGTCATTGTTGTTACACTCTTAGCAGACCAAAATCATTTTTGTCATTTGTTATGCAGGTTAAAAATCTAATGTAATGTAATCTAATGTAATGTAACCTAATCTTAATCTTTAACTTTATCGTTTGTATCACCTTAGTCTTTTTCCTGGCAAAATTTAGCCAGTGATCAAATGTGTGCATGTCATAGACTACGTACCATATTGACATTTGTACAAAACGTGTCATATCATATTCACATTAAATCTTTATGACTTAACCGTCATATCAGGAGGTGGAGGGGATGGTGGCAGGGTTACAAGGCGACAAAGCTGCCAAGCCACTGATCGCAGTTAGAGACTGTGTTTCAATATTTGTAAGTGTGAAACCACTGGATAATTTTAAGAAGAATCGGGACAACTTCTAGCATGTTTGTGGCAACAACAGATGAATAGTTGCAGAGAAATCGGGGCATCTCCAACAGTGTTGGTGACGACAAAATAGATATTTTAAGTCAAAATATGGTCTTTGCCTAACCAGATCATCAGCAGTTGTTGTCACAACATAAAATAGAAAATTGTAAATTAAATTTGCAACAAAGAAATGTAAAGTGGTTTGCAGAGACATACACATAACATACACAATTTTTCTGGTGATTTGGACAGTTTAAAATGGCAATTTTAGTGACAGTGCCAATCAAAGAATCTGCCAACACTAACATGACCGTACAGTCTCCCGAGCAGAAACACAATTCCAAACTGAGGCTGTTATTAATTACTTGCGGCTCCCACCAGCCACTTAAAAGGAGTTAGGAGTCAGCAGTCAGTGACGGTATAAAACAGAGCAATCGATAAAATATCTTTTTTCACAAATTGTGAATCACCTCAATCATGTGAGGTCCTTGGGCATACTGTCATAAATGTGCATAAAAATATAAGGCTGACGGGTGCAGTATGCAAGATTAGCTCCAGACAGACAGACAGACAGACAGACACACACACACACACACACACAACCAAACGCATGATCCCCTTCAGGCTAATACGACTGCCGGAGATAAAAATGACTGATGTCAGCGTGAATCTTTCACTTAAAAGTAAACGCAGCCAGTGAGCATGTTACTGATAACATAACAATGTAGCATAAAGGTGTGAATAATGAGCTGCAGTCACAATATGACATGAACTGGTCAGCGTGCATACTGAGCAGCGCGCCCCGGCACGCTAATGAAATTTCCATCTGCGGGTTTCATTATGGCGCCAGTCGACTGATACAAATTGCAGGGTGGGGACATCCCCGACCCCATCCGATTCTATCTCGCTGTTATCAGCCTCCTTGGTGTATTTCTGGGTGAAGGACACGGTAAAAGGCTACAGACAGCCATTGATCTGACGCCTTTGACTCGAAAATGCAATTAGAGGCTGCCCACGACTTTGTGGGTGGCTATCACAAGCCACATTGCTGCACATTCAGATGTCTAAATCTGGATAGTCACAGTAATGATTATTTCCTAATTACTCAAGCCTGATTCCAGGGACTTCATGACTGAACGGGATCAATTATGATGAGGTGTTTCTTCTCAATACACGTCAGTGTTTTGTAAATCATAGGATGTCTTCAGCCTCAAATCGGTGTGAAAGGGCATCTCCCTAATGTGCACAGCGGGCACATTCGCTGAGAGTGAAAGATGTGACTTTGAGTGGTGTGGTATGTTGATAAATTAGCTGTACTGGCTATGAAAGTTCAACTTCTGACCAAAAATAATCATGTGCGGCCTTTATAATCCTCCCCCCCTGTTCCTAATTTCATTTCAGGGATGATGAGGCTTTTGAAATGTCACATCATTTCTTTTCTTACTCTTTTTGGTTCAACTTCTTCTGACTACTGCATCCGTGGCCCATTACTACAACAGAAGACGGCCTGTCATGTCTCATGGCTGCTTTATACGCCTTTTTGCCTTACTGTCATGAAACAAAATGGCTCCCAAGTGTCTTAAAAATGTTCATATTTATTTAAGGTTGACAGACAGGAGGGAATGTGCGACTGCACCCATTTGTGACCTTTAATGTAAGAGAAATCTAAAATAAACTCAGCACACACACACACACACACACACACACACAGGGGGCATGATTGTAGAAAAAAGAAAGAATGTATATGTGGCATGGATTATGTATTGTTTGATCAAACGTTCCTAAAACTCACAGTTTGTTTAGAGATAAGGAAGCTTTGGGAGATGACTTTAAGGAATATTACACTATCTGGGCTTTTGCTGATAAAGATAACACCTCTCCCTTAATCCGTGGGAGATACAATGAAGTAAGCTGTCAAGCAAGCTGCTAAACAAGAGCAGATAAAAATAAAACAAACTTTGAATAAATCTGTGTGTGTTATTGTAGCTGATGATTGAGTGGAAAGTGTGAACGAGTGCTTTGTTTCTGGGAGCACTTCCTGAGGAGTGTGTCATTTCAGCCTCACGTTCCTTTCCTTGATTAAAGCAATTTGACAATTTGGGAAATACACGTATTCACTTTCTGACAGAGAGTAAGATGAGAAGAACAATATCACTCTCATATTTGTCCACTCAATACGGCTTGAGTCAACAGCCAACTGGTTTATTAGAGGGAATCTGAGGGAATCATTATGTCTATATGTTAATATGTCCACAGTACATAAGTATAAAGTATAAAATGTAAATTTTCTTGGTTGCGATTAGTTGACAGAAAGCTAGAGGAGAGCCCAAATGTGCTTTAATCACTGTATTTCATATTAACTTGTAATACTGAAAAAGTGATCCAAGTTACCCACTGAACACAAGGTGAGTTTCTAGCCACATGATTTTATTCACATTTTCAATTTTCTATGAAAAAAACCTGAGGCAAAAACTATCCAAAATGTATGTGTTTATTTTAATTATTGCTTAAAGGTTTTTATGCTTGGCTGAGGTGGAAAAGTTGCTGCACTGACAAAAGCAAAAACTAACAATGTGCATGGAAACAAACTTGGGGAATAAATCATGACGTACGGATGCGACGAAATAGTGTCGGACGAAAACATCACACCTGTGCGGTTTCCATCATGTTTGTTACATTGTGTTCCATCATTAGAGGTGTGACTGGTACTCAGTGAGTTAATTACGTCACTTGGTTGCACCCTCCATCTCTGCAATGATTTAACAGCCCCAGACTGGAGAATTATAGAATAGTTATTTACTTGACAAATTCTTCATAATCACACATGGGGATGGAAACACGTGTTTATTAGCATTTTCTTTTTTTGATTTTCTTGAAATTTGTTTAAAATTTTGCCCTTCATTTGGATGGAAGTCTGGCTACTGGCGTTTTCTTTGTTTAACCCCCCAACTGTATTAGAATGAGCCTGATAAAAATAAGTGTTAAATTCTGGGGGAAAAGACACAGATTATCATTCACAAAACAGCAGGTCAAAATTGCAGTTGGGAAACAGCGAGATATTTTTTGCACTGAACTACCTTGACGTTTGAGGTCACTGCATGGAGGCACCTGGCCTTGGGTTGCCTGCGACACTCGCAGGCCTAGCAGGCATCACCCCCTAGTAGCAGTACACCTGGCTCCTCTCCTTTGAACTACCTCCAAACTGACAGACCGCTGTTTCTCCGGGGGTCTGCTTGGACCTTCATGACAGCTCTCTATTTTAGGACAAAACTGGACTGCATAGATTATTTCCTCAGCCTTCTTTTGTATTTCAATCATTACAGTGTCTGTACGTTGATAATTGCTGTGAAGCGCTTTGCGAAGTGTGAAGAAGAAGCACCACAGGAGCAGCTACTTTTCTGTTGATGTGGAAATTTTTTATTTTTCCGTGACAGTGTGTTTAGCCCCGCACGAGAGGGAACGTTTTGAGTGTTCAAGGTTGTCACATTCAACAGAAATCATAGGGAGAAACAAACCGTACACTGCTGTTAGAGAGGGCAGAGCTGAAGCCTTAAGATGACATGTTTATCTGCACTTGCCTCCCCTCAAAAGTTCAGACCAGGTGGGTGTCGCAGGGTGAGGTTACTCAAGTTCATGAGCGCAATGTAGCAGATAGAAAATAGGTCGACTGACAATTTCTGCAAAAATACCCTCTGTGCTCACTGGGACGCCTCGTTTCAGAGTGATTTGTTTAGTATCCTGTTTCTCAGATGCTGAATGTTTTGAGCTTAAAAACCTGGTCCCAACTAAATGATTCTGTGAATAAATTAAAGCTCAATTAAAATGAACTAACAATGCTATGATTCTCTTAACTGTAAGCAGTATTGTGTTATTTTGCCAAAGAAGCCCAACAACACTATTTCAATATCTTACACCGGTAAGAAATCTACCATATTCTAAAATTAAAACATAAAATAAAATATAAAATACTTCCATTAAGGCACAACGAGTAAATCCCACATTTGAGCAGCTTGTCACATACTCACACAGTCTCCTGCCAGGCAGATGTGGTCAAAGTGATTTTCTCTGACAGTTAGTATTTTTCACACTGTCTTTTTGAGCTCCTCATTACTGTGACACTGGCATTTCTTGTCTCCCTGACAGATGATTCAGACCCCGGTATGTTTCTGCAGATGTTGGAAGATGTTCTGACTTGTTTTCATCCGTCAGGGATTTATTTAACTCTGTGGCAGTAAAACACGTCACACAAGCTGTCGGAAACTTGAACTGGGGCAATCTAAACACCGATCAACTAAAAGGCTAACTAGCTCTGATAGAACCAATTTTAAAAATACTCGAAGACAATCAGTAACCAACTGGAGCACATCATATGGGGTGTTATTGGAATTTTTGGAATGCTGTCTTGGCTTTGTGGTACTGAATACAGGGACTAAAGGTAAATAGATTGAAACCAACAAAGTTGATGTTTTATAATTTAGCAATTAATCTCTACCTTGTTCTAATCCTTAATTTATTTGCAGTGGCAGCAGACAACTCTTCCCCCCTAGCATTTCTAAGTGGTACTATTGTTGACCACCTTTGCAAAGACAAGTGGATTGTTTTCATTTTCTTCTGAGTCGTAAATTGCAACAACACAGAACAACACATGAGTTTTTATCCAATCATTTAGTCGGGATTGCCAGTTAATTTTCTTTTTCCCAGATAACCATGTGCCTAGTGGCAGACACAAGTGTATGCTAATGGTTTCATTATTCTATATCCATTACATTGTGCGATCAACATTGACTTCATAATGATACATTTGAGCAGCAAACTTGTCAATTGCCAGTTTAAGCAAGTTACCATACTGCAATGTTATGAATTGAAATCAATGGCTGCCAGGAAGTGAGGTCATCTAAAGGCCCGAGTGAATGTTTAAGAATGATGTATAGTGCATGTAATTAGGAGTTAATGGGTGTGTGGTCCTTTAAAACTGCTAGAATCAATACCATACATTAACAATGGATCCAACACTGATGGGTGAAGTGAAATTTGTTTGTTTGTCATGACAAAGACACATTGTATTAGTTCTCCTCTGCCTCTAACATGCATTTCAGCGTCTTTCAGCTCATTGTTTTGGTCATCTGCCCTCAACCTTACTTTTCTACCACTCCTCGGTTCAGTGTCAGAGCTTTCATTAGTGTCGTGTCCAGCTAAATCCTCTAAAAAACCCACCAAATGCTACCATCAAAAACAGCAAACAAGATGACTGCTCAATGCTCCACTATGTTCACCAGATATTCAGCTAAAAAACAGACTTGTCCTTCAGGAGTTGCTGGACACCAAAAAAGAGCTAAAAAGAGAGCAAACAATGGTGCTTGAATCCATCGTTCCTTTGCTAATGTTCATCTGTAGGCATGTAAATAGTCAACCCAATGCTAAAATATTCTCCATATCACTATTACAGAGCTATAATATGTCTGCTGTATGTTGACCTGACTGACCGTTGTCTTTTTTCCTTGAACATCTCAGCACCATTAGCAGCAGTGCTCTCCTCTAAGAATAGTTAACTTTCCAAATGACTGAAAGAAAACTAAGCCTTTCTTTACATGAGGAAAAAAGGCAGAGTTTAAGATGGAGAATCACTCAGCAGCATCAGATGCGATGTTTAGGGGGGTGGAGGGTGAGAGGAACATTGTTTACTCACGGTTCATTAGTTTTTTGTGAGGTGGTTTTCTCCCTTTAGACACCCCCCATGCTAAGTAATGCTTTTCTTCGTTTTACTACCTGCAATTAGCCTTGTACATTAAAGTGCTTGCTGATGTCTGACTAATAGCGAGTATCTATCACACCCCGCAAAGCAGCAGGTCTGTTCTGATCCGAGCGCATGCTGTGTCATGTGTTTGTAGAAAACACCCCATGTACTTATGCAGATCAATCAAAGTGTCTCACTTGTTTCCCGTCTCTCTGGCTCCTATCATACGGTAATTGTTAAGACGCATGTGTGCAGTATGTTACTGGATGCTGTTACAGTTTACGGTTATTCTGGATGACATTTACCGCAAAGTAATGATATTATAAACATAGTTGAGTACCTGACATCGATGTACATTACAATGGCTTACTAGTGAATGTCACATTTCTATGAGATTTAAAGCCATTTCTCATCAATCTGTGTACACATAACACTACTTCACACATTGAAATTGCGCGCAAATACCAAAATCCAACTTTATCCAGATTTGTAACTGGAAAACAGACGTGTCCAAATAACATGCATGAAAGATGTTGATTTTGATTTGTGTTAAAGACATTTTATGAAGTGTCTGTCAGATGACCCATTCATTAGTTGGTAAATGCGTCTAGAAAAAGGAGTTTCACGCAGGGCACTGTTGTGTTTGTATCGTGTGTGCAGTGGTGGAAACGGCCACGTTTCACTGAGGGAACCATACTCAGCCCAGGTGCCAGGATATTATGTAAGCAGTTACTCTTTCTGCAAACCACAGTTACATCCAAGGTAGACCTTTATACCAAACGAGGCATATCACCTTCACATTATATGCTTATTAGCCACCTGTCGCAACAGGAGGTGAAGGGGAAGGTGGAGGTGTTATTGAAGCCAACAAGGCTGCCAAATGGCTGACTGGAGTTCAAGTCCCGCCACTAGATTTTTTAAGGATGCCTGGAGACATTTCAAGCTGTTTTTGTGGGGTCAAAACCAGGAGGAGGAGACCTGCGGACATTCCCAGCAGTTTTGCTGGCAACCAACATTTCCCTGTGAAATTGGACCATCTCCAACCGTGATCTCAGTGACCAAAACAGGTATTTTTAAGCCAAACCATGATGTTTTCCAAATCTGTGTTTTCTGTGTGTAAACCCAACCAGAGCATAAGCACAGCGTGACAAGTGAGAAATAGAGAATTCAACCTTAACAAACGTAGAGGTTTATTCTGGTGATTAGGTTGCCATACTTTTTTTTTGCATTTATGAACAAAGAAATTACTAAGTTATAGGGTTGTCAAAAGTATCGAAATTCAAAAAAGGTATCGATACTAAAATGTTGTATCCGGATACGATACTCATTTTCAAAAGTATCGATACCACACACACACACACACACACACACACACACACACACACACACACCCCCCCCCCCAGGGCGCCGAGCCGCCGACGCTGCGTCCTTCTCCCTCTCTGCCTTCACACACACAGCAGCAGGCACCCTCCCCCTCACCGTGACGTGCATAATAACAACAGAGCATGGCCAGTGCTGCTGCAGGAGGGCCAAATCAACCAGTTTTGGTTGAAAATGAAAGAGGGAAAAGTGTTTGGAGGTATTTTGCCTTCGAGTCTAACGAGCACGGAAAGCCGAAGGACGTGCATAAGCCTGTGTACAAACACTGCTACAAAGCGGTGGCGACCAAGTCAAGTAATACTAACAACTTCGCGAAACATCTTAAGGACCGACACCCTGCCCTTTACAGTGAATTTCGACAAGTTAGTGTCTTTCGTTTCAAACTTATTACTGATGTTATCGTGGCCGGTGGCCCGCATTGTTGTTGGCCGTGTTATTATTAGCCATTAGCCGCAGCTAGCGATTAAAGGCTGACGTCACGTTAATGATTATAAACGACGAAAAAAAAAAAAAATGAATCGGGCATGCCCATATTACGTTAATAGACACAGTGTCAGTATACTAAGTTTACATAAATGTTGATGACTGAAAAGTGTTATTTTCTCTGTTAAAGTCCCAGAATGAAGCAGAGAAAAGTCGACCTGCAACCAAACAGCAACACACACAGCTCTCTACCTGTGTGTGACCTATCTGTGTTTGACCAACAACGAAAATATGATGCCAAGTCCCCAGAATATTTAACATGTGGTTCTGTTAATTGTTACATGTTGTAACAGAGGTTATTTTTGCATTTTTCTCGTTAATAACAGTATTTCTTTTAAATTTTGGGGTCTTTTTTTTTATCCTTGTGGTATCGAAAATGGTATCGAGTATCGAATATTTTCCTAAGTATCGGTATCGAGTTGAAAATTTTAGTATCGTGACAACCCTACTAAGTTACTTAAAATTATAAGAAGAAGAAGCGTTACATACATACAATGTGCAACGTAGTGAAACTTGTTCAGCCAATATAGGGTACCCAGGGACCAATTCCAAATCCGATCCAATGCCTTGATCAAGAGAACTGAGACGAATTGGCCTAGAATACGCGAAAAGGTTGTGAAAAATCTGTGGAACAAATAATTCAGCTCTTAACACAGGGACCAACTCGAGCTCCAGTGTCTTTTTTGCAGGGGAACATTCTGCACAACTTTTTTACAAAATGCATTCAACACATATGACATAATGATGCAATATCTGACACATAAGAGGATAAAAACCCAGTGACTCTGGATCTGCTGTGAGAGCTGAATTGGAGATGCATGGTGTATTAAGATGTGCTTTTCACACCAATCTACCAAAGGACAGGCAAAAGAAAGGGAAAATCTGAACCCAAACAATATTGTCAAGAACACAGAGAAATCCAGGATGAGCTGAAGCCTCAGATGCATCTGGGATTCAGTGATGAAGACTGTTTGAGCCGTGGCATTGTGCCTGCCACTGAAACTGCTCTCTCCACGGAGCTACTCCACAGTTTAGCAACAGCAAACCTCCTTCAATAAAAGTGTGTCTAATACCAGTTATTTTCTCTTCAAATATTCACTTTGGTCTTGATGTTCCTGGCCGACCTTCAGCTACTCTACTGTAACCTTATAAACAAGGTGGTTTTTGCAAGTAAGGACATTTGGATTTTGATTTTAAAAAGGTTTTTCAGTGCTGTTCCTTCCTGTAACAGAAATCTGTTAGAGTTATTCGTAAGTTAGCGGATGAGGATGTACATTTGTTCTTTCCCAGTGTATTTTGAGTAACTTTGAAGGTTTTAGTATATGCAAAAAGCATGTAATGAGATTACCTCCTTAATTATTTACAAAGCCTCCTCCTGGCCTGAGTTTCAGAACACGAGTGTCATTAAATTTGTTCAACTGCTACTTTACATGAATGACTGGCTTGACTCAGTGGATCTAAAGCTGTTAAGATTTGTATGGCTCAGTGGCCACGTGTGTCACGAGATCGCTTTACCTGTCAACCACCTGAGTTAATTTATTTCCCTTGTGCATCCAAGTGGCACTAAGTAGAGCTTCGATGCGACTTCTGAAGTAAAAACACAAACAGTTACACAACTTAACACTCATTCACTTAGAGGGATTCATGATCATATTTTAAAACTTATGTTCAAAAAACTGTTAAATGAATATGTTCTGAATGCTTATTGCTTATTCATGAATGTGCCATGTCAAAAGAGTGTTCCTTTTTCTCAAAGAAAATCTATCTGGGACACACAAGTTGCAGCTGAGAATCACAAACCAGCTTATGTGCAGTTTGATATCTACGTCTTTTGTGTGATAAATGAATTTCTGCAGCAAAAATCCCTGTGCATCACACACTGAATATCTTTAGCTGTGAGCAACTAATGAGATTTCACTGGAACCTCTCGTGTCCTGCCCTGAGACAAGGGACATCAGCACTGGCAGCAAACATTGCACAGGAGACATAATACTGTAAATAAAGAGGCGAGAGGTGTTATTTACAAAAATGTCTCGAATTCCATGCCGCACATAATCAAGCGAGTTCTTATTTCCACAATGAGCCGTTAATTATTGTCTGAATCTGGCTGAGCAGGCCCCTGCAATCACCAGCGCTGAGCTGAGACTGAGACAGACTTGGCCTATATAACAGATAAGCCTCATTAGCCACAGCCTCAAACCTGCAAGTGACTGGGGAGGCAGAGGAACACAGATTTCTCCTGGTGACAACGAGACAACAGATTCCCACCACTGCCACAGTGGGTATGGCATATAATTGGACATATCCCAATTCCCCAACAGACTTTTTCTGATGGCCTTCTCGAACACTTGGAGGAATCCCATCCTTTATTTTCAAAGAGAACCTGTGTGATTCTTGACCTCCACGCCTCACAGAAGCAGCTGAAAGTGCTGCCAACAGGCTGCACCATCTCTGGGTGACTGAAGGAAACATGTGGAAAGCTACTGTGCCAATAATGTCAGGTTTATGGCTCAAAATAGGTGGAATCTTGTACATTCTCACACAGCTTATGTCTGTTTATTATTAACTGCCTTGCTCTGTTGGGAAGAATTATATATTACTGACAGGGAGAAATGACAGTGGCTATTGCTCTGCTGCTCTATCAGGAACATAAAAATAGAGCCTGTCATTTCACTAACACATGAACATTATACTTAACCATTGCCATTATTATGTTGCTATAAAAGCCTCCAATCGAATGGACTTGGCACCTGAATCGATTGATTTGTTAGTGAGGTCAGCTGCTGATGGTGGCCGAAAAGAACCAAATCACAGTATTTCATTTCATCCCAAAGGTGAGGTCAGGGTTCTGCTTCCTGATGAGTGTTAGGCTGAAATCAAAGAGGGTCTCCTGCAAATTGTTGCCACAAAAACTGGGAAAAGATGGTTCAAATTTACTGTCAAATCAAAGCCTTCTCCGCTCATCGAGCGCATGTGACTAGAATGCACGAAAGAGCTTCCTTCTGTTCTACCCCTGGCCATGCAAGAAGCACATCCCGCTTGCATACATTAGTCAGAGCAATGATGTGGATTTATGCATCACTTTGATGTGTTTTTGTTTGTAATCCACTGTCCTTTTTCTGTGGCATCGGGGGCTCCAGCTGCTTGGAATTCAAAGTGGGAGAGAGGGGTTAATGACAGCAAAAGTTAAGCTGGGCTCAGATGACAATGAGGATGCCTTAGAAGGTAAAAGTGAAGGTCAGATACACTGGTACACTGACAGGTAATGAAAATAGAAGAATCTGTATAGAAGGATTGAGGATTTGTATGAAAAATGTCATTAGAAAAAAAACATTGTGATGAAAGCAGAAACTGGACAAGGTAAAGTTTAGCCAGTGGTGGAGATGAGATAAGTAAAATGCTCTTTGGTTGAGTTATTTTCACCACTTTAACCACAATGCCCCTTTTTCCAGATCCACAATTTGTATGTTAAACCAGGAATATTAGCTACTTTTCTTGCACTGAGCTCTCCATATTTGCATTTCACAACATGTTTATTGCACATAAGTTCAGATCAGGCTGTTGAAAAGGAGGTTTTGGTCTGATATGTACAGTACACCATTTGCAAATAAACCAACTAACAATTATTACGATGACTGAGCTCATAAGCAAAAATGCCTAACTGTTCATCCCTGTGTGAATCAATTAAAGAGTGAAAAATGTCTCCAATGTGTCTCCATCTTGTTTATCACACAGCTCTTTTTGAAAGCCCCAAAACTGTTTAATAACCCTGCAATTATGCAACCTCATGAATCTTAAACTGTCACTCTCCCAGTGCACTAAAATTATTACTGCGCACTTTCTAAGATCAGCAGTATAATGAGCTCGACAATTTCTAAAGTTCGGAGTGACGCTAAAATATGACCCAAATTTCATGCTGGACCTTGAATAGTAAAACTGTATCAACTGTAACTGTATGCATATCAACTTTTTAATATACTATAAATATTCATTAGAATGTCCTTATGCTGCACCAACCAGTTCAGGGTACAGATCCT
The DNA here is from genome assembly GCF_965226575.1 of Pagrus pagrus. Taxonomy (NCBI): domain Eukaryota; kingdom Metazoa; phylum Chordata; class Actinopteri; order Spariformes; family Sparidae; genus Pagrus; species Pagrus pagrus. The sequence continues at coordinate 18,108,121 of NC_140194.1, forward strand.
GTCCTAGCAATAGAGAGCATCTTACAAAGCGGGGAAATGGATTTAAAACAAGGGACACGGCTGCCACTGCACTTTGATGAAACTTCTCGGCTGAGGAGGATGATTTTATTCTTCCTAAGGGGCCGTACTGTAAGTGCATACAGAAAAACTGTTCAGTCAGCAGATAAGTGAGGACCCATGTGACCATTCAGCTGCAAAGTGCAAATTACTTAAAGGCCCAGTCTTTAATTGCAGTAATCTGCCTCTGCTGCAACACCCTCACTCCTCTATTGGCTTCTGTAACATAATTAATTATACCGAAGATTATTTTTAAAGGCTAACCATAACATACACGGTATATCAAGGGATTTGACTACAATATCGGCCGAATCTTAGACAGATGGTTTTAATTGCATTAACCTAATCATCTTGGTCATGCTTTAATCACCATAAGCAGGTATTTTATGCATTTAAAATTGCTAAATGTATGTTTAAAAGTATCTGGCAGGGTTACTATGGACACTTCTGCTGAATTTGTTGTCATGCATATAATATAATTTAATTCAATCCGACCAACATACAATCAAAAGTCCAATGAAGGAGGTCAGACTAAATTGTCCTGGACAGTGTCCATCCTTTAGAAGTTTTTCCATTTCATTCTCCACTGAGCTCAGTTTTACATAACAGGAAGGCACACCTGTTCTATTTGTGCATTTTTATAGCACAGTAACCTCAAAATAGAAGGGCAATGAAAATCATCACTTGAAAAGTTTCAATCAGAAGACAAAGATCTTCATTGACTGATTTTTTTATGCCTAAGCAAACTGAATAAACAAACTCTCTTCACTTTCATGACTGAATAAACAAACTTAAAGGAGAACTCAACTTCATACCGTTTTACTTTGTTTATATTTGGCGGACCCTGCCACCTTTCTAGCTTCAAACAGTGTTCTGGGGACCTTATTTTCCTCTGAGGAAGGAAGGCTTGTTTATTCAGTGATGAAAAAATAAACATGTCTGAGTTTGTATCATTACCTCATTAATATTGTAAATGTTAAAAGTCTGAGTTTTAATTTCTTTCCATAAACTGTATAGTGCCCCTTTAAGGTAAAGTTAAATATATTTTATATAATCAAATGGTGCATATCAAAGTTCCAGACCCAGATGCAGACAGTGATTCAGCTGGCAGAGTAGAAAGCAGCTTACAAAGTTAAAGAGGTCACATTAACAGGCTTATAATTGCCGACAGTCACACAGTTGGAGTAGGTAAACATTTTTTTGAAAAAAGCACACAGTCAGGACAGGTAACAGGGTGCAGGTAGGAACCTGGCAGGATTGGCTCAAACACTGCTGCAGCAATCCAACATCGATAATTCAACAAAAGGCTGGCTGAAACCTGGCCTCTGCAGTGAATAAACATTCAAAAACTCCCATTCAAATGGCTCCAAAAAAACTACATAAAATCCTTCTCATTGAACTCTTAATATTTTATTATATAATGGCCGATTTTCAAAGCCAATGCAGTGAAGAGGGTTTCCCTTTAAGTTGCAGGATGGAGAGAAAAGGTATATAAAAGGTCCAGGTGGTATATGAAAGTTTTTTTCCCCACAATGCCAAAACAGTTCAGTTGCCCCCACAAAAACAGCTCTGCTAAAATGGGCAGCACCTAAAGAAACTCATTCCGGGAAAAACACACACATCAAAACCAAAAAAACATTTTAATCCCCCTGACACAGACTCCAGAGACAAGGCTCATGTTTTACAAATGCTGGCTACAGTAACATAGACTTTACAACTTGATCAGATGCTGAGGGTGGAGTATCTATTTTTCACTGACCGAAAAAACACTGTCGGCTCAGAGACACGTTCATTGTGCATACAGAGCCTGCATGTCACTCACCAGCAAGAAAGTCAGTGCACTCAAGCGTTCACCCTTAAATCAGAGCAAAATAATGTTACATCAGACAGTTACCTTCCAAAATAGTTAGGTAAAATGAGAACACTTTTTCTTTTTTATCATGCAGCAAAACAGCTGTCGCAGGATGCGTTTGATTTAATCTGCCCTATGTACCACTGCAGGTCCTGCGATGTGACTTTGCGCATGAGGACAATGCAATGTCCATCGTTCTTCAATTGTGAAAGCCTAATTGCTGCTAGATCTCTAGTGTGAGGAGCTTCCTTGTGAGTTTGCTTTGGTAAATGCGTTCCATTACATTTTGACTTTAATCAGTAAGGAAACAAGAAATTAAATATTGACTGCAAATAAGTAAGATCAAAATGAATCGCACTTTATGGATTTCAACATTTGCACAAAACATAATGAGAACAGAATTACCATAATCTGGTGAAAACTGAATTATATAATAATGTTCAGATTTTTAGGCAACACAGAAAAGTATCAGCTTTGTGGGTAGATTGGAATTCTAATTTATGATTCTACATAAAATATTGATCTTGAGGGATCAAGCCTGTGACATGCATATGATTCCTTTTAATATGGATGAGCATAAACAAACACTGCTGGATGGAAAACATGTAGACAGACAGGAGTCAATAAGGCCCCTTAATTAGACAAGAGCACACCAAACAGAACTAGATTAACATCTAATTATCGCGCTGAAAGTAAGACATCAATGCACATGATCATTTCTGACGCTATGATGCTTTCACAGAGACATTATGCAAGACAAGGGAATGTTTATTTAATTTGGAAGTAATGTTAATTTGCAACAAATGTAGGGCTATTTACAGTTTGATATGCATATGAAAGCCAATGCCAAGTCCATGATAGTAGGCAGCATCCGACATCAATTCTAAATAAACTGAGCAGTCCTCACATTTCCGTCTGTTTTGGTGTCATTCATGCAAGTATTGTTTATTCAAAATCAAAACATGTTGATGCTATGATGCATTTCTTTATGAGTGAAGGAGGATATTTCATGGAGAAATTATCCAGAGAGCGGATGATGGTGAAGGCAGGCTGATGCTGAGCTTTATCAGATGCCAGGTACTAAGGTTGTGATGCAAACAGATGTTTCAGTGAATAAGAAAGTCCACATACAGAAATCTTGTCAGCCATCAACATTTTTCCATATTTTTCTGACTCCACTTAAAGAATAATATGGTGCTTTTACCCTCTTAAGAAGCCATTTCTTGCCATTCATTCTGCACAATATGAAATCAAATTTGAGTGACTTGAAAATTGCCCAAACTCAACAGTCTATCAAGGTAAACATCAATTGCTTTTGGTTGAAATTTCTCTGATTATTTAACTGTGCTTCGGTTTAGTGGTTTGGTGTAAGTGCCATATTACTGCATGCACTGTTTGCTGTCAATCACCTGGTGAAGAAAGGAACTGAAATCTTCGAAAAAAATACATGTTCTCTTACAAACTCAGCCATATAATCAGGACTTGTGAAAGTGCAAGCGAAAGGCACAGCTGGCTAATGATGTTTTTTACATTACATACAAAGTCAATTTTATTTATATAGCCCACAATTATAATTACAAATTTACCACAAATGTTTTAAAACCCACTATAGCCTTAGACCCTACAAAAATAATATCAAAAACATTTTTCGCATATCCATTTTTATGCTAACAGCATTTTGTATACCATTGGCTTTACCACAAACCAGACTACTACTGACAAACTTATCAAATTAAAGCTGGTTCTAAACTCCAAAAAGACAAAATATATACATTTCACAAGATCACAGAGCTTTTAATGTCCCCACTCTGACTAATACTCATAATGACAATGTACAAGATGAGCCTGTCCTCATCGGAAAACTTTGGAAAAATGAAGGGAGCTTATTACGACCCATATTTACATGTGTTGCTAAGTGTCGACCTCTAGTGGCTATAGCAGTTGTTACAGCTGCAAAGGAGGAAGTGAGAAGAAGCCGAAAAAAAGAAGGAGATGTCCAGATAGGGGGGAAGGCCGGGGTGGACCATTGGGTTAAACAGTCACAGGACTTTTCATTCAGGAGACCGCTGTTCGTGTCCAGTGTGAAACCAGAAGTCAACGGTGAGTTATTTTAACTTATTACCATAGTGAGGTAGCGTAACATACATGAGGTAATGTAGGTATGTTTGTGATGGAAGTGACAGATGTAACATAGTGATTTTAACCCAAACCACACCAAGTAGCTTTGTTGCCTAAACTTAACCAAACTGTGACAATACAATGAGGGTCTGGTACATGTGGTGCTATTACACTGCAACTATCATGTTTTGTTAACGGTAAATATGTCATTTTGGGAGGCTCTGACAATCGTTCAGGTAGGAGTGTGTTGTACAAGATTCAATACAGTATTATTGGTAAAAAGAAAACTCTGTGAAACTCTCGTTTCTCTGAGGATCTTAAAATGAACTTGCAGATATTTTCAATCATATTAATGACTGACTAATTTGTTCTTGTTTCTCGTAGGATCTTAAAATGTACTTGCAGATATTTTCAATCATATTAATGACTGACTAATTTGTTCTCTGGTGTCTATTGTAAAAGAGATCTTGATGAGACTTGCTGAATATATAAAGTATAAGCATCTGACTACAAAAAAGGACAGATTTAACAGGTGTGCATCTCAACAGTAAGCAGCTTATTTGTTTTTAGGTTTTTGTTTAAAACAAGCTGCTGATGAGTAACAAGAGACTGACATGTGCTGCTTTGCTATTGTCTCAAAAGTACAAGAAATTACCAGACAGGTCACCATTTTCCCAGTGACAGCCAAACAAAGCTTGCACTGAATGTTTGATGCAATTTCTTAGAGTGAGAGCTCTGAGATATACTGTACCATTGTGTGTCATAATGCAATTTGACCTACTCCAAAGGCATTGCAGGGCATTTACTGAGCACTCCAGATTTGATTAATTGTGACAAGACATGACATGACAAAGAGAAGACCTTTTCATTGTCGGTTATACCCTTCAGAGAGACATTTTTAAGTGTAATTAAATGTCTTAAACGTCTTATCGAAGAAGTCAGTGGGAGCTCAGTTTTGTAATCTTTTGGAAAGATATCAGAGAATGCATGAAAGAAGAAGAAATCAGGACCATATGCCGCAGAGTGCACAGTTTGAGGCTGTAAACATACCTTCATATTCTGCTTTCAAAAAGCAGGCTTGGCCTGAGTTTGTTTTGATCCTTCTGTGTACAAAACAAGCTCTGTGCATTGAGGCATGCCAACCGCCTGTCAGTTACATAACTCAGTCGTATCTGTTTCTCACTACTTGTAAACTGTGTGAGATGAAACAAATACAGCTTTTAATTGTTTCATTTGACTATCTTGGCCTCACGGAGGGCTTTGTCTGATGGGATTGTACATGGAAGGCACGATGACATCGGATGCAAAAAGATGCAAATTCACAATACGTACTTATATTTCCTGACAACACGTCTTAGCGAATTGAGAATGATGACTACGAAATCCTGCACTAAGACAAGAGAAAGGACAGGCTCTGGAGGAAATTTAAATAAGGAGTTTTTGGTAAATCTAAACCTGGAATTAAAGAAACGAATGTCTCTGTCAGTCAAAGGAGGATGTTCTGCAAACACTGTTACGGCCACTCCAGCAGCCAAATTAAGAAAAAAAAAAAAAAAAAATGAGGTGAACATTAACTTGTACTGCATGTGTCAACTCGAAACTGACTCTGACCGTTTTTATTACCTACTCATGACCACAATCTTTCTGTAACACGTACACTGGCTCACAAAAAGTATTTTCAGCCATGCTAGTGCAATGGCTGTAGGTCGGTTGTCCAACAGTTGTGTCCAGACTGAAATATGTCAGTTATTGGTTGTATTTCCTAGAAATTGTATACATTCAAGGGCCTGCTCTTAGGTGTACTTATTTTTGCCTGTTTTTTACTTTATGCACTTTTGGAGGGCCTTTAACACCCTGCAGCAATAGTAGCACTTTCTTGTGTTTTTTATGTATTGTTTTTATATATTATTTTATTGTTTTGATGTAAAGCACTTTGGGTACCGTCTGGCTATTGTAAAGTGCTATACAAATAAAATTAGATTGATTGATTGATTGATTGATTGATTGATTGATTGATTGATTGATTGATGTCAAATCTGACAACATCTCCATCAGCCTTTGTGTCCAGTGCTAGTCAACAAGTGTTATCATGCTATAACCCTAAACTAATACGATAAAGTTGGTAAACATTACAACTGCTTTACATCACCTAGCATGGCTATAGATGCTATAGAACCGATCAATCAATATGCTATAATCTTAATCATGTGCTGCGCAATAATTCATTACTTCTCAAATGGGCAAAATCGCACCAGGAACCTCTGTATGTATGTGGACTGAGGAAGTGACATGACACAAACTGAACATTAGGACTACAATAAACTTTGATAAACTTTGTGTATATTACCAACCAACCATCTGTTCAATGGTCCAGTGGATAGGATTTAATGGCAACTAGTAGGGTGCAGTTTGAAACAAACTCGATCCCTTTTGTCTCATCCTTCTGGTTAAAGGCTCTCTTTAAAGCCAGTGTTTGGTTTGTCTGTTCTGGGCTACTGTAAACACAAGCACCATGTTGGACTTTGTGAGGACCAGCTCCCTAAAGGGTTCATTCAAAGGTAACAAAGACACAACGATTCTTAGTTTTAGGTGATTATACACTAATGAAAACACTTATGTTTTAATTAGATCTCCCTAACTCCTACACACTGGACCTATTAACTGAGGACAAAGTTTGGTTAGTGAGTCAACAAGTGTTGGGTAGATAATGCTCTGCTATACAGCGTGCGATTAACAAAAAGAAAACACATTTCTGGTGAATATATGAATGTTGAATTTTTTTTTTTTTTTATGAAAGTTTTCTCCTGTTTAGCCTAATGCTAATCGGGCAGCACTGACTCTCCAGTACTGAGTGATGCTTGATTGCCCACTGTACATACTACAATGCGTCTGTTGCTGCATTGGGTAATTTGTGCTGAAAAACAAATCAAAATTAATTGTGCTGATGAATGTTTTAGTTACACTTAGATTGAGCGAGTAGAGCTGCATTGTGAATAAAAGATTCTGAATTAATTACATTTATATAAGCTAACCCCATGCATGCACTTGGGTTTATAAAGGAAAGGAACAGTGCGAAAGGGAGTCTGATTTTTTTTTTCTTTTTCTTTTTCACATTGCTCAAAAGTTCTCTACTGCAGCTTTAGGGGAGCAGAGGGAAACAATGCGGTGAGGTCTGTTGTCTTATACCACTTTGTACACCAGAAAGCAAACAGTCAAGTAATTGGTTCCATTTGAAGTTGAACACGGGGGAATGTGGGTAGCGAGTCTCTCTCTGGCTGTTAACACAACAGATGTCAGGTTGCATGTGGCTAAATATAGTCTTTGGGGATTTGTTATTTCCTCAGATATTGATTCTTCCCCATGTGCCCTGTGACTGAAGAGCTTCTCTTTATTTTCACTTTGAGGGCCCATCACAAGTCTAACATCTTTGGGTGCTCTATTAATACTGGAATTGATTTAATTTGTGTTTTTAATCACCAGTTATCACTTCAGATGATCTCATGGCCAGTCAAAAAACAAAGCAGCTTTCTTCAAATAGACTTCAGGAGCTCATGCAATACTCACAAATTTCAACAATTTGAGTCATCCTAATCCCACAGTAATCACTGCTTGTGGATGTACAGGCAAGAGCTGGCACCAGCTGCTGCTTTAGACACCTGTCAGATCCGTTTCAACCTCTGATCTGTATTCATTTGAAGGACTTAATACCAGCCGAGACAGATCTCAAGAAGCTTGTTTGTGCCGCACCCACTGCATCTCATTGCAAGTGAGGATGCACATTTATCATTGTTATAAAACCATCCTCCCGTCTGTTTTTAACATTTTTACAGGACTGGATACAAAGGAGGCTGCAGAGATAGGGGTTTTGTTTACACCACGCTAATAAGAGAAAACAAGTGATTTCCTTCTGAAAAATTGAGGCAACATTCAATCAGGTTCGCTGTGATATTAACTCGAGACCACTGTTTAATATCTGTTGTTTATTTCAGAATCTTATTAGTGGGGAGTTTTTTTTTGAGGAGTCTGCATTCAGATCGAGTTATGATGCCTGTTTTTTTTCCACTCGTGTGGCAGAGAATAACACCCTCTGTGGTGTCTACTTGACACAGAAGCACTGGAGGGTGTTCTTTTGCTCCGAGGAGAGCATTATCTATCCGACAACAGGAGACCTCAGAGGTTATTAAACCGCAGCCACTTTCCAAAGATAAAAAATAAAAAATCACCCAACTATCCAGAGTAATGTATTATTTGCATATTGTTCAGCAGAAATTGTGTCTTCATACTCCGATAAATGATTTTGCTGCTACATACAACAAATTGAGTCACTCTGTTTGATAAGCTCACAGAAATACCTCATGGGGTTTTGCAAAGAAAATAAATACACTCCTTCTGTTGTTGAATACTGTTGTTTGGTCTGACGTAACAAACTGAAATGAATATTTGCTCAGTAAATTTAATGGATAACAATAAGAAGAAGAAGCAGACACTAAAATGCCAAAATATAAAAGAACACGTTTTGGAAAATAAAGGGGGAACAGGAACAACAGGGAAAAGTAGGATTTCTGTGCAGTCAAGCTTCCAATCTCTTTGGGACTTAACTACAATCTGATGCTAAGTAGTAACAATAATGCAAGCAAACATGAAACCTGTCAGCACACAAAATACTTCCTGGTTGTAACAGATGATGTCAAAGCCCATTTGTAATGGGAAAAGTGCCTACTACATCTGTGCAGTCTGGATTTATTATCTGGACAATGACAACTCAAAACACCTCGTATTAATGAACTCTCTGGTTTCATGTTTCCTCTACAGACCAAATCACAATGTTTGTTTACAATCACTTCTGGACAGAAAATCCAAGCATTACTGTACATACTGTATAAGCATACATACCATTTAATTGTCTTTTTTAGGGATATTATTTCAAAGATTTATCTAATCATCTAAAATGCATGTTTAATGCTCTCATTAATAACAACACTTTCACTGACCTTGGGTTGCAGAACTCATTTACCTGTTGGGCCACAGACTGAAGAATGATGATAACTAGCAGTTGATCCAAGATGTTGATGCAACGCAGCAGCCTGCATAAAATGAGCAAAGCAGAAACGTCACATAGGTCAGACCATTGTGTTTTACTATAAATCTTTACAGTTAAAGCTGATATAAACAAAAGAATGAACAGAAATTCACATATATCAGCTATGCAAATCAATCGCCAGTTGTCTACCCGGAAGTGACTGCTGTTGCCAGCATGACGTCATGGTGATTAGTCTTACCCATGTTTTGATCAGATTTAGTATATACGAGGTAGGCAGAGTTGGTGGAGTTGTCAGCAAACATGGAGCAATAATCAGCAATAATGGGAAACTTTCACAGGTCAACGACTTGCAAGGGGAAAACAGGCAAAAGTATCCATAAGCTACTTATTAGTAGCCTTACCAACATTACTTATCCTGTAAGTAAACCAACCCCTGTTAATCACATGAGTAACAGTGGTCCCTTGAGACTCTCAATAGCTGCTGCATTTGTCTTTGCCTTGGCCACCTGGACTTTTTGACAGGCATCTTGAGATAGCGTTGTTTGTTAAGGACACTTCACATTTTCGTTTTAGTTATGTGGTCAAAGGTTGGTGATCTGGCTCATCGTATCGCTGTCTGATTGTAATGTGACTGTATGTATTTACCTCTTGCATTAGTTTTGCAAGACATGCAAATGCACATTATATGTTGTCTAGGGGTAAACACAGCCACTGTTTATGTGGAGCCATTCATTTCAACTACAGAAAAGAAAGAAGGCTTGCGTTTCTGCACACTCTTTGAGGCGGCACACCTTGAGGTGGCCGTCGAAGATGAAATGGTTTTTGATAGTGTAATCACTTTCAAAGAGCTTTATAGGACAAAGCGAGATAGATAAAGGGAACAATCTATAAAAACAAAGAGTTGTGAACAAAATGAGTGTCAATAATCTTTTTTTTTAAAAAGGTGTTCAGAGATTTGACTCTTGAGACATTGTGGGCTAGTCTTTACTACAGTCTGCAGTAAAGGCTAGCCATGGATATATCACAGAAACGTCATGTCTTCCCCTGGAGACACTCACAGCCCATTGGCACACATTTCACAGAGTTAAACTCTGACCTGCATGGAAGTCGACTGCCAGGATGAGGAAAGGACACCGGGACAAAGGCAGAGGGAAAATCAGACCTCTTCAGCTAATTGCGCTACCTTCACCAGTGCTCACTCGCCCAGTGGGTTCCCTCCTGTCCCCCTCTTGACTGATGTGCTGAGAATTAGATTCTGTCACTTAAAGACTCACCAGGGCAACACCCTGCAGACTTTTTACTGGGCCAAGACAAGGGGCCGCCCCGGTGGTATTTGGAGAACGACAATGAGGTCATTTTCAGTTTCTGCCTGCGATGCGTGACTGCTGCTTCAGTGGACAAATGCTGAGGACTGTGGACTACAGACATAGTAGAATAGAAGAGAATACAATACATAACAGTGATGTCGTGCATAACAAAACTACTGTGGCAACATTATAAAATAGTTATTGGTCAAAACAAGATAAAAAAAAATCTATTTGCTAAGAATTCTTAATATAATAAACACCAGCAGGCAATGCTTAATTTAAAACACTCAAATCTTTCATAAATAAAGAAATAAAAAAGCTTTTCTGATGATTGAAAGCTTGTAGATAACAGTGTGTAATTGTTAAGGATAGGACGCTCGGCTGCACAACAGGAGATGGAGGATTGGCTGCTCATTGGACTGAGGAGGTCATGTAGACAGAGCGAGGCTAAGGAACTCACATCAATACAAAGTGATGATGCAAACTTGACTGATAGCAAAACAAACACCGACCTTGAACACGGAAAAAACAAAAGCATGGATGATTACTGAATGCTTAAATCACATTTTCTTGTGGTCATGCAAGAAAAGACCGTTGTCTCCTAAAAGCAAAACATCTTCATGTCGAGGTTGGGTCAACAAATTGTGAGACGCAAGCGACTGAGTGTTTGCATCCTGACCTTAATACAACCAGGACCAACCTTTTCCCTCACCTTATGCAAGTTGTTTTGGTTGCCTCATCCAATTTGAACCTCAACCATAGCGGAGGCAGCTAAGAAAAAGGTAACACTGGTTGTTTTAGAAGGATATTTTATCATATAGTTTCAAGGACTTCTGCCAACAGCAACGTGCAGTCTCTATCTATTTTTACATCATGTCCTCCTGCTCAGCTCCTCTGTCACAGAGTGTTTTCTGATAGAGAGAAATATTCAAGGACTTTCATTCACTTACATCAAAATACATAAAAATGGTATTTTCATGCTTTTTCCCTAATTTAATTCAGCCTAAAAAAATGTATTTACAGTAGCACCAGTTGGTCAAGGCATTCTACAACATTCATCCTTGGTAAACCTTTAATTATCAATATTACATTTTTATTTTATCTTATTTTAATCAAGATGTTAAGGGTATTTTTATTACTATGTTAAACCAATATTTTCATTTTTAAACATGTTTTTGCCCTGTTGTCTCTCAAACAGTATCGACTGAACTAAGAACTTAATGCACAAACTCACTGTTTAATATGATTCTAAATTAAACACTCAATGCTATTCATTTTTAATCAGTCCCCGCACTCTTTGTCTTTTGCCCCATTAAACTTATGACCAGTGTAAATGTCTTGGGTCATTTCTACTCAATATGAAATATCTTCATGACGTGACAAGGCTAATGACAATGTGCAAGACTATATATCATCAAATGTCTTTTTGAAAACGGACTGTCAATGGGTTTGTAAATGAGTGCTATCTAGATGTTTTCTCTGTGCTCTGGTATAAGTTTATGGAAATGCTAATACAGGCTTTACATGCATTAACACATGTCAGCATTTCCAACCACTGAGGACAAGACAAGGATCCTTGACGTAGAATTACACAATAAAATCCTCTTGTGTGCAGAGGAGGAGTGCAGGGTTATATCTGCTCTATATGCTGCACAGGCCTTAGGAGATCACAGTGCTTGGTGAGCATTAATATTCCTATTTATGCTCTAGTGCTCAAACCTACAGTACAGCTTAACAGCTATAATGTCACCAAAGTGGTGTGTGATGAGAAACTTAAGTGTCAAGTGTGTTAACAATTATTTTATTCTGTAACGTTTCCAATTAGCAGAAATCTGTGTTATCACCTGAATTATGTATCTGCAGAATCTAAAAGAATACTTCAATGTTTTTGGTTAAACACTCATTTACCTTCTTTCTTACAATAAATTGATTTAAAAAAATCAATATTAATCTCATATTTGTGCAATAAATATAGAGCTTGAGTCAATGTTAGCCTAGCTTAGACAAACATTAGTTTATACATATTTTGTGTGATAGCACAGGATAGCTCAGAATACTGTGCAAAGTACTGTGTCCAACGCTTATTTACATTAAATAGTTGCATGTTATCTGACCGGAAATTGTAGTTTGAGTGTGGATAAAACATTTTTTTTTAAAAAGATGACCTCTTGATTAATAAGCTAGAGAGGTGTCTTTCGACAGAGCTTGGCTAGCTGTTTTTCCACTTTTAGCTAAGCTAAGCTAAGCTAAGCTAACCATTTACCAACTCTAGCTCCACACTTGATGCTGCATTCAATTGCACTGGGAACTCGGAAAAAATCCACCTCTGACACAGAAAAGTGCAATGGAACGGTCATCCAAGTCATGGCAGAATCTCTAGCAAGATCCACCAAGCCTGACTTCATCAACATAAACACACATTGCGTCACAGTATGGCGGCACACATAGTGAACAATTACCTTTTACCTTTTAATCACTCTCACTTTTTAGTGTTTGTTTTGTGAAATGTGCAGTGAATACAACTTTGTAGTCTTCATCACTTCCACTCAGTTGATTTCATGCTTGATTGTAGTTAATGTTTTTCCGTGCAAATACACTGGAACGCATTTAGATTCGAAGTCGGGAAACCGACTTCTGACTTGCAATGGAACGCAACATAACACGCAAACATGATCGCTATCGATTGATCTCATTTTTGTGAAGAAAACACATTAGCATGGAATGTAAACGCGTTAAAGAAAAGGTTCAGGGGTAGAGATGTAAGGTCCTGCAGTGTTGGTGGTGCCGGGACGGGCAGTGATGGGATGGGATACGGGCTCTGTATCAAAGGAAAGGGATGAAGAGGTATTGTGACCTACCGTCCAAAGGGTCAGAGAGCTTAGAGATGGCAGAAATGAGGTTGGTGCCCCTATGTCTATCTGGCTAGAATGAAGATTGTAGTACCTTTAAGTCCTTTCTTGCCCAAAGTAATAAAACTCTGGCCAATAGCGATTGAGATGTTAAAAATCTTAAGGCTAAACTTTCCACACAGCTTCCCTTGCTTCAGTTAAAATATTCTTTCAGCTTTCCTCTCTTTAGCTATTAAACATTGTTAATTACAGCTTTAAATACATGTGATATTTTCATCGTTGACAAATACAGCATTGTGAATGGTTTAAATGTATTTTTAATTACTGGCAAATTCTACAAACCTGTCTCCATCCTACACGTTTCACGATTAATGGATGATTAAAGTATTCATTCATTTGACAACAGCTCATGATAAGCCCACAATAAAAATCTTTTTACCATTTAAAAGCGTGAAAGGTGAAGTAAATACAGGGCTAAAGGTGGCCTAATTAATTCTGTACTGCCATCAAGAAGCAGTGACAGCTCTCTAACCACAAAATGGGCTTTGGGAGCAGCAACAAATCCCTGAGCATTTTTTCTTCCTGGTTTGTGCTGAGTAGACCAGGGGACTTGAGGGATGTGTTTTTCTTCAGTTAGTCATGGCCACCTACACACACAGGCCAATCAGTAAAAAGGTCCTGTCGTAAAGATTCAATCAAGAGTAGTTTTGCAAAGCATGCTGATTTGTCTTACGCATTTATAATGTCTGTTTTAGAGTTTTAGAAATTGCTGGTTTCCAATACTAACTTTTATAGGCTTTGTTGTTTGTAAAATATATTGTTTAATAGATTAAACAATGCCAGTAGTGAAGGTGGCGAATTCATGTTGTAATAATGAATTTAAAAATAGTACAAGATGGGACTGGTTTAACTCATTTCTTCAGGATATTGGTCTAATGGCTGATCACATCATGAAGTCTCACAGCAAACACAATCTGTGCATCTGAAATATTAGGTTCTGGGAGCATGGTGACGTAATTACTACCTGCTGGGCCAGTTGGTCAATGACATAAAATGGTGAGCTAACCGCTAATATGCTAGCAAGCTGGGATCATGCTAGCAGGTCAGAGTCAATATTGGGTTTTTTAAATGTGTTTTTTGCATAGTAATGTACTGTCAGCTTTTGACTGATTGATGTCTGCAAATCTTGCTTCCATTGTGGAGCAGTTCATAGTCTGACAGAGGACGTGGAGTAAAAGCAGATGGTGCAACACAAAGATAGATTTTCCTGTTTTGGACATACTGACCAACCTGCCCCTCAAAGGTTAATCACAATCACCAAAACTGTTATCTATTGTTTATTGGTATAAAATTGTGTGTCAAACATTAACTAAACATTATTTGGTCATTTGCTTGAAGTTATGCAAACTGATGGTGGGATTATATGTGATTATTTGCCGAAAACACCCAGATTACTTGATTGTGTATTAGCCATAAACTAGCGGGTGACAGCATGGACCGAGAATGACCTCTCTCTTTATTTTTTTCCCTCTCGTCTCTGTAATGTCACTTTCATGAAGTACATTTCCTCCCCAGCTCCAGTTGGCAGGGGACATACAGTTCATAAACATCCAAGAATGGAGGTCAGCTCCACGGATCACTGCTGCAGTCAGGTTAAAAAATGGGTGTGAAGATAAAACCCACTTCTTAATCCCAAAAGTTTAAAAGTAATCCCTGAGCTCTCCTCCCATCATTTAACGGCTCTTGTTCAGAGCAGAATCCAATGTGACTCCGGGTGTTTATTCCTCCAGAGGGTCTAGCTCTGCATCCAACTGAAAAAAGAGAAGCTACCCACAAGTGGATACAATTAAAATCCATTTGTGGTGCGACTGAACTGAAAACTTAAATCTTTGGAAAAACCTTTTGTTTTATTTTTGTAAAGTTTAAAAAGCAACGCTATCCCAGAATAGAATTGTGTTTACTGACCAAATACAATTCATAAATTCCCTTTTGTGAAAAATAGCAAAGAACACTGAATTTTTTGTGTACCAACTGCAAAACAGAATACTAAATGACAAGATATCATTAAGGACACGCTGAAAAACAACATGTGGATTGAAATGGAGTATAAATTCCAGTCCTAAGTGGCCGAAAAAAATCATTCAAATCTTGAGGGAACCTCCAGTACAAATGCAGAAACTTTGATGAGTCTTTCTTCCACTGAATAAACACCACATGTATTATTTACCAAATTCTTCAGGGAGTGAGAACAACTGAGGATGCGTGTAATAACCAAATATTTATTTATAACATTTAATTAGTCCTGTGACAATGTCAAAATTAGTTTTGAGCTTCTGATTCTGAACCATTTCCATCCTGGTGACTCGTTCTCTCCACAGCGCACACTCCATAAATCTTAAACAAAATGGAAATACCAGCTCGGCTTCTCGAGGAAGGTATAAGCTCCTGGCCATCGAGGAGCCACAAAGCTCGGTGAGAAGTATTCACTGCTCAGACCATTCTCATATTCTTCTGGCTGCCTCGCAGCTAATGAAAACTCAGAGGATACGGGGAGAAGCCCCCCTGAGCGTAAACACATTGCATAATAGGCACTTTCTTCAAAATTACCATTCAACCGTCTTACCATTTCAGAGATTTGAGGCATATAAGCAGGGGTGATGTTCAGAGAAAGGAAAACATCTACATACTGACGGACATAGCTGACATGGCATATAGGTTTGCATTTATATTCCTTTTGGTTTCTAAGGGGGCTTTGGTTGAAGGATGCTGTTATGTAAAAACAGGCTCCGCAGGTCGGTTGAACCAGTTTGTATTCTCAAATATTATATTATACAGGCAAAAGTCTTTGCACAGACTTTTGGTTCGGGCATGACGTAAAAGAACATTGACTTCTTTAAAGATTTGCCTCCAATTTGGCTTCAGAGCAATATTTCCTAAGAAGAACAAGTCATCATAGAGCTCAGTCAGTCTCTTGCCTCTCAGAATGTTGATGATGATACACATTGTGTTAATTCCTTGCGCCTAATTAAAGTTCATTAAAGAAACAGCTATGTGCTCCACTTTCCTAACAGGTTAATCTCCCCACGGACAATAGACCATCCACATCTCAGCAAAACAGAGACTTGCAATGTTGCCATGTAGTGTTGAGGTGGGAGATACTGTACTGGCTTATTTAATCTATTATAGATGGAGGTCAGTGGTCAGCAGTCAGTACAGCAGTCTCCTCTGTGTGTGTTCTTGTTTGTTGCATTTTACTCCTCACAATGGCAGGTATTTGGGATGTGGTGAGACAGGAAACAGCTGACATGGAAAATCGAACATGAAAAAAAAGCCAAACTCTAAGAGGACGACTGAAACAACATTCTGCACACACTGTTTTATGTCATGACTGAACTCTACTGAAAAGTGTGAATGTGCTGAATTGTATTAGACATCTGAGGGGAAAACATATTTGAACCACATATCATACTTTGTCACTCATTTTCTCTTCTTTCTTCACTGCATATATTTTGCATTTAAAAAAGGTACCCTGTAGAGTTTTCTTCTAAACTAACACGTGTATTCACACTTATTAAACATTTCTTACCAAAATACATTGCAGTTGTGGAAAGCTGTGAGGCCCGGTGGCAAGTATCTTTTGATTGGGGGCCTGCTGTGGGCGTGACCAACAAATGTAAATGTAAATGTAAACTTCCCAACCTATTTATTTATGTCTCCAACTGAGCTGCCCCATTGTAACTGTAAATTAAATAAACACCTTAAAGGGTCATTTCCTGTTTTGATGCTATCACGGTACTTAATGCCGATTTGATTCAGAATCTTGATTAAAAAACAGTTCTCTACTTAATGGATGAAAACGGGGGGCGATATTTTCAGTATGCCAAACCATTCACTGGTGTCCTTAGTCCACTGAATTACAATATGAAACATAACTGGCAGATAAGGTAAGTGGTCCGAAAGGCTTTTTATCATAATAAGTTGCACTAATTAATGCTGCATTAATTAATGGATTATTTGGAAAACAAATTTAACAGTCCCCTGCCTGAGAATAATAAAATAAGGAGAGGTGAAGTGCTCTGCCGTTTTGTTATTAACATAATGTCACAAGCAGTGGAAAGCTGCACAGTTTAGCTCTGGGGAAATAAATGGCTGTCCAAGACGCTGAACAGGTGCAGGGTTTTTGAGGTGACAGAGCAGACTGAGCACTGTGTTATTTTTCTTTATCTCAGAGTTTGCTTAAGTTGTTTAAGTTTTTCAGTTTGTGTTGGCTCGTTGCTCCGCTAACGTTAAGTATCTGAGTATCGGTGAAGAAAGTTCACAGTGCACTTCACGTACGTGAGGTAACTGTTGAGTCGTGAACTCAATGCATGCCCGCAAACGTTTGCCTTTTTGAAAATAACACTTGTTGTGCGTTGTAGATTGTCCGATTGCTGCACTCCCTCAGTTGAGTTCCGTCTTTTTTCGTTCTGTCATCATTACGTCATTAATCAATGTTTAAACCATCAATTTCCCTCAAATTCTGGATGGTTAGGCCCAGCAGGGAGTCAATCTAGACCCAGCTGTGAAGTCAATACAGTGTTGAATACCCTGCATTGTTTGTGTCCTTGAAGCCTAACAAACATTCTGAATGCTCTCATTTAGCGTTAACACACTTAGGCCTTCATACATCCATGTGTTCTTTGGCTGGCAGTCTTCTTCTTCTTCCCTTACTTTTGCTGCCGTCATTAAAGACCTGCTTGCTTTTTCGAACCATATGGTCTTTTGTCTGAGGAGAGACTGTGCCCATGCATTTTTTTATTCTCATACAAGGGACAAGTTGCTCCATAGTTCAACTAGTGGTCACAAATTTCACAGGGTCCCATTATACTATGGACAAGACACTTTTCAGTTGATGTCTGTCAAAACGTCTCTCCTGTGTGGTTCATTACTACAGAATTTCTCTCCTTTTAGCACAGAATGAATTTTGTGGACAGGCATGTGAAATAGCTCCTTTCAAGGTTTGTTTATGAATCATGACATTTTCTTCAACTTAAATTATCACTGTCACTATCTGAAATTCAGATATTTGAGAAAACTGCATTTCGAACCAAAATAATAATTAATGATGGACTACACACTTAAATCTTCTGACTTTAACTGACAGCCAAGGGTGATGAAACAACTTCAGTATGTAGGTGCAACATCTTGGACATCACTCTGTAACATTAACAAGGAGGACCTTGTTAAATACTGAATTCACGGTTCATTAGTGGGAACTGCCTGTCCCTCTGGCGTATCCCTCCTGTCCTCAGGAAACCCAGTGTCTTGGTTGAATGGTAAAGGCTTGCTACTATCTTCAACTACCAGGCATGCACTGTGTGCCCTGGCTCTTTGTCAAATCCATACAGAGAGCCTCTTGGTTTAAGTAATGAGAGCGGTGATTGAATATTTAAGCACCTAATTAAATTCTCTTTTTTTACATTGGGGGGTATGCAGCAACTTGGTGGCACTTGAGTAGTGTCGTGTATTTGAGTGCTTGTGGTCGGGGAAAATGGACGATTCTCCTTTCCACAATGAACATGACATTCAGGATTATGAGGGGCTACAAAGAAAGGGATTGGGAGGATTTAGTGTGATTGTTACAACTGCAGTTTAAAAAAAAAATGAATATATTTAATCATTAGAACAACCTACAACATTAAGAATATAAAGGTATATATCAAAGGGCACTTGCGTGTTGATATAATTACTATAAGTATAGAAATAACAAAATAAAGCTCTGGTGGTTGCTCAAATAACATCTATGAGACATTCAGAGAGCAGAGCAATGTCTCTAAACTCAATGATCAAAGTAATTATTCTACAAAAAATTCCATATATTGTCTAAAGCCCCTTTCATACATGCCATCTATCCATGAAAAGCAGGTAAAGGGTTATAGCCATCTGATGAAAGATGCTTTCACAGGGAGTGAGCAAACCAATCACAAAAGTCAGCTGATGAAGTATTAAAATCTGTGATTTATTTATGGTTTACAGCTATGAAATAACCAGCCTGTATACATGTGAGCTAAGTAGGTCTCTACAAAACCACAGACCACGCTGTGCTTATGCTCTGGTTAGGTTTGGGCTCAAAAATACTCGGTGAGGATTAGGAGAACACTATGGTCTGGCTTAAAATACCTGTTTTGGTGGCCACAAACACGGCTGTAGATGCGGGAAGGTGTCCTCACAAATATCCGGTGGTGTCACACACACAATATGGCGCATGGCCTCCGACACGTACAACCTGGACATATCTTTAGTTTGCAGAAATGCAACAACTGCTAACATTATGTCTTATAAAACATAACTTGTCCGGCAAACTTAATAAATACATATATAACACAATAAATACAAAAAACGCTCCTTGCCTGCTCTGTTCCATTGCATCAGGACTTGCCCCATCTTCTTCCTCTTATAAGTTTCATACAATGCAACGTCCTTAAATGTTGCCTTCCTGCCATCTGCTTGACGTCCCTTGCCCTATTTATGTGTGAAGACAGAAATGTTCCTGAATGTAGCTGCATGTGTGAGTACTGAAAATCACTAGTGGTGCCTAAAAGATTATTCCAATAATTTACAGGGAACATAGTTAAGCTTAACTAAATGCCCAAAACAGTCCCAAAAGGAAAATTAAAGTTTAACATTTTTATATAAAGATTGTAGATGAACTCCAATTATGACAAAAAGGCAATTTACTGATATTAGTTTTTCAGAGGCAATGGAGCAAAAAAACTGTTAGTTCAGTTAAAATACAAACATCTCATGTGTTTCACCAACCTAACGCCGATGTGGCCAGAGCACAGACCCAAAGCACTTTCCTGTAAACAACCATGTCGAGTGAAAGGTTAGAAGCAGTTGGATACACTCTGAGGCACAGAATTTATGAAGCACTCTGGTCCTACAAGGAATTTGCTGTATGTACATGAACATACGGTAGTGTACTAAAAATGGCTTTCAATGTGACTGATCCATCAGAAATGCACCAGTAAGCTCGCCAACCGCCGTACTCATGTGCTGTTTGTTCACAGTGAGGTCTGGAGGAGAACATTAGATCTGATGTTCAGTGCAATGTTTTTCTGTGATAAAAGCTATGCAATGTTTATGTGCCTGCCTAAAGTACAGCGTGCCTCTAACCCCCGTTTAAACCTCATGTTAACTTTTCTCCTATTCATTTTTTCCTCTCCTTGCACACTAATATGAGTGCTGGGGTAAGCACTCTCCTGCTGGATGTGCTCCTGGGATGGAGAATTCTGCTTATTAAGACACGTCCAACAAAATACAGAGATAGGCAAATTCCAACCTTGACTTTGGGGGAATACCACCACATTTTCTGGCATTACATTTATTTTCAAATGCCCCAGGTGTGCTGCTCCTGTAATATTTAACAATCCCTGCTGACTCCTGCTGTCAGAAAGAGAAGGGAAAACTGTCAATTCCAGATGCACTGAGAGTGAATAGAAAACCTGCAAAAGTTTGCAACATTTCAAATATTTTGGCCAGACATGCATGATTCAACAAGCTTTTATAGTCTTTAGTCATATTAGTTAATTTAGCAGTTGCTCACACAGAAATTTCCTAAGGGCTCAAACTATCCAGCAATTCTGCTTAATAATAAGTGGGAATATATCGCCTTTAAATTTAAATGTGTTGCCTTTGGACACATTTTCTTTTTGTAAGATTGTTACAACATATGTGTCGCTGTATACATTAAGTGGATTTAACCAGCATTTGAGAAGTTTAATGTACAAATGCCCTCCAGTCACTTATTAATTTAAGAGCATGTTTGAAGAGTTAACTAATGGTCAAGTCCAAGTCAAGTCGCAAGTCTTTTATGGCTGTAATGAGTGTTCTATCATTTGCTGCATGCCATCTGGTCTGCTTAAAACCCTGCATAACTTATAGTGTCAGCATTGATCAGTTTTTTTGGTATATGGTCACTTCAAACAGGCTTATTGCATTTCATTATGTAAAAACACACAATGAAAGCTTGCTTTCTTTCATTTAGCTCATAGCTGTGTCTTGCCTTGTAACATGAACATACAGCTACAATACAGAGCAAATATTGAGGTCCTCCTTACCTACTGGTGGTGGCAGTTCCCGCTCCTTAGCACGAGCTGAACGATAAATCTAACACAGCAAGAGAGGCGGGACTTGAGGCAGAACAGCCAATCATCAGCCGGTCACACTGAAAGCCGGTGTCATGTTTGAAGCAACAACAGGAGAGGGAGGGGGAGAGGAGGCATCCGCAGCGCAGACAGAGAGCGGCCAGAAAAACTGAGCGACTGTAGTAAGGCATTTGTGCAAAACTGTGGAAAAACTGCAGAAAAAGTGTGGGTGTTGAATAGGGCTGCCACGATTAGTCGACTAGTCACGATTACGTCGACTATTAAAATCGTCGACAACTAATTTAATAGTCGACGCGTCGTTTTTTTTTTTTTTTAAACTTTATTTCCTCTCTCTGCTGCGGCACCTTCCACTGCCGCGTCTGCCTTTCTGTCCTTGACACACATGCGCAGTAGTGGTAATCTGGGTCAGCCGTGGTGTCACCTGAAGTTATACCAGACGGGCTCTCTGGTATCAGGGCTACCCGGCGGCAACGGAGCTCAAAAGTGTGGGAGCATTTTAAGAAAACAAAAGAAAAAAGTGTGCGATGCAATATCTGCAAGACAGAACTCGCCTTTCACGGCAGCACAAGTGCGATGCACGAGCTCCTGAAAAGGAAGCACGTTGTTGCTGACAACGACGATGAAGAGGGACCGTTGTCTCGTTAAGCTAACTGGCTAGTTAGCTGCTAACATTAGCGTAAACAGAGAGCTAACTTACTACTTACTCATGTTGATAGCTGTAAACGTTAACATTAGCGATGACGATTTGATTCATTAGCCTTAGGAACAAGAGCCTTGTGCAGTTTGGGATTATATAGAGTCAGAGTGTAGTAAAGTTGAATACAGTTGTGAGCACTGAGCACAAAATGCACTTTTGTTATATTCAGGGATGCAAACAGCGCGCCGAAAAGCGCACCTCGCTTTTTTCGTGGCCAATTAGGTGACTTGTGTGAATCGTTCAGATCCGAAGACTTTTTGTTTGGGGGTGCGCGTCTCAGCTCGGGTCAGTAAAATTAACAGGCTGACAGTGACAATCACGTGAAACTGAGGCGAACTCATTCATGGTTGCCTCTGATTATACTGATAATAGCCTTCCTATTAGCTTCCAATGTAGACGCGCGACATGCGCGCTCACAACCCAAAGCGGCGCGTAGCCGCGTGCAAACGCTTCAAGCTGAAAGCTAATGATTGTTATATAAGAGCAGCTGCATGCTGGTGCGATAAACTGTATGTTATACATTCAATTTACGTATGATCCGATTAGTCGACTAATCGAAAAAATAGTCGGTGATTAGTTGACTATCAAAATAATCGTTTGTGGCAGCCCTAGTGTTGAACCCTGTAACCGGGAAAAGCCCCACGGGTGCGACGCCCCTGCATTTATATAGTCACGGCAAAGCCAGCACCATCTGTGCAAGTGTGGCAAGCAAACACTCATCTGTCAAGATGATCTAAAAAAAACAAGCTTACGTTAGATAGGTAAACATGTTTGCTAACCGTCCATAAATGCTAACGTTAACTCACAACTGACCTATCCAGGTGTGCTTTCAGGTGCCTGATAAAGTTTGACCTGGTCTTCCAGCATCCTTCATTTTGATTCTGCAGACATTGCATTTGGCAAGTCTTTTGTTTGGGCCTTGTGTGAAGTCTTCATAACCAAAGGGGATATCAAGCGGCACAGCGGCTGCTGGCGTGTTGCCATGGTGTCGTTTTGAGCTGTGCTGTTGCTGCAGAATACGTCATCATCTGTGGCGGTGCGCTTGTGAAGCGGGAGGGAGGGAGAGAGGGAACGACGGTCGGACTCGCCAGACTTAAAACAGAGATTGTTCACGGGCTCCAGATCGCGAGTCCAAGCCAGGTAACAAGTCTCTGTGTGTGGCGACTAAAGCGCAAGTCGCAGACTCGAGTCCCCATCTCTGCTGTGATGCTGATATCAAAGGAGGAGCTGATAGGCTAGGAAGAACACTGGGAACTGGGCTTGGCTAAAGAAGGTAATGCAGTGCAGGTGTAGAGGGAAAACGGGCTGGGGAGGAGCACCAGAACACAGGAGGGAACCCGAACACTGTAAAACAGGACCACACCATAAAAACCACGAGAACCCAAATAAGAGAAGACAGTCATAACTGGATATTCATGCGAGATTATTTTATTTCTAGGTTTGTATATTCTTACTGTCCTCATTACAGTGCAATTAAATGAAAAATACATCATAGATCTGTGTATGTCTTCCTTTGAAGGGAATCCTATTCTTTAATGTATTGTTTAAGATCCGCTCAGCTGTAATTCAGCATAGAGCATTTCTTTTAATTTGGGAGGTCGTAAATTTGCTGCAAATGACTCATTATTTCAAGCTTTGTGTCTTGAATTATTCCTCTTATGGTACACGAATGCAATCACATTACAACCTGTCTCTCGACCAGCATGTGGCTTTGTGAAGCCAAAAAAACATGTGTGAGAAATATGACAAGCACATGAAAATTTGATTTACTTTCTCTCATTTTTCCTCGAGGTGTTCTTCGCTTTTAACTGTTCCCAGCAGTTCATTTATCTCGAATCATTATTCATCTGACATTTTCAACAGCATGTGCTCCAACCTTCCAAAAAAAAGGTAAAAGGTGTATTCCCCAAATGCTCATCAGAGAAAATCAAACAGTGTGACTTTCAATCCTCAGAGGCAGATTATAATGAGGGGAACCCTGAATGGAGAAGTCTTTGCTATTTTCTCCTCTGATCCCACTGGGTTATCTTTCTTCAAAATAATAAAAAAAATACCTCTCATGTTTAATAGAGCGCTCACGTACACAGTCCAAAGTGCAAGGACAGGAAGGTTGAACTGTGTACAAGAATGGTCACAGTGTCCACTGACCTGAAATCACACTTGCCTTGAGAAAATAGCAGCATTGAAAATCAGTTAATAATGAATGTTTGTAAATTCACAGTGTGGAACATCAGCACGACGTTGACAATCGTGCTTTTTGACCAAAAAAGAAACTGTTCATCCTCGAGCTTTATGGTTATACTTGTCTTTTTTCTCTCGTCTCTGAACAACACAAGAAGCCGGAGGAAAGGAAGAGAAAGGACTGGAGTTCATATTCTTATATCAGTCACAGTCTGAGCCGTCGCACAAACACACAGGAGGAACTCTCTCCTCACACTTACAGTAGTACAGACAGTGCGCTGGGTGTTTGGGGCAAATAAACAGACTCTACAGTCAAGTTTGTGGGAATAATGGAAGGTGAAAATTTCACAGTCACACTAAACACTCATGTCAGTGTCTACTGAATTCACCATGGGTCCATCGTGTTACTGCAGCAAGGTAAGACTGAATTTGGAGAATTTGGATTCGCAGCTTTAGTCGTAAGAAGCCTGAAGTGAATTATACTGCTCGTCGTGAAGTCAGTCCGTCCTCCAGACGCTTCAAGCTGCAGCGTTTCTATTATTTATTGTACTCTCTATGTTTCCAGATTATCTCCAACCCTTATGGATCACTTCAGCTGTGATGATGTCCCTGTCCATTTACTGACAGATTTACCATTTTATGTTTAAGAATGGCGGTGTTGGTGCTTCATGATGTGAGACGGAGCCACAAAGTTATCAGTGTTATGAGGTGTGGCCGCGACTGGCCGGATATCATTTTGACAGGGTTAATCAAAAAAAACGTAGAAATAAGCCTTTAAGATATTTTTAAATGATTTGTTCACTGACTTTCTCTTCAGTGAAATCATAATTAGTCATCCCTTTTCACAGCCATAACTGACATTGTTAACGGTTTGTATTGTTATTATTAATAATAAAAAGGAAGGAAGAAGTCACCTAAGTGTCAGAAAATTACTAACAACAGTCCTTGTATTTATCAATGGACTCAAGCTACTAAAGACCTTTTAGTATTTGTCATTAGCAATTACCAGTTTTTCAAACTGATCCGCTGTCAACAAATGCTGAAAAATTACCTTTTGCTCTGTAGACACATTTTTAATGAACAATAGCGGTAAGTGCTAAAATCACCAGCTCATTGTATTTCTTGTGACTAATCTTCTTTATAATAAATGTCAACTCGTGTTTTGTCAGTTAAATGCTTTTAATGCGTCAGCTGCAGAAATGTTTGGTTTACATTGGGAGTAATTAAATACAGAGGTATACAGAAAGTGAGCGTAAAAATCCTGGTCAGTAACACTGGTGTCACAAATGTGTTGACTGATGGGAAGTGTTGTGGAGTGATGTGTTGCTTTTTCTTGAATTGTCATCTGTATTTTCTATGCATTATCAATAGCCCCTTTTAGTTAGAAAATGCGCCACATTTGCAGCCAGGTAAAGGCTGCAATCTGCCATCTTGTCTATGTGAAACGGAGGTATTTCTCCTTTTCAAAAAAGCCGCCACTGGGGCGGTGACGTGTGATGTGACGTGAAGCACGAAGTTGGGCGTGAACACTGACAAGTGATCTGGTTATTGACGATTCTCTTGGCTGTGATGGTTAGCATCTCCCGGATCTCAGCGGCTTTCCAGTTGCTCATCTTGACGTCCGCGGATGAAGTGATGAACTGACTGCTGTGATCAGCCGTTTCCTGCTTTTAAAACTCCCGGCTGTGGGTGCATGTCATCGACACCTCCGCCCATGTCACGCAATTGCCGGGACATCGACGACTTGGATTTGCATAGCAATGGAGGTGGCAAAAAGTGTATCCTCCTAGGTGTCATATTGGCAGACCAAAACAGACCCCCAATATACCAGTCTGTCTAAATTTGCGGATCTAGCTGCAAAAAGGACAGCCAAATTGGCAGGTTGCTGTCCAGTATAAAAATGCTTGATGTCTTTGTCCTCATGATATATAGACAGTGGAGTGCAATGAAGAAGGCTAGTGTGTAAAACACACGCCAGATGCTGGAGAGCATCTAAATTTAATGTACATCATATTGTATTTATTCATTCTGACAGTGAACAGCATGGATAACATCCAATAACGCCTGAAGCATCATCCACAGATGAGAGGCAAGATAACATATCAGCCTGATTTTGTACATGTGGTAATATCTATGAAATTGGAATCGTGTGTCCCATGACAAGCTGGGATTCGCTCTGTGAACACATACTCATGGTCCGTCTCCTTGGTGACATCAGGGAGGCTGCCAGTGGTCCGAATGGTGTTGGATGTACTAAAAGTTGTGCGATATGTGACGGTCAGAGGAAATGAATCAATTATTTACCCAACAGCTCTGTGTGGCAGGTTATTAATCAGTTCAACATGCACCACTTGCTCATCAGATAAGCATGAGGCTGAAGTCTGTTTCAATCAGCGCTCTTACAGCGTATGTATGATGGTTAGACCCTGATGGTGCCGATAGAAATGTGCTGGCATGGTGAGTATCAGATCTGACGTTGGAAAGCCATTAGGCAGCAGGCTGTGGAGCTTTTGCCTCAACCACAGCTTATAGAAGAACAAAAACATTCACACTCTGAGAATACTTCATTTTTTCATTAAATCGTGTAGCTGGGACAAATAATGCTGCTTCTTTTGGGGTTGCAGTTACATTATCTGCTAAATTTTCTGTGGACTGTTTGGCCAGGGGTGCCCACATGCTTTTACTTCTGTGAACTTTTGCTCCAGGGTTGTTTGGGGCGCCTGCACAAAGCACAGGGGAATTGTTCCCTGAGTTTGGTGTGGAAGAACTTGACTGGCCTGCCCTGATCTCAAGCCCATCACATACATTTGGGATGAACTGGAACACGGACTGTGAGCTCGGCCTTATCACCCATCATCCCAACCCTCAGTAATGGTCTTGTGGCTGAATGGGAACAAAATCCCTGCTGCCAGGTACCCAGTCTTCCACAAGCCTTCCAAGAAGAGTGGAGGCTCTTATATTAATATCATTTTCAAATGAGAGCGAGAATAAGACTATCTCTGAATATGGCTTCTATGCACGTGTGTAGACAAGGTAAAGCAATGGTCACACTAGTTCTTGTATTACAATTATGTCATTCAATCTTAATAAGAATGAAGACTGCATACCTTACAGTCGAGACGGAAAAGCTGACTTCTAAGAGCACTCACTTTTCTAATTTATGAAAGGAAACATGTTAAAGGTATTTCTGATAGGAATGATCAAAAACCCTTGGAACATTTAGAAATAATAGATGACAGAGCTGGAGCCACTTCTAATTCTATTCAGATACTGTAACTTAATTTCCTCCCTAATAACTCTGTCCTCATTTAAGCCATGAATAGCTCCATCTTTTCAAAGGGGGATCAATTTTGAACTTAATAAAAGACACTAGCATAATGATAATTAATATGCTCTTCATGCCATAATTATTTTTTGTGTTGGACTCTGGCACTATCAGTTGATACTATAATATAAAATCTACTATGGAATGGTAATTATTTTCTTTGTTTTTTGCAGGCCTCTCATGTGTGATAGTCTACTTTTGTTATTTTAAAACACTTCATTTTATAGGTCTGGAAATTTAATGGCGAGTAGGTGGCAATTACCAAGTAACACATTTGAAATTTCTATCAAATTATCCCCAGTGTACTTCAATTTACAGACCTGTAAAAAGAACGTAGCTAGAAATTAAGCCCAACAACTCAAATCAGTTTAAAGGCCTGCTGAGGGGAAGTGAGACAGAAACTAGATGGAAATTAAAATGGCATGATCAGCAGAAGTTATAGGTGTTATTAATACTAAATGTGGGTCTCCTGCATTCCATTGCATTCACATCACAACACAACTGTCATCATCATCATCATCATCATCTGCCCCCTCAAGTGGTTGCCAGCTTGTTGCACTACCTAATGTTGCTACTGCTAGCTAACATTGACGTTGCTAACTAATGTTAATCTGGCTCATGCTTACTAACGTTAATGTCACTAATGCTAGCAGTACAGTACGCTGGGTGCAAACACTCAGCCATATTTCTGTTTTTTAATAATGTTTTAAAGGAAAAGAGACACTTTTATTATGCACCTTTCTACAAGCTCTGTAGATGTATTTTTTTTTTTTTTTTTAATGATTTGTCTACATTGAAATGTTATCAATATGACCTTTAAGCAGAAACCAGTCGGAAGATTCCTGGAAATGTATTAAAGAAATGAACAGCTATGTATTACCTGCTTATTGGAAAATAGCAGAATATTATAAAATCATGTTCCAGTAATTTTCAAAAAACTTTAAGGTGATTATTAAGGTAATTTTGTGGCTATTAAAACAGAATCAATTGTTTTACTTGCATAGCACCTATTTATGAAATCTGCAGACCTGTAAAATTAGGTCTTCACAAAAATAAGAACATAGTTCAAAATTTGCAATGTTGAATGGAAATTTGAAATTTGGATTTATGCACTCTTGCCAATTGCTAATGTAATTGAATCACAATCTTCTGACCAGATTAAATTGGTAAGCAACTGATTGCATTATCTGCAATGTTAAAACACAAAAATAAGTAGTTTTAAAACAAATACGACGTGCTTTTTACACATTATCATCATTAACCTTCCATCTAGAGTAATTTTAAAACCATTTCTTAAACTCAGCATGAGGAGCCGCCTGATAAAACATGTAAAAAATAATTCAATAAAGTATTAACAGGAAAATGGTTCCCCATTCAGCTTTTCCTGAGAATCCACATCTCCTGTCTGCATTTCAGGAAGCTTGAGTGATGTCTTGGTGATCTAAAGAGGGGATGTCTCGCTTGAAGATAAACATCAGTCATGTGAGAAAGCGAGGGTTTGCCCTGGAGCATACTGGAACAGTGAGTGGGAAGCTGCTTTCACCACCACTTCTCCTTCATACCCTATAGGATCAGTTGGTTTGAGCTTCACATTAAAGCCAAAAACAAATAACAAATTCTACTTAAGCACACAGTATCACATCAAATCCATCTGATTTTCTCTGTGGTAGAGCGGAGCGAAGCGCTGTGATCAAATCATGTGATATGAGCTTTCAGTGGTAATGAATGTCCAGCTATGAATGTATTCGCATGCTGTCAGAGACATAGGGAAGCAATTGCATCCACTGATTCCACTGCTCCAGAGGTCAGACTGAACTGACACCATGCTGCATATATGAAAGGCCAGAAAAAAAACGGCATGGCTGAGATGGGACAGACGGGCAGTCTGAGAGGAGAAGGGCTCTAAGTTGTTTATTAGATGAGTGCCCTGCAGGTCATCCACATTGATAGGATTTCCGGAAGCATTTAGCAATAGATTGATTGATACCGCCTTGTCCCTATATTACAGTCTGTCAGTCACATCAAATGTAATTAACTCTCTGGAGAGAAGAACAAAAACTCTCTCCTTAGAGTTTAGTCTGTGTGTGCACTATAACCAGATTGAAAAAGCCTTCATGAGCTCCTAAAATGTCAATTTCTTCAGTATGACAAAAGTACCCCATAATATTTAAACTGTTATTTTCATGTTAGAATAATGTGATACTATGTTAACCTTAAGCATGTTATACTGATCTCAAAGAATAACACTTATAGCGCAGCACCTGAATGTTTCACTACTACACATGTGTGCTGCTATTCGTGACGAATCCCACATTCACACATCCAGCACATGCAAAGCCTGGAACAGAGACGGCAAATTGTATTGGAACCATGTCCCAGATAGCCATCCTCACGTTGACGGAGGCATCTGCAAGCGGGAAGATAAAAGACAGAACTGGATGTGGATCCAAAATTCTCCACAGAAGGATGAGCTCTTACGCCGGCTCTCGACGGCGGACGGCTTGACACCGTTGAGCCTTTCTTCCAACAGAAATTTGAGCCCAGCTCTATAATCCCCTCCATCCAAAAGTTCAGGCCCTCGTCTGTTGGTTACAAAACTGCAGAGTCGTGCAGAGTTTGAACATGTCGTCCCAGCGCTTCTATGCTGATGCCTTTTTGATAATCTACAGAAAGGAGATAGCAGAGCCACAGCATAATATCATAACAGTGCTTTTTTGTGTGTGTTTCGCTTTGTCCATGAGACTTTTTTTTTTTTTTTTTTACAGTACAGCTTCAAGAAATATGTCTGAAGTTGTACTTGAAGAATGGCGACTTACAATTAGTGTTACCACTCAGTAAATTCAAGCAGTGGCTCTGCTTCACCTTCTCAATATTTGTTGTCTTAATGATCAAATTGAGTCCCATTTTCTACAGGTGACATCTACAAACCTGACCTGACGACTTTCTGCTTCCTTCAGTTTCTCTTTAAGGCAACATAAAATGAGACACTGACAGTTACCAGCAAATATTAAGAGGATCTGATCTTTAAATACCGAGGTCTCCAACAGCTCTGCCACATTATCTTTTAATTCAGTTCACTAAAGGTGAGAATGTAAATGAAGAGGAAACCTGTTAAAAAACGATTTTCAAGCCTTGAAATAATTGACACACCACCCACATTAGAAAATTGATCCTCATTATTGAGTAGACCAGTGACAAGGACACATTCACCAGCTCTGGGTCTCTTGGCTAAAACACTTCCTAATTTAAATTCTGATGGAATCTGTTTGGTTCCTAAATGAGTTACCAGCATTTAAAAATGTTGACCTCCTCCCACAATGTGACTAAAAAGAAAGAATCAAATTATGCGCCGGGGTATTTTGAAAGATGAAGAGAAAGTTTCTCAGCTGTAACACTACAGGTAATGATTTTTCCTTGAAATGGATATGTTGCACTTTGGCAAATAACTCTACAATTACAAACTAGAAGCCAGTAAGTGGCTTTCTGAGGATATAATGCACAATGCAGGAGAGATACATGTGAAATGTGAAATTCTATTATGAGCCTTACTACCATCTTCTGCACAGCCATTCTCTTCTCCGTAGGCCAGGGTGACAGCCATTATAGATGGGGGAACCAATTACTTCTTCCACACCATGCAATATTTATGAAACACTTAGCCAACGGTCTGGAGGTTAATATTTCATTCACAGATAAGACAGAAACTTACACCCAGAATAGAACTTCAAAGAGAATTGCTTTAAGTACCTCATACTGTGAGCAGCATATCCTGGGTTGTTTCAATGTCACCAAGCCCCCCACATGGTAATGGGATTGATTAATGAAGACCCTTTTAACACATGTTAAGCGTGTGCTGGGAGGAGTCTATTGCATACTGTATGTGTGGTTAAAAGACTCAGGCGAGTGGTGACATTGATCAAGTTCCCCTTCCTCTGATGGCTTTAGGCAAGGAGGAGGAGCACAGATTAGTTGCTCAATAAACAATCTGCCAGAGCTGGGGTCATTTTCAGCAGCAATTAGACTTTGTTAGCAGTGGATTGACAGATGTGGATAAATTGCTTTTGTACAGCAGACATCAGGACTCTTCACTGTAAAGTAATTACAATCCTTATCTTTTCCCTTCACTTGGTATGTTTCACAGTGATTCCTCTCAGTAATTACGAGCTATTAAAGCATCTGTTGTCCAGTCTGAAGTTCTAATCACCTTTTCTTGACATTTTTGTTCATGATGTTTCAGTATGAAGCAATCATAGCATAGTACCAACCAGCCAGTAACATGTATAATCTACAAGAGTATTTTGCTGTTGGACTTATAAATTGTGAGCCCTGAGGTGTTGATTATAAATTCCCTTTTCCACAATTTCACCCCCAATCCCAACTCCCCCAACGTATCCTTCCACTACAAAGGCTGCTTACTTATAGAAAAAACGACATACTTTCTACAATCTCCACATGACATCTTTCCTTTTTTGAGCCGTGCTAGCAGCTAGGCTTTCCATATGTCAATGTCAGTTGGTTCACCACTTTGGCCCAGACTGAAATATCTCAATGTGTGTTTAATGGATTGCCATAAAACATTGTAAAGTCAATCATGGACTCTCACATTTCCTTTTGTTTTTCAGTGTGATGTATCAAAAACAGTGGCATGGATCACCATAAAATATGTCTCAAACATTCACCTTCCCATGAATATAAATTGCCCTGTGATGAACTGGCTACTTATCCAGGGTGTACCCCGCCGTCGCCCAATGTCAGCTGGGATTAGCTCCAGTTCAACTTACCCGTTGGTGGTAAATCAGGTTTACAGCACCGTGCAAAATTGTTTGAGAGAGTGTTACATACACACACGGACATAATTAGATCATTATAACATACAGCATGTACCTACAGGAGTTTAGACAAGGACAAAGACTTTCATACAGTTGTACGTCGGCATATCATTAAATTAGATCTACAAACATGTAGGCTGCGTTGCTAGTTAGCCTAAATGTTTCTAAAATTCTAGTATAAATGTTGCTGAGGACACGTGTTCAACTCAATGACTGACTGCATTGTTTGTCTATTACCAGGTACATATTTATGTTGTATTGATAATGTTGGTTGTAGTACCAGCTAATTTACCCGTTAGTGTATCATTGTTGCAGAAGTTATGGTAAATGTTCCAGAACAGCTCTATGAGTGCATTCTTTGTCTGTTACCTGTAAACACACTAAATTGTGAATCTCGGACTGTGTTGTCTTTATCTAACAAAATGCAAAGCATTACGCCCAAAGCAAAGCTGTGCATCAATACAGCCTCACAATATATATATATATATATATACATATATAAAGAATATGTTTTTTCTCTTAGACCTATAAGTCTTGGACACCTGGATGGTGATTAAAAATTCTCTTTCAAATCATTTCACCTACCCGAACTTCCACCAGCTGCTTAAAAAATACTCCTCATTGACAGAAAAACTAAATTTTTTTCCCAGCAGAAATTCTCTGGAGATGTGACCCATCTGTCCCCGTTTCATCACTGCTATCCAATCGTGGCTGTGGAGCACTCAAATTTTATGTAGCCCACACTTAACGCCAGTCTTCTGATTTTCAATGAGTTTAAGCCCAGCATGAGGAGAAGATGTAGGCAAACAGGGATAGCGCTCTTCATAGGAGACCAGTATGTTCCAGCATACTAAGGTTAGGAAGAGCTGCCAGTAATATCAACTTCAGCGGGAACCACTGAGCTTGCAGAGAGAAATATAAACACGCATAGGGTATTACATCAAAACAAGGCTGAATGTACACTTAACAAGATGTTTATGCACTCTTGTTTGTCAGTTTATTATAACAAGGTAGGAATGCAATACAGAATTCCCTCCTGGGATCTTGAAGATCTGCCATCTTTGCGTAAACAGCCCCTAGTGACAGCATCTGCAATTAATCAGTCAATAATCAATTACCGTAACCACACCTTACTATTAAGCAGCTGCTGATGTGGTTGCATCTGTTGATATTACCCTGTGATTAATATTTGTTGTACACCCAGAGTTAAATAAGAAGCTCTGCTATGCACATCATCCTCTGAATCATGAATATTCAAGTCTTCTATGCCGAGCTCGGGATAATAAGTTCAGTGGGAACGCACATGTGGAGGTAATGCAACTGTGATGGTTTAACCATTACTGCTGTGTCAAAGAGTGCTGCCTGCTGCATTTTGCCAATTCACAGAGGGCTTTATTTTAATGTATGAATGTTTGCTATAATTAACACTCAGGCTGGTTGGTGGATAAAAATATCTTACAGCAGAAAACATTTTGATCCGCCTTTTGCAAGAGGGAATTACATGGTAGTGTAGCGCTATAATTTGGGTGGAGAGAAGGTCTCAGTCAAATAGGATGAGTCACCGCGGATGGGGGGTAGGGGATTGCAATGATTAAACTGCACTCAGACACAAAGTCATGTCAGGAGCACTGATGGATGCCACAGATGTTTCCCTCTCTCAAGTCACACCCAGCAGCGCCGTGACACAGAAATGGAGAATACTGTACGCTTGCTGCTGATCAGATTCGTAGAAACTCTGCTACAGAGTCACGTTATTAAGGCTAGTGATCGTCCAAAATCTTAAGTCGTCATCGTTGAAACACCCGCAGCCTACAGTGTTAACCTCACAGCTGATTTGCCTGCGACCTGTGATCTCTGAAGCCATGAATCAATTCAATATTTGGTAAATGTGCAGATTGGGTTTGTTTACAAATATGTGGCAGACGAGCAGTGTTGTAAAAAGTACTCAAAAGTCATGCTTAGTAAAAGTAAAGACAGCGTGTGAAAATATGACTTTGGGCAAAGTCACTCAGACAAATGGCTGAGTAAAAGTATCTGCTGTCAAATGCACTTGAGTATAAAAGATATTTTTTTAGGCAATAAATGTACTTAGAGAGTTAGAGTCTCCCAATGGCACCATTGTCCTGTCTGGTATTCTTTGACTTGCATGTGTTTAATATCTTAAAATACATTAAATATTTGAAAGGAAATTTCAATATAGCTTGAACCTTTTAGTGTTTTCTATCATGCTTCCAAACAACATTTTTCACCTTTCTGGGAGTAAAACTACTTAACAAAGTGTGAAATGCTTCAGCAGATGCATTAGACATCTGCTTTGTCTATGTGCCAAGTAAACCAAAGCCTGAGCAGAGACACATTTTCAAACAGGAGCAGTACACTGACAACATATAACATGTACATGACCGTGGGCTCGAACATGTTTTACCTCCTGGAAGGTAAAGATTTTTTTCTCTGTATTGATATACTATAGATGTGACCAAAAGTCAGTGACTGAGTGGAAGGCTCTTCTCCGAGCTATAAAACACATTCCCAGGCTGAGCCCACTTTGCTGACACTGCAAAGAGATGTGACCCCATATCTGACTCCAGCCAAACATATCTTTCTTCTCCAAATCCCATATTGGAAAAACAAAAAGGCTCTGTGTCAGAGAAACAGAAAATATTAGCGGTAAACTGAGGTAAATTATGTCTAATATTTGGAAGACAATCTGGAGTTTCCCATATTTGCTGGCACGGCAGCGCCTTTGTTTACTCTGCCGACTGTCTTCTCCATCTGTGCACAATGGAAAATCAATGGTCTGTCTTTTAATGCTCAGCAAGCAACTTTATGACAAAAGTGTTCTCTTATTAGAGTTAACAAAGCCATCAGTAATTTTTACGTCATCATGGCTGACAGTGTAGGACATATGCAGAATAAAGTACTGCAACAGAGTAATAATTCAGTCTTGTTAAAAGGTTATCCTCTTGGTCTCTGTGATATATAATCGTACACTCTCCTCTGCCTTCTCTCACCAAACTTAGCCGGCTTCATTGCTCTATAATGCCTGCAACAAACATAGGAGACCAGTCTTTTTTGGGGGGAAATTAACAATAATTACACACCATTATGAAAACCGCAGTGCTAAGTGGCATCCCAGTTTGCATATACAACGGGAATGTTACTATGGGAAAACAAACTGCCCAGTGGTTTTATAAGCCCATTAAATTGTGAAATCCATTTTGACCACCAGACCTACTTAGCGATCCTACAAGGGCCAGCATAATCCAGCTTGTATATACGGCTGAAATGATTCACAGGATAATTTGCATCATCCTGAGAAATACCACAATTAAAGAGACAGTGATTTTGCCATGATTTTCTTCAGCTCCACCAGTGTGCACGGGCATTACCGAGAGATATAAAATGGCTGATGTCCTGAAAGGTATTCATTTGATGCGACTCGGTACATTTTTAGCCTCATCAACAGGTAATAGCAGCACTTACACTGTAGTATTATCCACGACCGAATACAGCATATCTAATACTTAATATTCCGAAATACAGAGTTTGCAGATATCCAGTCAGTAAGACTTCATGGTCTTAAAGTTTTCCCTCAAGAGATTCATGCTTCCTACCCATCTTCACAGATGGGGAACTTTTCTGCCAATTTATTATTCATTGCATCTAGGGCCAAGGGAAAATTAATTCCTAACATGAAGATATTTGCAAAGGCATGAAAGCATTCTCATTTTCCTTAATCTCAATGGCAGGGGCAAAAAGAAAGCCAGCCGTACATCAAAGGACCGTGTTTGTTTGCTTAGCCACTTGCAGTCACTTAGATTAGGTCCACGTCAACCTCTCACGCGATCTGTGTTTTAATTTGTGTGATCTTGACATTTCTTTGCCTCAGTAATAGATCTTGTTTCCAGTGGAATGGACACAATTCTATTTTATGTTATCCACTCTGCTGCAACCAAAACTTTGTTGAAACTGGATGATTCCTTGAACTAATTCAACCTGTTGATTGTCAATAGTCATTTGATATATTAATGCCGTTTCTCCTGGAAGTAGCAGGCTCACTGTGGGTGTATTTTGAAACAGTGTCCTGATATTAACGTTCTGCACTACCATGCCATGCCTTGAAATTATATCCCATACTTAAGTGGCCACTTAAAAAATCTCCACACGACCAGAAAATCAGGTTCCATGAAAGCACTGGGGAGCAACAGGGTATCCTGAAGTGGAACAAAAGTAATTCTAAGCTCCGGTAATGAGCTCTAATGCTCAATTACCAAGTAATAAAATTGGCCTGAGGGTAGCTGCAGAGGAAAGGCCATGTTGTTCCCAAAACAAAAGAGTTTATTGTCTCTACAGAGTCAGCATATCATTCTCAGCTCCGCATGAGAAGACTTTTATCAGTCTGAGCTGTGCATTACGAGGCATAGGTGCAATTCCTCAGCCACAGATTTAATCAGGCTTTGTGATGCCTTGAGCTGAACTACGGAGGTAATGTGCTTCAGTCACCATTATCTTTTGAGGTAGATTGTTACTGAAGTGTTGAACATCTGGAAATGTGACCTGTTGGTATGATCTGAAGCAGCCTGTGGATCATACATGAAAGTTAAGGGATCACGAAAGTCAACAAAGAAATCTCATGATCCATGAATGTCTAACTCAATTTCTTTGCAAATTCATCCAACAGTTATCATCATGTTTTATTCTGGAACAAATTATTTTACTAAGTGACAGAAATACCATGCTTACAAAGACACTGTTGTGCCTGTCATGACTACAAAGGGTAAATGATTAGCCTACTAAAATTAGTATCATTTCAAATAAGGGTATTAGGTTATTCATTTTTTCTAAAAATATTATTATTTGAAATATAATATTTCGTTTGAAAACTCAAAACAAGGTGGTAGGTCAATATCAGACAGACAATTCTGCAATTCCTACATCACCAGTGTTTCTAAAGAAATTACCTTCAACAATATCTGCACGACACTCCAGTGTGACTGAGGTAGAGGTAAGATTCATCTCTGTCTTCACATATCTGCATATAAATGCAGAATCTGTAAGCACGGACAAGATTTGGGTATCGGAAGTTTCTTGGAAGATGGATTCTGCATTTCATTAACTTTTTAAGTTATCTGCAATTGTATGGAGATATGTGTTAGCTAAATCATTCAAAACAATGACCAGTGCACACAAGAGGAAGTCTTGGCCTGGATATCTGCCATCTGTCATCTGGTTATCTGCTGGCTACACTGGAAGCCCTGAAAAATAACCATTTCTCCCAGTGGCAAAAACATCATCAGACAATAGCTGTTCTGAGATTGGGGAGAGATTTTGTTTATTGCAAATGAAGGTTACTGTTGGCACAACTAAAGCATTTGGATAGTGAAGCATCTTTACAATTAAAAGAAAGGGCAAACTTGAATTGCTTATCTGTGGATTAAATATTGTTCTTCTATTCTAACACAACTTTTTGGACAGAAAATGTAAAAGTGTGTGGTCAAAGCAGTAAATGAAGTACATAAATATTTTTATTCAGAAAATGAAAACAGCACAGTAATAGAATGAAACATATCCAATGTCATAAATAACATTCAATTCTTATTCTTAATATAAATGTTGATTTATATATATTGTGCAGTTAATTCGCTAGGAAATAGCTTCTGAAATTGCATTTTCCAATTTAACATGAATTTCAATCATCACTTTCCCAGCATATTCATCACTGATAGCATAATAATGTTCCATCCACATTTTAAATGGTGACAGACTTACTTCCCCTCGAATATTTATTATACTACATTATTAAATTATGCTCAGCAGTTACAGCTTTGTTTTCTTTCGCTTTTTTCACTCTCATTGCAATCTGAGATACCCAGTGGCATAAAATACCATTAACTTCGGTCCCTTGCTGCTGGCGCTATGTCTGTCTGATACCATATATTTAACTCTTCTGTTCCAAGCCAAGTCACCCACCCCTCCTCTCTCCCTTATTCACTAACTGACAGAGACTCTCCCCCTCTTTCACACATAGGCGCAGGGCTCCCTCATCCCATCTCTTAGAGAGAATGGGTAATTATATAAACAGCTTTCAGCGAGGCAGGGATTAGGTCCCAGAGAAAGTGATGCTGTCTAATGTTGGCACATTTCTATCACATGCTGAAAAATGGGCTCATGAGTATGCCATAGAAAGAGCCAGAAAGAACATGGCGAAGAGCTGTGGGATAGCAGTAGTCGTATATGTGAGCAATGTTGCTCCCAATGCACTGTTGATGTTGCAACAGATTATTTGATTAATTTTGCTGGTTAGCTGACAACACTTTACAACACATTTAACATGCAGTGATGAGGGTGCAGGTGCGTTTTTAAGCTTAAATACCCACCGATTGCAGGTGTCTGCTCTGGCTGATGTGTCAAGATGCCTGCTGCACCCACACCTGCACATGCAACTGCTGTGTCCTCCCAGTCTATGCTTCAGTGCATTCAAGTATGCAATTTGATTCAATTCATGTTGAGAATGATGCATTTAGAATCACAGAATATAAAGTTGAACATAGGAGGAGGATACGCATGAAGCTTGAATTGCTCTGTGTTCAAAGTCACGGCAATAATTACGGTATAGCTGGGAAAAAGGCAGAAGACTCCGACTTCCCATGCTTTCAGAGTAACCACCCGCTGATTCTGTGCCTCCTTTCTGACAGAGAGAGGATCTTTTGCTCACAGAACTACTTCTCAGACATTAAGAAATCCCCGCACAGACTTCAGAAGTCAGGCTTTACAGGTAATTGAAGCACTGTGCCAGACGTCACTGAAAAGTACCCACATCCTTCTGAACACAAACATAAAGAAGGGAAGACAAGGAGGCAAAAAGAGGAAGGCATGGTCAGAAATGGATAGAGATATCTTCATGAAGGACCAAGACGCCTGCTGAGACAGTTTTCCAGGCGGTGTTCCTTCTGGCAGGGGGTATTTTCTGAGATTACACAGAGAAGATAAAATGTCGAGCTCCATCCCTGAGCAACCTGAGTACAATATCAGGTGTCAAATAAAATGTTCCCAGGACAAGAATGAACACGAAGTCTGTAAAGTGTACTACAGAGGGGCAGTGGATCCTGCCACAAAACTAAGCTAAGCAGATATGCATATGGTGTTCAAGGCAAGACTAATAGAATATACAGGACTCATTAAAAGTTTAGTTGGAAACACTTTGCTGTGGCCCTTTGTGATTCACTGACCAAAATAGATCTTCGATACTCGAGATAATTTAGCATTATAAGGCACTACGAGCCCTTCCCTACTCTAACTGCAACTATTCATAGCAATTATAGAGCTTTGTAATGTACTAGGTGCAGTGGGATAAATGTTATGCATTAAAGGTATTGTGACACTTCATCATTTTAAAGCAAAAAAATTAAGCCAGTTTACAAAACTCTCCAAAATATTCAACTTTAACAGCTGCGCCCACAAGTCATCCACACAATGAACATCGAACCTTCACATTTCTATTACCTTTTTAAACTGCCTCAATCAAGAGAGAACGCCGACGACCTTGGACAACTTTTAAGTGTGCTTGCCTCATTTTAACAAAATGGTTTTCATTAAATGTGAATTGAATGTCAAAACATCAACATCAAAACCGCTGCAGAGTTACAAAATGTAATCAAAACATACATTAAACTAGAAAAACACAAGGAGAGTGCAGACCTCCACAAAGGCCAATACTCTTTGCCTCTATGATATGCAAATCTCCAAGCACAACCACTATATATGTCTGGGTATATTTCCCAAACTCAGCAAAGTTGGAACATTTTTCCATAGTATCTCTATGGTGGAGTTTATTGCAGACAATTTACATATGGATGTCACATGATACGTGTGGTTTTACATTTCCATAGAAATGAACCAGCCCAAAAACATAACCTCTTTGATGGAGATAGTAAAATACATGGATATGGACATGGATAATTTACTGGTGTGTACCAAAGTAGTTAATGTAAGAAGCACTGAGTTTGCGTTAACCTGTTGAGCAGTTGTTACCATGGTTACAGCTTGCCTGTTTACCCTCACTGCATATACATGAGCTGAAATGCCATTGTTCTAAGCACATAGATATATATATATTGAAAAAGAAGAACGGTTCTGCGTCCTGTTTATGACAAAGAGTCAAAAGTGATTTATATTTTTTTGCAGCGGAAGTAAGTTAACTTACATAAATGATGTAACTGATGTCACCTATAACTTATGAGACTGTATGTTGTTATTTTTACCTAAAGTATTATCTTTTCCTTACCATAATCAGGTAGTTTTGGTGCCTGAGAGAGTCCTGCGCTGTTGCTCTCCTTGAGGTTTCTTCGATAGTTCAACATTTTGGTAAATACAAATATCAACTAATTTGTTTTCTTGCACACAACATTAATATCTGCCTGTCATACATTACATGCTGCAGTGTTATAGAAGGTTGTGCGCTGCTCTGTTTCTTGGCTGGGAGCTGTGACCTCTTGGATTCTGGTCACTGTGGGCTATCCAGGGATCCAACAGACAATCCAAGCAAGAAAGCACATATGAATATTTCCAAAAATGTATTTACTTTAAGTATTCCTTTAAGTATGGGATTAAAGCTTAATGCTACACAGTGATTGAGAAGCCATATTAATGTATATTATCTGCACCCTCTGTCTCTACTTTTTGACCTTTTCCCTTGTTTTTGGTGCAGCAGAATGACTTTGCCTTTAGTCATTTTTTGTCTCAGTTTTGCAGATGGGATTCTTCCATTTTAAATAAATCCTTTAATGGCGCACCGAAGCCCTTGCTGTTGGCTACTGTCTCTCACACATTACAGGATATTACACTGCAGAAGGTGATCTACAGAATGAGAGCTGGATATTGATGAAAAAAGTTGTCCAACATAGCTAGCAGTAACTAAGTTCCTTCTGTACATGCTCCCTATGGAAGCATCATAATCACCATTTAAATGTTTCACAGAGGACGGTCATTTCAACTACTGAGGATGCCATAAAGATCTGTGGCTTTAAGATCAGTGTCAAATGTGGCTGTTTGGATGAAATCTGTGAAACATGCAGACAGCGATAAAAACTGCAACTCCCCCATCAAAATGCTAAATCACAGGCCGTAATAAGATATTTATGACAGTTTGACGGCCGCTTCTTCAAGTCAGAGTTACGTCACATCGAGCCACAGCAGTAGCTGCAGATACAATCTTTCATTAAATACAATGCCAGTCCCCTCTCTACTGTTCATGAAAGGCCGTGTCAGCGGCTAATCCGCCATTATAGACATCATTTGAGGCCTGATAACTTGTCACAAGCAATTCCCCACTTGCGTGTAGCAGAGACCCTAAAGGACAATCTGATAGTTACCCAATCAGAGGTCCAAGAAATACAAAGGTTGTCTGAGGGTGTGCACAAGACATTTGGTTGAAAAACAAGGCTTGGAAGCAGGCGGATCTAATTCCTATTCTCTTCCCTTCGCAATTCTTCAATTAAATTGTCAACTATCATCTTAGCTGCACAGACAGACAACTGGAGAGCGGGAGGAAGTAAATTAAGGATGGATTTACAGCCGTGGATCCATCCAATGTTATTTTGCCCCAGAGCCAACCTTGGTGATATCAAAGGAAAGCGTGATGAAACGCCTCCAAATGACACACAATGAATCAAACCGGAGATAAATGTTGCCGGAATTACTCAAAGAAACAGACCTACGAACTGATGTTCTGCAACCGGCAGGTTACAGTAACCTTTGAGTTTCCTCACTGGTTATGAAAACGAAGTGTAAGGAATGTTTGGTTATATTTAGTTAAGGATTCGGCTAATTTACAAAATAGAAGAAAATGTGAATTTTTATTTTCATTGTCTGCCATCTAATTTAAAACAGTGTGTCCCCTTTTGCTCAAAGGCAATAAACCTGCTGTACAACAACCAGATGGCACTGCTTTACACCAGACCAGTAAACACTCGCGACAGTTGGGTGACGTACTACGAGTTGGGTGGTGCCTGGTTTTGGCTCAGAGTCTGTTTTGAAACAGGAAACACTAAGGCAATGGCTACAAATAATATCATATATAGCGGAAACAGCATAC
This sequence comes from Pagrus pagrus, assembly GCF_965226575.1. NCBI lineage: Eukaryota > Metazoa > Chordata > Actinopteri > Spariformes > Sparidae > Pagrus > Pagrus pagrus. The sequence continues at coordinate 18,150,617 of NC_140194.1, forward strand.
TAAAATATATTTTTGAATACTTTTTAGGCGAGAAATAGGTAATAGTAACAGAATATTTCATCAACACTGCCTAACAGTTTTTTGGATCGGTTAGATGCCCATCAGTAGATCTGGATGTGCGCGTACAATATGTAGAACAATTTGTAGTTGACACAACAGACATAAAATGCAACAGGTGACGTATTTTAAGTCATTTGGTAGATTTTTGTCCGCCGAAAGTGGGGTGCTCTGGGTGCAGGCAAAATGCAGAGAAGTTTAACTTTGTTCATTTGCATATACTACCAACATTGATGTGACACAGCGGTGGTTAAAAAATTGAAAATATGAGCTTCTCAGATCAGGTCAACACAAGATTCCTATTCTAGATTGCATGATATAGACACTTCAGTGTAGACTTATTGGTTGCTGTTTGTATGAACCAGACTTTTATTCTTCCGTCACTCTGGGTTTCGACATCAATACATAAACATGAATCTATTATTTCTTTTCGACAGGTGCCAAGTGAGTACCTTGGACTCACTTGGCACCTGTCGCAGCAAAACAAATTACTTTATACTTAAAAGACAAAAGAGATGAATGGAGGGATTCTCTCTTTTTCAAGGCAGCGAATAGTAAATAACAGAAATGACCTCATGACATATTGAAAACAGCATCACTACAAGGCTCCACTGACTACTATCAAACTGTCATTGCTATCTGTAGATACTTTAATACTGACTGCTACATGTTTGATTACAAACACCAGCACTTACAATGTCCGTCATTTAATACTGCGTCACTCAAATGTGTTCAAGCTTCTGTGTCAACAGGCATCTGCCCTGCTTGAGTGTCCTTGAGCAAGGTTCAGAGCCTCACCTGCTCAGGGAAGGCTGTGCTGCAGCCGAGCCTGACCTCTGACCTCCCCGTGGAAGAAAGTAACAGAAAAGAGACTTTTTTTGGGTTCAGTTGGGTACCAAAGACAGCCTGAGGGAACACTCTCAACCATCAGAATACCAAATAATCCAGACAAAGAGTGAGGACGTAGCCTGAAAAGCCTTTGCAATCTGCAGGAGTTGTATCTATCAGTCTGAGAGCGATGGATGAGATGGGACAGGTGAAACTCAATTGACTTCACTTACACAAGGCCAGCTGCTTGTACAGGTGTTCTCTCTGCTTATGGCAAATCAGATCATTCTTTCTTCTCTCATCACAGCTAAATCCCCCTGCATAGTATACACACAAGATAGACTTTAATCAGAATGTATAATTTGAATTTGCATATGGTAAATACACTGTAGAAAACAAGCATTAGAGCGAGGATATTAGATTAGACCACAAGATTTTATCCTCTTCCACCAACCAGAGTAACATAAATGTTGGCCAGCAGGCACAGCTCAGTCTGGGTGTCGCTCTAACTCACACATGACCTAAATGGAGAATTAATTAAAACCTTAATTAAGTCTACACACGGGGCATTATGAACAGGCCGCTAAGAATACTACGGTGTTGGGTGGCTGGGTCCAGAAGTAGAGCATCAGCATTTGTGCAACTCCACATAAACAAAACAAATGACGTGTCACAAAGAATGAAGCAGGCTTTCGTTTAAAAGGGCTGTGCAAATAATCCAGCTGACTTAGCGTTTGTAACTAAAAGAGGGAGAATGAGAGATGAGAGAGAAGGACGAAGGGGGAAAGAAGGAGGCACAGTGGCAAACACAAAAACAGGAATGGCAAAGGCAGAACGCTAGAATATTAATGAGCGCAGTCTGTGTCCTCTTGGAAAGCCTGTGAGTCACACAGAAGTCATGAGTTCGACTTTAGGCTTGGACCCAGAAGATGATGAAAAATAATGTCGGAAGAATTTTTTCCTTCCAGGGAATTATGGGTGTAGAATTTTATCTTATTGGGTTTAATCTGTTCTGACAGATAATAAACCTTTGGCCATGACTTGTGGCGTCAGTACACTTTGCTAAAACCTATACAGCAACTATACAGTTTTAATTACTAACTTTAGCAACAGTAAACTGCCCAGGAGTGATAGCTGGAGTAATTAATAATTCATAAGTTTGTGCACTTAAGTTGTTCATAAAGACATGCTGTGCTACAGAGCTTCAGTGCCGGTGCATGACGCTGCCACAGCCACATCTTCCTCCTTAAAAATGTGTGATTGATCAGCATTCCTCTATACTGTATATCATAAATTAAATGATGGAATGTAAAACATTAACACCTTCCTTTTCACAGCAGAAGGCAGGCTTCTCTTGTGTCTCACAAACCTGAAGTTTGTGGCCGTGATCTCACAGTTCGTTTGTCATAACCCTCACTGTCTCATACAGATGCACAAGGTTGTATCTGTGTGCGACAGGCAAAGCTTTTCTGCTAGGAAGCCTTTCTAACGTGGTTAACATGAAACAGCCATTTAGTTTGACTAACTTTAGGACAGAACTGTGGATGTTTGGTTTCACACAGCACTGCGTCAATCTGGTGTTGCAAAGACAGTATCAACAGGTGCAATCCAATGCTGAACCCACACTATGGCCATCCACAAAGGGTATTCAATAAACCCCTTAAGTCAAGTATGATTTCATCTCAAGGGGTGAAATTCAAATCAGCAACACCTTCAGAGTGTTGTTTTTCTGTCTAGCCCTGATGCAGTCAACTTTCTCTTCTCTGCAGGGCGGTGCAGACTCCACTGTGTGTTTTCTGCTCAGCTTGTTTAGTTGCCTAAGCATCAGGATGGTTCTCCATAAACACAGCAGAACCCCAAGCCTCTCCAGCAGGCCAGCAGGCCAGCATGCATGCGACCAACGAGAGCCACCACTTGCCCTTGTGGAGCCCTACAAGCCTTGATCCAAATCCAAACTGACACCTCATAAACAGGTTGTCAAAAGGCTTTACCTTGATTTTGTCTGTCATTTTGTCCAACTGTCTCAGTCTCCACTAGACCTCAGTCAATAAATTAATTACATCCAGTGAAGATGGTTGATTGCGGGTCCTGCACACTGCCTCCTTTAATACTACGTCTGTTCTTCAGACATCTCCTTTCTAGAATTCTGGACATATTTTGCCTGATTCTGAATGATCAAGAAGCAGCCAAAAGGGGTTTTCAACCGAGTTAATGTGATGAATAAGTGGAGATTTGTTGCATTTCGTGCAATCTTGCAGGCTATTAATAGACTCCCAAAATCAAAGCGAGGTGGAGTCAATAGGCCTAGATGGTTACACACATGTCGGATACATCCACAGCAGGATGGATCTCTTCTTTTGTTATGATTTCTTAATTTCAAAAGGCAGGGATTGAATGGATAATAGGTATTTTCCTTCAGCTCTTTGCTTAACTAAGTACATTTCAATTGCCCATTAAAATGCAAATTGTTTCATAATTGAGCACAGGGGTGTGCTAAATGTTGAACACAGCTATTGTGTTTGCATAGGTAAATAAAGAAACACCAGTTAGTGATCATAGCACATGGATTACCATGCCTAAATTGGTGTGTTACATTGTTAAATTATGTCTCTTTTGATTTTAAATGAATTCACAAACAATATGAGCAAACTATAAGATGACGCATTTGCATGCAAATATTAAATGACTTGTACCGAAGGTATTTTTGGTGACGCTTTGCACTTTCTACAGCCGAGACAATTATGTTTTCCTAAAGAATAATTAGCTTGTGTTGAATATTTTTAATTTGCATTAATAAGCAGCTTGTACTCCCTTCTACCTGCGTCTGTGACCACACATACACAAAAGGATGAATGCTGGAGAATTTCGATAAACCTGCCGGCTCTTTCAACCAACTACAGTTGATTATTGTTTATTTTGGCCACAATTCCTGAGACATTGAGTCAATTTGAATATTATAATAAGTAACATTAAGTGAATAATGATAATATTAAGTTATAATATTAAGTATTAAGTAAGTCCAACCACACAAGTTGGAGCTTCCTCAAACCTGAAAAGACAAGGCAAACCACACATAAATAAAGTTTCCATCAATGTATAACTGACTCAGTAAGTTGTAACTAGCAAGTATTTGCTGCCAATTTGTGCTGAATGGGCCAAGAAAGGAGTTATTGGTAAAGTGGACTGTGCAGTATAGCCTTCAGAGGTGAGTGGTCAGGTTAAGTTACAGTTTGTTATGTCTTCTCAAAGTTACAGCCATAGAAAGGATTTTGGATGAGTCAATGATAAAAGACTCAAGAAAGGAGAACTGTGTGCAGAATAAAAACCAATAAAGTTATCATATTCCCCAGTACTGCTGTTAGGCAGTAGTACTAGACACGTGGGAATGCATTTGTGAATTTATAAATCTCAAACACTGGAACAGCGAAAAATCACAACCATAACCTTTGCCATCATGTTGCTAAAAATAATTTCCCACTATTAAGGTCCCAAAATACTTGAGGCTGATAAGGGAATTCTATGATGAATTACTTTTAATTTTCTTTTGGTAAAGATAATGTCCAGCTATAGCCGACCACTGGTGTTTCTAAAACAGTCTCATAACACACTGTTATGGACCATTGAGAAATTCCTTTTGATTTACCATCCATGCACATTGCTAAGGAAAGGAATTCACAAGAAAAATAAAACGAAAAAATGTAAAATATGCACCAAATTAGACCCTCAATTTCAGAGCTAGATGTAAAATCCACTACCACTAGAAGCAAAATAGAGTTTATGGCACAAATTTCTTGCCGAAGAGTGTTAAAAGCCTTTTTCCCACAGATGATATGTTGACTCGTCAAACGCAGGTGTTACTAATAACATGAATAATGGCTCGGTCTGATTTTAGTTTTCCAGTTCCAGGGTCACGGTATTGTTGACTCACTGGTAGGGCTTACTGGCACACTTAAATGGAACTAAGCCATTGTTAACATTATTAGACACACCTGTGCTTTTTCCTGCTGTGGGAAATCAAAATGTCTGCTGCCAACAGAACTGTTTCATTATCTTTAAAGCTAGATACAATAAGAATGGAAGAAGTTTTCAGATTATTCTGACTTGTTTGCTGGCAATTATTCATTTGGTTTTGTGAAGGCGCCAATCAAATAACATATTTTCCATATCTTGCAGAACAAAGAACATGGAATTACCACTGTTTAATGCATTTGTCTCTTACCAAAGAATAAAAAAAACAAATGGCTAAATTGGCAAAAAAAGAGAAAAATAAAGAAAGGTTGTATTCTGGATCCTAACAAGAGGAAACCTATTTAGTGGCCTTTGAGACTTTCCCCCAAGCACCACTTTGAGCTTTAAAGTGACTGTACTGGATCTCCTGTGTTTGCTTAATTCATTTAAGTGACTGTGCTGCTGACTTGACAGCCAGTTCTGGGGAAAGTGATGTTGTAATGGAGGTTAGAGTCAGTGTGGATTGATAGGCTGGGCACTTATTTAAAGTCATGGCTCAAACCCATTTCTAATTTTTACCTACCTACCCATCAGTTTCAAGTGCCCTCTTGCTCCTCAGAAGAGAGTTACAAGGGGTATTGGTTGAAATTTACCTCTATGAAATGAGACAACCCTTCTAGAACCTCGTACTGGCACACTCGGTTGTTGTCGATGGCATTTATGCATATTTCCAATATGCCTTCTTTAGCTGTGATGATTTCTCTTGTGTTACTGTGGCAATCCGGGTATTATCACACTGCTTTGTTACCTGACTACTAAAGGTGTTTTATAGGCTAACATTAGGACCCATGCTCCCACCATGCCAGTCTGCACTGATATTAGTGGAGTGGTACCAACTGCATCAACTTTGCTGCCGGTCTGTAGTTCAATTTGTGCATCCTTTGCTGTCAAAGGATCAAATGCAACATGGACATTCGTCAAAATGTGGAACAGTCATGCACAAATCAGCATTAACAATGAAATGCTAGCTAGTTAGCTATTTAGCTACCAAGACATTTACATCCGAGGATCAGAGCATACCAAAGATACCAAAACAAACTCATACCAATTGTTCTACACTAGTTAAAAAGAAAAGGCCCTACAATGAAATGACGGAGCTCTCCTAGCCATTGGTTTGTGCCTATGATAAACCTGTTTGGAAAGCCATGTAGCCCTAACTAACACAACGCCCCGGAACAGCCTGACGCTCCGAAACCCCTCCATTCCGACACACCCATCTCTGAAACACCGCTGTTCCGAATCCGACTTTCAACTTCCAATTACTTCCCAATATGGTTAGGGTCAGGGGTTCCAAAATAGCCTTTTCGAAATAACGGGGTCTTTAGAAAACATGGGAAACCACGCCATTACGATGAATGGAAGTCTATTTTCGGAACAGCGGGGTTTTCGGAAAAGCGGGGTGTAACCACTATGCCCTACCCCTCTATTCCTACAAGAACTCAGAAACTCTACCCCTAAGCAAGAATTTGCAAAACGGAGGCGTAGGGCTGAGTGGTAAAGGCAAGGGGTGTCTTGGGATTGGGCCCATGTCTTGCGTCTGAATTCCCAGTTAGTCATAAACAATATTTTCTGTGCACATCCATGCTCCCAACATGAATAATTCGTTGCACCATGCTTCTGGCCACCATCGGGACAAACTGGCAAAAGAATTATACTGATAAAACAGATAAGAGCCGTGTTTAGAAATTCAAGGGTCAGCGTGATCCTGGAAGACACATGCTTTAACTTATCAAATGCTCAGTGCTCTTTAAGGCCATGAACCGAGCATTTCTCATGGAACGTGACCCTAAAATGGGGAAGCCAGTAGGGTCATTATAGCGTGCCACAATGTCAAAGATGTTCACACAACACATTCATGTATGCCCGCAGTACTGAAAGATCAACAGATTCACCATGAAGGCATTCTTGATGCTTGTCCCAGCTAATATCCGTCTGATTATCCTCCAAAAAACCCAAGCAGGCCACACAGCCCACCACGATACAGCTGCAGGATTTATTGAGAAGAAATACTGATGCAATGTATCTGAGCAGTTGTGGGTGGCGTAGTTGTGGGGTAACTCCAGATTATAGGAATGTGATTTTGAATTGCACCTCAGGGAATACCTGCATACGAAGCCGACAACTGTCTCAGAAAAGGCACACTAAAATACTGAACCATGGCTGTACACTAGCCTGAGCAGAATTAAAAACAGGCAGGCGGCAGCCGTTGAGGTTGCTGAGGAGGTAGAGAGGAGCCCTCCATCAACTGAGAGTAGAATTGGAGAGGAGGGGCAGAGTGATGGAGATGATTGTAAGGAATACTAAGTAAGGGGCTTCAGATTCTGCTACCATCTCATTCACGGCATGGTATCAAGGCCTACACTGGGGTTATCACACATGAATTATAAGGACAATGTCGAGCTGACAACTTTCATTCAATGGAAAATGATGGAGACATTACATAGCTATTAGTGACTACAGGTGAAACTCTGTAGAACAACTTGTGGAGTCATGTCATAGATGCAGCTGGCTGCATAAGCACCAGGTTATTTTTGTGTCACACGCATGCCCAGTTCATCAGAGTTGGGTCAGTGACTAATTGACTTCCTTTCAATTAGTTTGTTTGTTTTAGCCTGTCCCTAGTGTAAGACTGGCAGAGTTCGCTCCTTGGAGACATTCTAATCGGTATCTTACATAAACCTTTACCAACACTTTTTTTTTTTCTAATATAACAGAGAAGAAGGTAGATTTCATTGTCAAACACAATTATTCAAATTTAAGAGAGTAAGCTTTCCACACAAAAGTGGTCCATTTAAAGTTCCATTCATGTGATGTGTTCAATCCACTTTTAACTCAGTATGACAGCACTTTAATTAAGCCAACATGCAATAATTAGAGGCAGCAACACCCTCCTTTACTTCTTGTCTCATGATAAGTCAGCGGCCTGGTGCGCGTGTTATAAGCACTATTACTCAGGCGTTTGCTTTCATGTCTAAGTGTTGGGTGGCAGTTTAGCACATCCTTTGGGATGCCTGTGTTTGGATAACGGCATGCCATAAATGTCAGCCGCAGGATTAGTTAGCTGGGCCTTGTGCTGAATAAATTATCTCAGTGCATCAATGTCTTTATACCTATGTGGCTTCTGTTTCATGTTCATTAGTTCAATATATTAAAAGTGATTTGGCTAAGAACAGCTACCAATTTTTACAGTATATTACATCATTTTCAGGCCGTCAAGGTGGGTTTGCCTTTGGCACTAAGAGATGCTAATGTGTTTGATTGAAAACTGATTAGGAGACATGTTTTTAGCTTATTAGCTAAATTTTGAAACCTTTTACAACAATTGGCCAATTTATGGGGGGGTGTTTTAAGTGCATGGGAAAACGTGTAAATGGCATATTACTCATCTTTTGTTCTACAGAATATATTAAATGCCAATTCTAAGACGCATTAGATCACACACATTGGCCTATTGTTCAGCTCGCACACCAGCAGCATTAAGACACATCACTGTTCTCTTTCCCACGTCCACATGCATTAATGCTCCAGGAAAGCAGCAGCCTGGTCATACTTGCTCATCCCAACTACTTCTGTCTGTGTGGTGTATCCATTGTAGAACATAAGCATCAAATAATGCAATTCCACACGGCAAGTTTGTGTTGCCCTTAAAAAAACTCCAGTTTGGCAAGAAAAGTCAACTTCAGTGGGTCATAATCACACAAATAAAAAGGACCACCTTGATGCATGCAACTTCCTGTATGTGGCACTCATCCCCAAGCCCAGTGGTCCTAATGAAGACATAAATCTTTAAAGACAGGTCCAAAAGGCCCAGTGATTTTTGTTGGGGACTTTTTCACATTTGGTGCTGCTCCACTGAATATTTATCGGACCAGAATGGTGTAAACTGGATCAAAATAACCCACAGTGCTTATCATCATTGTGAAATGAGGATGAAGCACACATCAATTCAACTTTGTATCTCATCAATGTGTTTATCATACTTTTTGGGCAACAGTGGAAGTCTACGGCACAGAGGAATAAAATATATCATAGTTCTTGATATATTTAATTGTTAGTAACATCAATTAATGGATGTGATTTTTGGATGTGTCTTTAGAAATCACCAGCCTTGTCTATTAATTTCCACAAGGATATTTGTTAGTACTAAAATTGTTTTTGGTTTTTTTCAGCTGATACCAATAACGGTTAATGACCTGTAGTTTATGCACACCTGAGGGTAAGAAGGGTTCATTTCTTTTGTTGGATTCTCGATCAAATCTTAAAACCAATGGAGAATGTGCTTTTGAGGTTGTGATTAGTTTTGCTGTTTGTTTCATTTTGTTTTCTTGCCTATATATTTTTATTTTTCATTTTATTTTATGTTAAACATGTTCGAAATGAAAAAGAAAACAGAAAAAAAATAATGGATCAAGATCCATTTGTTTGGACGTGCCGTTGTGTATTTTTTTTCTATTATTCTTTCTGCTTTAATTGTGTTTTATGTCTGCATCTATGTAAATGCTTTATTGCCTCTGTGAAGCAATTTGTGACTTCTCCGCTCTCAAAATAAAAATATTTAGTTATTTACTCATTTAAACCAAGACACATTCTCTCTAGTCGTACAGTAACACTGTTATATTATGGATGAGGTTTGGGTGAATAATCCAGATTAATGAGCACCACCTGAGGAGTTTGTCCGTCACGACAAAAACCCTGTGTGAACCTTCAACTCTCTTTCTAGCCTGTTCCTGTTGTGCAGTGTCTCGTTCACCTGCAAAGGCTATGAAATATGACAGGACAGACAGGCCCTGCCATGACCCGTGAATCACGCTCTCTCCCTCCCGTTTGCTCTCGCTCGATCTCCCCTCTCTCTCCGGGGTGAATTATTCAGCAACAACAGCAGCAGGAGGGGGTGGAAAGGTACATTAGAGAAGTTTCCTAAAATGTAGTGCTGAGGACTGGACGATAGATCACCCCCACCCCTCCACACCCTTCCCCCCAGAGATCTTTATGGGCCAACCGGCAGCAGTGGAGTAGCCAACGCCTGCATCCTGCTGGTGTGAATTACGGCAGCTCAGGCGGGGCTGCCACCCACCAGGGACAATACTGACTGCTTCTTCGATGAAACACACACACTGATTAGCAGCCCATATCTTTATCTGGATTAAGTGAGCAGAGCCGGCCATCACCTGTGTAGGTGTGGGACTGATTTACAGAACTGTGTGTGTGGGTGGGTTAGTGTGTATGTATGGATGATTTTGAGCCTGTGTGGGGGTAAATTAGATTTATTTTCTCTCCAGGCAAAAATAGACTATCATTTTATTGTTATACATTTTATCTGACCTTTACATTTTTAAGTTGTTGGTTTTTTTTGTAGAAAATGTGCCAATCGGAAAATGAGAAATTCTGTGCAGTGTGTGTTGGTTTTCGCCAATTTATCTCACGGACCCTGGCTCATTACATGCAACATAACATCATGCATTGCTGTCTCTCACTGTGTGTTTGGTGAGAACCAAAATCAGCAGTTTTCAAATCATACACATTGTGACAGCGCAATTATACAACATAGATGGCAAACCATATTAAAGCATTGTTTTATGCTTGCAATTAACTGTTACCTGTAAAATCATCTAAATGTATTGGATATACAGTATTTCCTCCATACACAACAAATTCAATTGAGTAGTTTACTGTAGAAAGTATTAGACATAGCAAATGTGCATCTGATGAGTAATGTATCATTAAAAAAATACTTTTTTTTGTTACAGTTAAAACAGAAATACAGTACCTAGAAGTTACTGCATTTTACTTAACAGTTACACTACTACTGTAACAAAAATACAGGACAAAGTAATCATTGTATTATCTAACATTTTTTTAATTTTAGGATTGTTACTGTCAATAAAACATAGTGAAAAAAAACCCTGTGATTTCTTTTACAGTAATTTACTTGCCAATGGCTGCCAAACTGCCACTGACAAACAACTTACTTTAAAAAACAATCACAGTAATTTACTTGCAGCCCTGGCAGCCACTGACAAGTAGCCTAACTTACTGTGAAACAAAGTCAGAGTAATTAACAGATACTGTTCGGGCTGCCAATTAATTACTGTGATGTTTTTTACAGTAAGTTACTCGTCAATGGCTGCCATCGACACCACACCACCAAGTGTGCTGGTCAATTGTAGTGAATATTTTATATTGAGTTACTTGTAGGGCTACCAGTTAATTACTCTGATTTATTTTACAGTGAGTTAAGCTACTTGTCAATGGCTGCAAATTAGTTACTGTGAATTGTTTACAGTGACTTACTAGTCCGACCGCAAATTAATTTCTGTGAATTTCGTGGCAACTTTCTTACAGTTTGTCTGTGTGTGGGTAAATCAGATTTATTTTCTCCTCAGGAGCTTTATAGACTACTATTTTTAGTTGTAAGCACAAACCTGTGAATTATTCAGTATCCAGACTGTAAATATGCAACATGTTAAATTTGTTTTATGTAATCTTTGAGATGAGTTTGTGTTTAGAAAAATGTTTATCTGTGCAGTCTGGGTTTCAGCCCATTCATCTGAATGGGTCATTGACCCTGGGTCATTACATAAAAAAAAAAAAAAAAGAAATGGCATGCATGGCTGTCTTCCGCAGTGTGTCTATGATACTGCCATTGGTGAGAACCAAAGACAAATGTTTTCAAATCATACACATGACAGTTTGACAGTTTTAAGTTTGTCTCTTTTTACAGTTTGGGAATGACAGTCACATCTCTCTTCTGACATGTAAAATCTTATATTAGTCAACCCACAGTCAAATTCACAAAGGACCTATGACTAAAACCCACATAAAAGAAGTAAACAAAAAGTACACAGTGATGCACCCCTGGTAATGAGAGAGAAAGAAGGTTTTCATCTTTACAGGCACTATAAAAACACTTATGACACACTGCATACTTTAACAATAGTCGTTCTTATATAAGAAGATAATCAGTGTATATGAGCAACTGTATTAGAGCAACAGCCAAACTACTTATTTATCAACAAAGAAAATATAAGGAAAAGTAAACAAAAAGTTAATTCCTTTAAATTTTCTTCTTCCAACCAAAGTAGCTTCACATTTTCAGGGGAAAAAAACAACAGATAACGGGGCATAAAAACGGGGCATAAAGAGGAGTGAGTCCTTGAGGAGTGGAAGGCAAGGAGCTGTCACAAAAGGTACAGGACACGTTTCAGGTAAAGCGGTTACGACTTGTTCAGTTGTCACAACATGGTGGCTTTAATGACAAAACCAAGCTCAGTGAAGACAATGATTGGAAAGAAAAAAATCTTCCATCGTTACAAAAGCTCAAAATGTCAAAAGTGATGTCTTCTTCAGTGATAATTAGCTTACTCAGATTAAAGATCATGGCTAAAGATTTTTGTCTGTTCTACTTGAGTTTTCAGCCCCAAACATCACTAAGAACTCTCCAGGAAATCCAATTATTGGAATAAGATTATCTGGGCGTGGTTGCTCCACCAGCGTTTTATTTCCCTCCAGCCATTCAGCTCCAAATATTGGCCACCCAACCCCCAATCTCTCCTCGCCGTCTCTCATTTAAGACCTCTCTCTCAGCAGACCCCTCACCTTTGATAATAGCTAAATTCATCAGCAGGGACCGGCGAAGTCTTAAAGGAAAGGCAGATTGGACGGAGCAATCCTCGCCTGCCGTTTTTCTCCTCATCTCTGGTGGAAACCGGCAGCTATCTCTCTCCTCGCAGCCACTGGCTGGCATTCCAGCAGATGGCTGCTGTTAAGGAAAAAAAAAAATCACCGCTCCTCATCCTAAGAGTCCTTAAAGGTCAAACCCTACAGCTCTCATGACTTTGTATGTCTTTACATTTAAAACGCACAATGCTTTCTCTTTGCCTTTTTATGCAGAAGGTTATCCTGTTAACTTCAATGGAATTGTATCCAACCCCAGGAATTCAAACTTAATATGCTTTAACATGTTCTGTGTTTCACGACAAGTGTTTAATCATAGAATTTCATACGGACATACAGCACTCTGTATGATTATCCCTAAGCATTTTGACAAGGCCAGTTGTCAATGATATGTATGCAAGTGCAGAGCCACTGCAGGTGGGGAGCAAGGCCCGATGCGACCTAGGCAAGGGAGGCCCTTATCACTGACATACATATGCATGAACCAAAATACACCCTTAATAACCGTTCTAGTGCAAGTTTAATTGTGCTGCACAACTTCATAAAAATGCACTTAATTTGTGTTGCAAGTGCTTAACATGGATATAAACATGACAGCAAAAGAGGTAAATAGGAACGCAGATAAAAATGTGTGTGTGCTCCTCACTCCCTAACAGCGTGAGGACTGTGCAGCGCTAGTGCCGACAGCTAAAACAGCAGTATGCTCAAAATAAACAGTGTTAATGTCCTGAGACACTGATGTACATAAATAGGTCTTGATTTGTTTCATCTTTAAAAGCTGCACCTGATGTCACAGTCACTGGTAGTGTCAGAAGAACTATACCATATTATACCTCACCATAGTTATGCAGGTAACCAAATCACCAGAATAAATGTGAGCTAAGTACATTTCTGCAAAACCACAGATAGGTTCATGCTGTACATTTCTTGATGTCGCAACTCTGTTTGAAGAGGTTCAATGTGCTATTACTCTCTTGTCACGAGGCTGTGCTGATGCTCTGGTTAGGTTTAGGCACAAAAAACACTTAATAAAAATACCCATTTTGGTCACCACAAACACTGTTGGAGATGTCCTGAGGTCTCCCTCAAAACTGGGCTTGAGATGGCCTGACTTGCCATGAAAAATATCTGATTTTATTGCCACAAACATGACTGGAAATGTCCCGAGGTCTCCTTAAGAACACCTAGTTTTAGTCCTCACAAACATGGCTGGAAAGGTTGCCAGCTTTCGATAAAAAAAAATCAAGCGTTGCCCACTTTCAAATGGTGGAACGCAGACTGGAACTTCTGTCGTGGGTGTGAGTGTAATGACGACTGCAACTTTTGTTCTTTGACAACTGCAGCTATTAGTGCTTTTCACATTCAAACTCTGAGTCTTGTTATAGTTTTTATTAATGGTTTTGTTGGCAAACTACACACTGGCAAACTATAATGAACTTTGTGTATTTTGAGTTCTTCAGGTTCAACATCTCATTTTAGTTACACTGCATTACATGTATACAAAAACTGCCATTCATGATGGCATTGTATATCATCATTGTGGGCGGTTTTTGATCTTTGATCAGGATGGCACAGCGAGCATTCAGTGTTTTTGTTATATTAGCCTCCAGCAATAAGTACGTGGGTATGAGCATAAACTTTCACACACTTTCTTTGCAAAACTGTTGCTTGTTTTCACAAATGTTTGACCATTAGTCAGTTTGCTTTGTTATATACTGCTTTTGGCAGCAAGCATTTGCCAAATGCTTGCTGACACCAGAATAACAATCATGTTGGATGCTAATTAGACGACAATAATTTTATGGATTTTTCCCCCCTCTGGCACATCTTGTAGTTCGCTTAACTCTTTTTTTGCCGAAACACAGTAAATTGAAATTTGTCACTCGTCTTCTGCAACATTTCAGGATTTCATTTAAAATTTGTCTGACAATACTATTAAAACACAGTTCTGCAGTGAAAGAAAAGCACGTTATCTTGTCACTGCTAATGAGATCAGTCCTTTATCAATGACATTTCTGCAGTCTTTGAATTCTCCATGTGCTGAAAGTTGACCATGACTGCAATATTTGAGTTCACTCACTATCAACTCTCATTTCTCGAGCCAAAGTTATCACAGCACTTTCTTGAGGCGATGACAGTGACCCCAAAACAGACCTCATCTTGCAGTCCGTCCATGACATTTAAACTGGCCTCCAGGGAAGGAGCGAATAAACAAAGACGACAAGAGAGGGAAGAGCTGTAAGAAGTGGACCCTCGTTTGAAAAGGGTTCAAAAGTTCTGCAGGGACCAGATAGAAAGCTACATGGTCAGTCGCCTCTGATCTTTGGTCTCAGTCTTCGCTTGTCTCGCACAGTGCCGTGTCAGAGGGGCTATGATAACCATGGTTACAGTTTTCAGTTTTTCATATCCAACCATCTGAACTACGTGCACCAAGTGGTGTCCAGTGTGACCTAAAGAAAGCCTTAATAAAATTGTGATGAACTAAATGCAGTCTTGGCTTCAAGAGGTCATTGAACGCTAGAGTTTGCTGTGACTCAAGCAATGACTTTTTCAGGAATTTTATAATTAAGTCTCTACAAAAAATAAAAAAGCGGGATCTTTCTTAATCTGCGCACGTCTAGTTGAAGAGATTTCTGGTTTTATTAAGTCGAATTTGTTATCAACTATCAAACACCCTTATATCAAACTGAACATATGAGAAAAATGTTTCAGGACAGTGAGTAGACTGAAAAATTTCAGTCAGTTGGCTAAAATTGTACTATAAGACCCTGTTCATGGCACACGTCTTTACCTGGCCTTCGCCTCAGAACAACAAGTTCGGTCAAAATGTCATTTTTAAAATATATAATTTGTGTCTGTGTAAAATGAGCCTACTAACGTGAGTTCATGGTAGTGTGATAATTGTAGCTTTAATCAGTAAGACTTTCTTTGAAGACCACATCTGTAGTGCATTATGTGGGCATTCATAGTTAATACATATATGAATAAACACATAATCCTTTCTGAAGCACTATTTCAAAAGTCATAAAACATTATGTGACTTCTCGTGACTTATATGTTCAAATGTCATGTGGATGCTCTTGCTAGTTTTAATATAGAGGTCAACGGATGGGATTGTAATATCCAGACCTGTACTTTAACTGTTTTACTACTTAACACATACAGTTATTATACTGCATGGACTATTGTAGCATACTTTGAGTCTGTACTTGAGTTAATCGCTGAGGTGTGTTAAGGTGATTATGTGTGATGTATTCAGACCTCTTAATGTATAAATAAGCAATAAGACTTTCTGGTTCCTCTTGAGTCGGTCTTGAGCAGACATTAATGTTTTCTGGAGATTGAGGATTTCCAAAACTGTATAAATACACACAGAAACACAAAACCACTTGGCTAGCTCACTCTTTTCATAACTAAGATATATACTGATAAAAAATATGTTTAACTACTACATCCACAAACTTCACATGCATTATTAAGCTAGTAGTGCCTTACAACCCTCTGACCGGCACAGCTGATAAAGGACGCAGGAGTGTCAAGAAATATCAAGGCTGAACAATTTCTGTGTGATCCAAACATTTGCAATAACTCTAGTCAAAGTCAAAATTATATTGAAAAAAACTCATAACATGCTTCTAACAAAATATTCAACTTCAATCCATATTTGTTGGCATTTAGTCTTAAAAAAACATTTTCACTGCAGTCACAAAACTGTTTGCTATAGACTTGTGAGCAGCAAGCTGGAGAGCAGCCATCTAACAGCGCCATGAATTATATCCATTAAAGCAACATCATGTAGAATTTTGCATTTTGTGTGATTTGGTGCCCCCTCACAGTCCATAACAAATTTTCAGATGTAATGTAGATGCTACCTACAAACAACGTTATGCGTTGAAAGCATACATCCAACTCTCACTGAAGTTACATAGTGCAGAAACAAGTGACAGGAGGGCGAAGTGGCTGAGGCACCATTCACCCTTTTACAAGACACTAACATTAACATGATTTTGAAGCTGTTATTTTAATGTAAACATTACATTATGTTGTTTCTAAGAAAGCTGATTTAATTAATCTGGTAAATCACTTGAATGTGAGCTTCTCCATATGCAGTGGTTAAGTTCATGTTCTCAAATTGTTTTATTAAAGTTCTTAATTATTCTATACATGTAACAGCTAAAACACATAGCACAGGCAGGCATAGGATAAAGGCCCTCTGTGGTTTGTGACTTATTTTGGTAGAAACATTTTTTTAAAAATCCCACTCTGATTTTTTCATAAATCACACCTTGTATAACAACATACATACTGGCTTCTACTTCAATGTTGCCATGGAAATGCCAGTAAAGTTATATTTATCGTGATAAGCAAGGCCTGCTGTCATGCTCGGAACCACTTGTTGTTTAATTCATTATAAGTCACATCTATGTGAAAATGTTTCATGACTGTTGATGCAGTGCATCAGAAAATAGTGTGTTGTTTATAAGTGATAATATATTCTGAAGGCACTAAGAATGGCCTCATTATGCAATATAGTTGCGGTCTTTGTACAAAGTGCAACCATTATCTACTGTCACTGTGGATGTCATTCTCATAAACTCTCAAATTCAAAATGCATGGCCTCCATTCTATGCTTGGCTGATATGAAGTCATAATTATAAAAAGCCCTCAAGGTTCCCCTAGGACCACAAACACCTTGATTAATGAATCTCCAGCTCCTAATGGTTGTATTATCGTGGGACGCCCGTGTAATGTAGTGAGATCGTGATAGAGATGGTTTACTGCAGGTTAGCTCAACCCCTTGAGAGGAGGTCATTTAAAAAGTCCTTCAGGGGTTCTGTAATTAGACGCCTAGCTAATGTTCTGTGATTACCTTGAAATTGATATAAAAGGGAACTTCACATGTGACTGTGTGTTTTTACACCTTTGCATCTTAGCCCCATTATAATGTGGGCAAGAATGCTACAAAATAGAAATGAAATGCAGTTAACAGTTGGTCTCACTTTTCATAAAAGATATGGTTTCTTGTATTTTGATTACTTTATCAAAGTAAACTTTTATTTTATGCGTGAGAGAAAAAGAGAAAAGTGTTTCTCGCAATTTAAACACTGTCTGTGTCTCAGCTCAAGAGGCAACTCCTCTGCTTTACCCTGAGACTAGTGCTGCTAACAGCAGGAGCTAATATTGAAAAGGGGTAGGTGTAACCCATTCACCATCTGCAAGTTGACAGGCATGACTTTCCATTAGGATTTTGTCATGGAGCAAAAAACCTTATCAGTTTCAGTGAACAAGCCCTGAATTCTAAATTTGACTTTTTGTTCAGCTGTGTGACAAGCTGCACCCTTCACAAGCTGCCACATCTCTGGAGATGTTGACACATTCTGAATCTAAAAGCACTGATCACTACAAAAGCTGCGCTCTTTTTGCATGGTCATTTATCCTTCATCCAAGCTTCCCTTATATCATTATGTGCATCTAAAGTTGCTCTGATCTGAAATGGTAGCTTTGTTTGGTGTGAAGATGTTACTTGAGTGATTTTGTTAATTAGGCCACAACAACACAAATGAAGAGCAGATGTCACAAATTAATACTGGTCTAATGCCCAAAAACAACATATGTGACAAAACCCTCTAGAGCCTTAAGTAATTGTGACTCTTGCTGGACAGAAGCAGTGGTGGAAGTATTGTTATGATGTTTTAGAGCCACAAAGTGTAAGAAGAAGGAGTTTGGGGAGGTCAACCAAGGTCTTAAACAGCTGAGACATGTTTACAGTTTGGTCAGGTTTAGGCACAAAAATAACTTGGTTAAGGAACCATCATAGTTTGAAGTTAAAATACAATTTGGTTAATGTTAGACAAACATTTGAGTAGCTGAACCAGAGATAGCCTTTTTTACTTCCATCCTTCTTCCTTTTCAAAAACCTGGCGCCTGCATTGCCCACAATGCATCTTGACCATTCCTGTGTCATTCCCTAATTGTAACTGTGACAATAAAGCCTCTAAAACAAAATGTTTTTCTCACGTTAATCAAGTAGTTATTTTAATCCAAACTATGAAGGATCCTTGTTTGGAACCTGTCACCTACATTATGCACAATGCAACTTCAGTGACATCACTTGAGGCAATTTATTAGATTGCATTTAGCTTCCTCTGTAGCCATAAAAGGCTTTAAACTACTTTTTTTTTTAAATGCGTAAAATTGATGAAGTTACCCTTTTAGTCAGGATTGTAGTTGCCTTAACTTGACCATACTGTTTCTATGAGTTAAACTAAATCCAATAAAATGTGTGCCTGAACTCAGGCTTTATCAATATCAATATTAACCTTGTGTCTGGGGATATGGTAATGCTTTGAGTTGAGCCAAAATAAGTGGTTTAACTTATTGGGGTGTGCAAACCTGTCTGACTGCATTTATAATGCCCCATCGAATAAATTGCAAAACTATATCAAGCAGAGTCCTTAAAGCTCATTGTCTGCAATATTTTTTCTGGTTCCTATCACAGATGATAGGAATGATAACAAAACTGAGAATTAGATCCAAAATCACAATGATGCTTTCATGTCTTTGATCGTAATCTATAATACATCATAACATCAGAAACTTCACTTGGAACTTTTGCACTCGCAAGAGCTGATTGCAAAATGCAGCTCTCTGAAGACGCTGCATTGACTGAGTCCTTGCATAGCACTCTCATTTACAACCAAAAGCACCACGAGACAAATTCAATGTTATGTACTCACATTTGTCCGCAGTATGCCATTGTGATTGGTAAGCTAGCCTTTGTTGTTAATATCTTAAAAACATGATTTTCTCAACATGGAATGATGTTTAACAAGTGCTTTGATTCAATATCCGCTTTTGCCTTTTGGATATCTTTAAATGGGATGTTGGGGAGTCCTGGCCAATAATCTTGGATCAGCACTCTTTCAAGAGATGATAAGTCTGGCCAGGACCTCCCTGCTTCCATCTTAATTCCCTCTGAACTATCTGAAATAGATCCCTCAATATTCTGTGTGAGCCAAGTCTGCTGTCTTCATTGCGACATCCATCTTTAAAGTTCTTCAAAGTCTTCTATCAGGGTGCATGCCTAAGGGACAGCTCACTGCAGGCTGGATGACCCACATATTCTGCGTTGCCATCTTTATTCACTTTGGTCTCATGCTCTTTCTCTTTCCATTTACCAGGGGCCTATCTGCTCATTTACAGGCTGCTATCTCACAGCCTATCCATCATTCTGTTTTGTCCCATACAGTGGCTCGGTGTTAATGTATTTTCTTGGGGCTCTCCAACTGCGTTCCCTTACTGGGGGAGACAATCTGTCTTCCAGAAGGGAGAATTCAAATAACATGAAAAACTACTGGGTTCACTGCAAAGTCATTCCGGTAATATGGCACTTTTGTATGACGTCTTTTTTTCTTTTAGGGTTCAGGTACCGTGCAGAGTTAATTTAGTCCAAATACAGAAAGAAAATAATGTGGGAAGCCAACTAACAATGACAGCAACTCAAAACTATTATCAAATATGAAACCCTGAAATCCTGTTTGCTAGAAATATACTACTGATATGCAACAGCAAATGTTTTCAAAGAAAAGCAATGCTGGATGAAATACATTCTCTGCAATGCATCTCTCTGCATTTTTATAGTTTCATTTAGGCACATAAACTTCTTGGTTTAGCTAGTTAAGGCATTTTGACATTTTAAGACAAGATTGTGGTCTTATTGAAAAAGATTTAAATCTAATCTAATCAAAACTATGGTCTTTTCCTAACCTTAACCAATGCAATTTGTCACCTAAACCCAGACACAGTGGATGCAAATTCTTGTCTGCAGTGTCTTGCACTTCGTGCGCTCATTTTCCGCTCCAACCACATCTCAATCACAAGCATGTCATGCAAATGTAACCTTTGAAGAAAATAAAAAAAAACAATTACCAGGGAAAAGGAAGGAATGCTTTTTCCGTTTAAAATCAAATTTACCAAAAATATATTAGTTGCATATAAACGGAGTTGAAAACCACAGGTTCAGTGTGGCTGCAGTGCTTGAATTTTCATTAGCTTTTTGTTATTTGGATAAAACCAGCTCCATATTCAGAAAGGTTCAACATCACCAGTCCATTCTGAGGACTCACAGTCAGTACAAAAAGTACACCCAGTCAATATTATTTAATTCAGTCGTCTGAATCTTACCCGTTCAATAAGTAATTTCACTCTTTGACACATACCAATTTTAAGAGCCAAGGAAGAATATCTGAATGTCAGAGGTAATAAAAGAGGGAAGGAAGCTTGTGTTTGAAGGTTGACTTAACCTGAACTGCTATGTGTGCACTCTTTAAAATATAAAACGACCCACCAAGGAGAAATATCACTTTGAAGTCCTTTTGACTTTGTGCATTACAGAACAAACAATAATGACATATAGCAAAATCTTTGCTGTAAGGCCTCTCATCATAAAACTACTCAGGTCAGGTCTGTCTTTGTCTCAAGCCCATTTGACACTGCAACCTGTCTCTCTGAGTCCAGTCTGAACCCTGGTCTATCTGTATGAGAGGGACACAGGCATCTGTCACTTCAAAATACTCAAAGTGAATCACAGCAACAACCCCTCAGCATTTGTACTGCATGTCCCGCTCTCTCCCTGACTCTCACCCTCATGACTTTGCGATTTTTTTTTGTTCTCCAGCAGAGAGAAACAGGGCAGTATGCTTAAAGACTTGGACACAGATACAATCTCAAATGGCACACACTCCGCAATGCATTAGCCTCACCTTAACTGTCCCGAAGAGGCCGATTCAAAAAAGGCCAGCGCAACAATGCCTTGGGAATGCTGGCAACCAACACGAAAAGAGATCGGATCAATTTGGAGGTAAATAAGAGTGAATCTTACCTCCAGAGCAAGACAATAGACAAGCTAGTTTAAATCCCCCCAATGTGGAGGTTAGAAATGTTTTGGCCCATCACATTATGACAAATGAACCCTGAACATAAACAGGTCATTTGTCAGTGTATATTCCAAAATGACCCGGTGAGATTTCTAAGACAACATGAACTTCTCTGGCCTTACTTGGTTGTAAGGTTGAGGAATGACTAGTTAATCAGTCCCTACCCTGGTATGATGCTAATATGCACTGGCACTCAGTATATACAGAACATCTGGCCACCTGAAAAAAGCTTTTCCATGTCATAGTTTATATCAAAACTCTTCTATGATTTTCAAGTGTCTACTGAGGTACCAGTACCATTCTGCAGCAGACAGGTGCTTTTTGAATTTAAACACAGTTTTGATTCTATTAACCTGTTTGACCAGAACAGATTACTGTCAACAGCACATTCATTCAACCATAAATTAAGTAGGCCACTGTTTTTCTCTATCTAACCAACAAATACCAAGATCAAATCAAATACGGCAGCTTGGCTGGTGATTTTTAGCCTCAAACTTGTACGATGTACTTACTGCCCTACTTACCATGGTCATGTTGGCACAAAAACTACTTACAATGCCTGCTTAGACTTTCAAGATAAAGCTTGCTGACAAAGATTTAGCTAATTATGACATTTTAATCACTTTTGGATGGTTTATTAACATCGCCAAACCGTTGTGATTTGGTTAGAATTAACAAAACTACTTGGTTAGGTTTAGGCACCAAAACTACTCAGTCCTGCATCCCAAACCGCCCACCGCCTTGGACTATTCTTGCTCTTTAAACAACTGCGATAAAGGGTCGCATCCAGACATTATGCTAAAGCAGTCACGGCAGTGTCACACTTAGAAGAAGTGTATCTGCCAAAGCCACTACTCATTTTTAAATTGATCAAATAAGTTAACAAAATCAGTTGAAAACATAGCCCTGGTTTCCTATAGCAACTCAACAATACTTCCTACACCGGCACTTTATGCAAACAAGGTTGTTTAAGGTGTTTGAACAGATCATCAGTGCTACTGAGTGTTAATTACTAAACCAGACAATGTGTGTTTTTTATATTTTTTGGCAAAGCTCTCCTGTAGCACTTTCAAAGTAAGATGATGGTATTATGCATGTTGTGGGCTAATTAAATGATGCTGCTTACAAACGCTCGCTTTACACCACCTGTGGTTTGGAGATTTAGTCATCTATAACAAAGTATCATTTGATGCGCTTGTTTACTTTTCTGTATAATTGCTATTGTGTGTCTGTGTCTGCTGCAGATGAGATAGAAAGTATGAATACATGAATGTACAGTATATTATTTATGTATATGTGTAAATGAACAAACACAGAGGTCTTATTGACCTTTTACCTGCAGGTATGTTCATGTTCCTTCACTTTAAAACCATACAATCTGATCTGCTTTGAGAATATGAAAACCTACTTGTGTGGGAGCCACATTAATATTGCTACGTCTTGAAGCTTGTGTTTCACAGAAGTGCACCGACTTTTCGTCACTGTGTAAATAAAACATGGTGGTACAAACTGCAATAATGCTCCTTCTTTCTCACAGACTCATGGTTGCCAAGACAAAAACTGAACGCACGCCATGTCTTTGATCTCCTCAAGCAAAACAGCCAAAGATGCAGTGATGCAGCCAGCCTGCGTGATGTGTTGTGATGTCACCTCCGTTTATCCTTTTTTTCCCCCAGCCATGATGTTTAATTTATTGCAATGAAGGTCAGAAAAACTGTCTCATCTTAAAACAATAACCATTTATTTCACCTTCACTCTCTATATCATGAAATTGTATTACACATTAGAAAAGTCATTCATATTTTAGAGCAAACCCAACAGGGGATTTCATTGGACATTTATAGTACAACCCCATCCATTACCAAAGCAATTTCTGCTTATATGGAAATTTGATTCTACAGAGACAACAGTCAATTTACTCAGGCATGATGACATGTTTTGGTGTGGTGACCTTTTCTTGGCCCCAGAAAACCATGCGAGTGACTTCAGTTTACGTGTTTTTGTAAATATAAACAGACAAAACGTGACAACGGTTAAATTAGACCACAGAGCATGTTTTGCTGTTTTCTGTCCGTTATTCTCTCCGGGATGGACAGCTTCTATTAAAGCAGCTCGCCAGAGCGAAAGATATTAAGTTTCCCTTCTCACACCACTTTCATGCACTCTGGCTGTGTTCTGCTGGGCAGTCGTGCAGAACTTGCTCACTGAGGCCATTTGAACCGCATCTCCTGGGGAAGCTTCTGGGATCCGTGTAATGCATGCCAGTCAGACGTGTAGCCCCTCAAATGGTCTCCTCTTTGGGCTTCATGTGTTGTGTTTAATGCCAGCTAAAATATTTGGTCCTTATTTGTTGTATCAATGGATGTTAGAACTGTTCTCCATTTACATGCATATCTATTGTTGCACAACCTGACCTAATATGACTCCTTTATGTTTTTACAGTAGCAGATTCCAACCTTAAATTTAGAAATCTTGTTTTTTCTAAGCTTCTTTCTAGCACTGGCATTTAACTGCAGAAAGAGCTTAAAATACATATGTATTCTGTACTGTAGGTTAAGTGCATTTCCAAACAAGAATAACAGACACTGATTTCATATCTGAATCAATTACATTAATTGAGTAATTACGTGGTAATAAATAAGTCTCATAATCAGTTGGAACTTAAGAACAACAACAATTAATTATCTATCACATTTTTACCATTAGTGTTACTATAAATTGCTACCAGTAATTCAAGATTGTTGTCAATTATCATGACATGTTAGAATTTTACAAACCAGTACCATTTAAATCAACAGCTCAGATCAAGTTATAACTAAAAACGAACAAAATTACTTGTTATTGAGTCAAGAGACGGAGAGAGAGCTTCAGTCCATCAAAATTATAAGCACATCGCACAGGTTCAAAGAAAAAACTACAAACTAGAGGAGTAATCTCTTGTAATACAAAGGGTGTCATTTACTTGTTAACACGTCCTTGTGGAAAAGCATATGAGGGAAAAACTAAAACAAAGAACAGCGGAACACAAAAGATGTAAAACATATTTGCAGTTATATTTTATGAAAATCAATTATACAGTCTCTTCCCTGAAATATATTGGAACAGAGACTTTTTGTTTGTCAAGGCATTTTAGATCTCTGGGTGTCCACTGGATTATATTCATATTCATATTCAAACAGTTTAGAGAGTAGATCTTGGATGGATGTCTATAAATGGCAGAAGGACTTTCTAAAAGGTGAAAGTTAAACTGCAGTTAATTATTAAGCTGTATTTAACAATGTGGCCTCGATTCCATCACTAAATATTTACAAATAAGCCTTACAAATGTCAAAGACGATCTATCTTAGAACTTAAAACATAGCAAGTCTCCAGCTGTTTAACTGCTCGTTGCCTTCCTTATAAACCTCAGCAGATTTGAATCCATAAGCAGTGTGTTGGAGACATTGATCGCAAGCCAAGACAGAAAAGGGACAGCACAGATTGCTACCTGCATGGACAGATGGTGTCGTGTCAGTGACTCGACTTGTTTCTTGCCCAGTGTGATACATGTTCTCGACAGGCACCGGTGGCAGACACACGGAACGTAAGGAGCAGGCGGAGCTAAATCAGATTAGGCCTGGCCAGAGAGCCAAATGGCACTTCCGGAGCTGTGGAAGTGCCTGTTGTGCAGGTGTAATTCAGTGAATTTCCTCTTGGGACTTCTCCTTTGGCCTATAGACAGATTTTCAGTTTACAGACAAATATGATGCACGCGCAGCAGGGAGATAGAAAACTGACTGCCACAGTGATGACAGCCTAATTATGAACATTTTCTGTTTTTAGAAATAAAACAACTTGCTGGAAACCAGTTAAAATAACAGTGTAGAGTTGAATTTGTATGCAAAGCTGAACCTCACTTTTCCAGAACTTTTTCTTTTTTTACCACATGTTAGTTTGATAGACAGCTGTCAGTTCTGGTGAGCCAACATGACACATGAGCAGGTGGCAGTGATAACACTAACACAGACTGCACAAAGTTAGCTCTACTGGTAGGGTGAAGTGAACAGTGAGTTTTCCAACACATCAACAGACAGCATGGGTTAAAACTAGGGCTGTCAATCAATAAAAATATTAAATTGCAAACAATCACGATTGTCCATAATCAACTTGCGATTAATCGCAAACTAATCACACAATTTTAATCTGTGCTAAATGTACCTTAAAAGGGATATTTTTCAAGTTTTTGATACTGTTATTAACATGGGAGTGGACAAATATGCTTGTTTTATGCAAGTGTATGTTTATTAATATTGCAACTATCCAAAACAATGACAAATCCATTTCTGCTCAAGGAGGTTTGTTTCTGCTTGCCATCCATAACATTACTGCTACATCGCTTCCTAATTTCCCAAACTACAGGGCAGGCTGAGGGTCATAACGTACATGTGTGCTTTGATCGCGGTCAAATAAATAAGGGGAATTTGCGTTAACTTTAAGTTAAAGTTAAACCAAAAGATGCTTTTAAAAAACAGTGCTTTATTTGGAACATTAGCATGTCCGAAAATCACATGAATACATCAGATATACTGTATACATCTATACACCAGGTGTTTTTGTGTAAGAACTCAGAGTAAGATGACTCTGCTGAGTGTTTTTTTCTCTGTAAAAAATGATAAGTGTAACAAAAATGCATTTCCCATCAAAAGCTATCAGTGTGCACCTCAGTCAAAGTGAGTCAAGTCTGAGTCAGAGTCTGACAAACCTTCGCTTTCTCTGTACAACAGCAGTAACGGTGTGAGCTGTCCTACCTTAAAACAGGTGCTGCGCATTCCTTCAGTTTCATTGCAACCACCCACAGCCTTTGTGAAGTCCAGCTCTCTAACTAGATTACTGGAGCAAATGGCTGATTCCAATTTGCCCTCTTATCACTGTTGAAAGGTGCACAAGTGCCGAGTTCTGACCATGGAGGCCTGTGACATTGTTGATACGGTCATAGATGCCATCTATGGGGGTTATTAGCTTTTAAGCCTTTCCCCCAAAATTGTAAAAATGGGTTAAGAGGTGAAATCCTTGCTGTTTTGAAGTGGCCAGGTCAAAGCTAAGCCTATTATAGCCAATATTCAATATTCCGTTGGAGCATGCAGAGCCTCCTCGCACATGACATCATCAAACATTACCTACATTTTTTGTTCCCCCAAATGTTTATCCCAAGTCAGCACCAATGGTTACAGTGGCTACTTATTCATATCAATAATTCTAGTCTGTCTTTCAAACTCAATGCTGACTGAATGATGTTTGAGGTGAATGGAAAAGTATTGATTTAAAAAGTTCTAATGCGTAAGATTTGACCACCTGTTTAATCCATACTCAGGCCAAATAGGGGTTAGCATAAAGCCAGAGTGACCGCTAACTCCTGCCAACTGTAGCTGCGGTTGGCTAGTTAGCTCAGTTAGCCGTGCAGCTATCAGTCCACATTGGTAGCTCAGGGACCAGGGGGGCTAGTTAGTTACCAGGTTAACTTCAATAGATATCTCTAATACTATATGGGACATTGACATCATAATGTAAAAAATGCTATTTCGAATGCTAAACCAACAAAAAGTATTTTAGTCTGACCTTATAAGACCAAAAAAAGAAAACGCTACCTCTCTCCAGTGTCAGCCTAAATTGGAGGCAAACAAAGATGAGCAGTTCTGCATGACAATGACAATGAAGTTACCCGGGCTGACAGTGCAAGAACAAGTCAGCAATGCTACCATATGAAAAGGCCAGTGAGTGCAGCTTGCCCTGTGTTCCCACGCATGCTGAGACCATTACCGTTGCTGTCCATCTTATGGGGTTCTTATGGTCAAGTCAACTCAACAGCAGGGTGAGTTTGTCATCAACCTAAAGCTGAGCAGTAATTAGACTGCGTGGATCGAAATGATGGATTCTGTGACACTGTCAAAACGATACCGGCAAACAAGCTGGGCCAGAGCCTACAGCAGCGGACATGTCCAATCTGTAAGTGGATGTGATGCTTTAAATGTCGGGTCCTGAACTAGGCCAACAGCAAACTCGTCAGAAGGCGTGTCAGGTTATGCAAAACCAAGTGCTGATGATTCACCAGCAGCTGATAGTGACACACTGACTGCAGCCAAATGTGAGAGGTAATGTCCCTGTGAATCACTGTAGTGACGAGAAACAGTATGAACTTTGACATTTTACAAACTATAACCGAGATGTCTGATATTGTCTATTATTTCAGCGGTCATTTAGAGTGCATAATGCTTTCATTCTCTAATCAATATGACACTGAATGTGATCTATACACAGCCACATGCCTCTCTCTCTCTCTCTCTCTCTCGCTCTCTATTTACAATCACAGCTGCCTCGGTTGCCATCAGTTACCATATGAAGCTATCAAAGTCATAATCACAGATCATTGCATTTTCACCCGCTTGAGATTTAGTTTTTTCCTCCTGAAATCCGGTGAAATCATTGAACAAAAAGACTAAAAAACATATTTTCTGTGCCCACTCAAGAGAAAAATATTGCTATCAGAGCGATTCTTGTGCCACATAATGAGAAATTACTCATGCTCTTGGATATAACTTGATTATAAGTGACTTATTCTAAAAGAGGTGCGAATTAGGAAACAACATTAGCAGCAAACTCTGTTCAGCTATTGCACTACCTCTTAAAGGTAAATTGGATAGAAATGTGCCTGTACGGGACTGAATCTAATTTAAGGTTTTTATATTAACACCAAAAACAAGTTAAAAACTAAAATGTCCTTTATCTTATGTTTTTACACCTCCCTTAGGCCAAAACTGTTGACTCAACCTCCAGAGCACTGACCCCCTTACTGTCTGTTACGGCAGCTGATTACATGTCGGTCAATTCTGTGCAGGAACAAACAACCAGTCTTAATTACTCTTGTCTGTTCTTTAGGGCACTGCTGACAAATGAGTCCTGTTATAGATCCTGGACCAAAAAATGTTAAGTCATGTTTAGGTTAAAGTGTTGAAAACACGGATGAGTCATTTGTCAAGTTGTCGTGGGCCTTTAAAAGGTATTGCTGCTGCTCATCCAAGTGCATGTGCAGGACTTTCCTGCAGCTGTCCCCGGCCGTCAAAGCAAATTAAGGCTAGGGGAAGTCAATGTCAGTCAGCCAGGTAGTCAACAAAGGGAAGATAAATCTCACACAGCGCATATAATAAGGCAACCATGCAGAAAAGGAACTGAACCATTGAAAAGCCATAACACAACACAGCAAGTACCTATGAGCAAAGAAATGACTGTCTGCAGGTCAGAACAAAACTTTTGAACTTAAAACATGTAGTCATTTCATGCTAGTTTTGTAAATACAATAGCCAACAAAACTCAGTTCACAAATGTCGTTACGGTCAGTACACTAGCCTTGGAAAGACTGAAATGAAAGAGTGAAAAGGATAGGAAACACATCAATTCACTTTTATATCCTGCTATTAAATGCAGCGTGCAGTGCATCTGACCAGAAATAAATGTACTCTGCAACAATGAGTCTTTCTGCTAGATAACTGATGGAATAAAAAGAGAGGAAGTTAAAGTCTTCATGCACAATGAAAGTGGTTACTGTGGTGTGAGAAAGTATAAACAACAAGGCAGGTGATGTTTTGAACACAGTGTTTCTCGCCACGTCAGTCAGACTTCTCCCATCACACTCGACACCCTTGGGCTCCACCTCCCTCTTCACCATCCTGAGTTGTACTTCCATCCAAACTGCCCTGAGTCGTGAACAACACATTCTCACGCCTAAACAACAAAATAAATCGCCTGTCAGTCATTTTCAAAACAACCCATCTGAGAGTTCCAAGAAAACAACACCTTCTGGCTTTTTCAGATCAGAAGAATAAGGCTCAGTTTAGTTGCCAACTGCAACGACTTGGTTAATGTTAAAGAAAGGTCGTTGTCACAGTTAGAAGTAATTCAAAGTAACTAACTCCCAGGCATCCATACAAAATACATCCTCATGACTAAACGACTGAATAGGCTGATTGAAAACAACATGCAGCATACCACCGTCAAGTGTAACAGACCTCAATGCAGACTCACAGGTTGGTTAGGTTTAGGCACTAATTGTAATGGGCTACGTTTAGGAAAACATCATGGTTTGGCTTAAAATCACTGTTACTTCAGTTATGAACATACCAACGTCATGTACATGACTTCAGTCGCTGTTTGATCCAACCATCAGTCCTCCCTATGCTAGCCTTAAAAAGACTCAAGACTCACTTGTTCAGACTTCACCTCGACCCCGCATAGCATGACTCGTTTAATGTCATGGTATTTTTCACTGTGCTACCGGACATATATATAACCTATTTTAACAAAAGGTCAAATTTTTCTACAGAAATTACAAAAAAATTCTGATTTAGTTTATATAGACATGGCAACCTAAACCCCATCCAGTTTTCTACTTATTGTTCTATAATATGAATTACTTGGCAGTCTTACTAATTTGATGTTTAAAGGTAATGTTTCTGATCATTACAAGCTTTCACTAGATACCAGAGACTTGCAGATATTGTTGCAAGTTGCACTGTCTTGTACTCAGACTACGCAGTGAGCCATGGTTATTTGAGGAAAAGATATCGGACATTATTTAAACAAGCATTCGACTAATGTTTTGCTTTAACTTGTCATTCTGAAGTATACACTAATTACACAGTGTAATAATAGCTGTGGAAAAGTGACATCATCCACAAAAGATTTGTTTCTCATAAACCTCGCTTTCACTATGCTAATCTGTCTGCCACCTGGCTCAAATTTCTCAAGAATAACAAAGGTAGATTTACGGTACAAAGGAAGCGTGTCTGTCTTGCGCAACCAAAACAGGAAGAGGTATTGTTTTCCCCAGTCACTATCCCAGGGTAACGGTGGAAGAACTCGAACAACTAAAGGCAAAAAAGGAGTGTAATAGAAACCAAATTGGGATTCTTACAGTTGTTTTTGGTTTTGGATGGTAGCCATGTTGCTAACGCTGGCTTTGTGACAGCATCGCCCACAGTAAAACAACAAGATCATTGCTAGGAAGGAGAAAAGATGAAAATATATATTTCTGCTCTAAATCAAGATTTAATTTAATCCTATTTTAGATAAAGCATGAAGATTCCGGTGAAACATTAAACTTTGCACATCTGTCAGTTACTACTTACAGATTAAGTAAAGGGTGGTGAACTAATAGACTAAAGGCGGTTATTTGCTCATCAAGCGCTCACTCGACAGCTGTTATCTAGCTCGATACAGAACATGGCTGTCTGATTGTAAGTTGTTTATTCTACACCTCCCTCACGTGTGAGCTCAAAACACCCAGGCATAAGCAGAGTAATGTAGTTTATGCTGTTCAATACAGCCAGGACTGCACAGATTTGTACACTGAGACAAAACAACCTCTCCATGAAACTCAGAGCTCACACGTGTCCTTAACGACTCTGTAAGGACACTCCCACACAGAGTTTAAACGCCTGCAACTCTTAGTTAGTTAGAGCTGAAGAAGCTTCTTAGATGAGGTGAAACGTCTTCAAAAACCTGAAATGAGTCCAGATGCCTACGATACAGCACTTAGTACTCAGAACATACAGTTCCCTCTGTTTTCCACTCTTTAGCATTTCTGGAGTGGCCATTAAATGGTGCTGTGGCATTTGCTGTTAGTAATCATTTACATTTCAGTCTTGCAGTGAGTGTGTCGGTCCTCATGCCCTCACACTGATCACTAGATTTTCCTGACCAGTGAAAA
Organism: Pagrus pagrus; assembly: GCF_965226575.1. NCBI lineage: Eukaryota > Metazoa > Chordata > Actinopteri > Spariformes > Sparidae > Pagrus > Pagrus pagrus. The sequence goes on from NC_140194.1 coordinate 18,181,859, forward strand.
TTCTCTCTCACTGACGAAGTAAAAGCAGCTCTGGTTGCTTTATTACATATATACTGTACATGCACGGTGATATGCATATACACACCCTGCAACTAATTTGAATGGCTCTCACAAGCAGACAGCTTACTGCAGGAAAGTATGACTGTTTCAAAGATGCCCCAGCTTGTCACAATGTTACAGATTAGCATAAACAAGTTGCTGCTTTCTGCTCCTCAAAACCTTGAACGAGAGCTAAGCTGCTTGTCATCTCTCTTGTCAATGGACTCGTCAATCAAGAGTGAAAATGCCCCACTTTTAGGCCTATCGATGACAGGCAGGTTAACGTCAGATGCCAAATTCCTGTGCAGTATCTGAATTAGTTTGGCAACAGATCTGTTGGGGGACTTTGATATCGAACACATGTCAGTAAAGCGCTCGTACTTGCTGCTTATACCATGTTCTGCCATGAAGTTGCCAAACAGAATTCCAGCTTGTGCTGAGGTCACTGACAAGAAGAAAAGGCAACTTTTTTGCAACAGACAACTTTTTCTAACAAACCTATGTATTGATTTTGTGTAAGATTTGAATCGTCTGTGTGTCGTCTGGTGTCAGACACATTTTAACAACAAGACTAAGTATTAAATCAGGGCATGGTACACTGTTACCCAGCTCAGCTTAAAGCTCGACTGGAAGACTGCTACCTTTCAAAGATTGTGGGTCAAAATGCGTCAAGTTTTCAAGCTCCAACTACTGAAACAATGGTGTCACTGGCAGGTAATATTATGTGTGATGGCTCTCATATTTTATTTGAATGTCAGCCTGTGCAATCAAAGATGTTTTGGAGTCCAACAGGCTGAAATTAACAGACTGACAAACATGTTTTACAAACTGTTCAGAGTGTCACTGTTCCTGAATGTTAAAGTAACAATATCTAACTTTCTGGAGAAAGGTCTTTGATCGTTAAGTCTGCAGGTCATCAAATACTGACACTTTGGGTTGGTGGATTACTGTGTATTTCTACTGTGATGTGTATTTCTACTGTGTATTTCTGCTGTGTGATGTGTATTTCTACTGTGTGCTCTGTATTTCTGCAGTGTATTTCTACTGTGATGTGTATTTCTACCGTGTATTTCTATTGTGTGCTCTGTATTTCTACAGTGTATTTCTACTGTGATGTGAATTGCTACTGTGTAATTCTATTGTGTGCTCTGTATTTTTACTGTTTGATTCGTATTACTATAGTATATTTCTACTGTGTGAGATGTATTTCTACAGTATACTTCTTCTATGTACTCTGTTTTTCTACTGTGTATTTCTACTGTGATGTGTTCTTCTACTGTGTATTCTGCTGTGTGATGTGTATTTCTAGTGTGCTGTGTATTTATACAGTGTATTTCTACTGTGATGTGAATTGCTACTGTGTATTTCTACTGTGTGCTCCGTATTTCTACAGTATATTTCTACTGTGTGATGTGTATTTCTACAGTGTATTTCTACTGTGTGATGTGTATTTCTACAGTGTATTTTTACTATGTACTGTATATTTCTACAGTGTATTTCTACTGCGTGATGTGTATGTATTTTGTATTTCTATTGTGTATTTCTACTGTGATGTGTATTTTTACTGTGTATTTCTATTGTGTGCTCTGTATTTCTACAGTGTATTTCTACTGTGTGATTTGTATTTCTACGGTGTATTTCTACTATGTACTGTGTAATTCTATTGTGTGCTCTGTATTTCTACTGTGTGATGTGTATTTCTACAGTGTATTTCTACTATGTACTGTGTATTTCTATTGTGTGTTTCTACCGTGTATTTCTATTGTGTGCTCTGTATTTCTACAGTGTATTTCTACTGTGATGTGAATTGCTACTGTGTAATTCTATTGTGTGCTCTGTATTTCTACTGTGTGATGTGTATTTCTACAGTGTATTTCTACTGTGATGTGCATTTCTACTGTGATGTGAATTGCTACTGTGTAATTCTATTGTGTGCTCTGTATTTTTACTGTTTGATTCGTATTACTATAGTATATTTCTACTGTGTGAGATGTATTTCTACAGTATACTTCTTCTATGTACTCTGTTTTTCTACTGTGTATTTCTACTGTGATGTGTTCTTCTACTGTGTATTCTGCTGTGTGATGTGTATTTCTAGTGTGCTGTGTATTTATACAGTGTATTTCAACTGTATGATGTGAATTGCTACTGTGTATTTCTACTGTGTGCTCCGTATTTCTACAGTATATTTCTACTGTGTGATGTGTATTTCTACAGTGTATTTCTACTGTGTGATGTGTATTTCTACAGTGTATTTTTACTATGCACTGTATATTTCTACAGTGTATTTCTACTGCGTGATGTGTATGTATTTTGTATTTCTATTGTGTATTTCTACTGTGATGTGTATTTTTACTGTGTATTTCTATTGTGTGCTCTGTATTTCTACAGTGTATTTCTACTGTGTGATTTGTATTTCTACGGTGTATTTCTACTATGTACTGTGTAATTCTATTGTGTGCTCTGTATTTCTACTGTGTGATGTGTATTTCTACAGTGTATTTCTACTATGTACTGTGTATTTCTATTGTGTGTTTCTACCGTGTATTTCTATTGTGTGCTCTGTATTTCTACAGTGTATTTCTACTGTGATGTGAATTGTTACTGTGTAATTCTATTGTGTGCTCTGTATTTCTACTGTGTGATGTGTATTTCTACAGTGTATTTCTACTGTGATGTGCATTTCTACTGTGATGTGAATTGCTACTGTGTAATTCTATTGTGTGCTCTGTATTTTTACTGTTTGATTCGTATTACTATAGTATATTTCTACTGTGTGAGATGTATTTCTACAGTATACTTCTTCTATGTACTCTGTTTTTCTACTGTGTATTTCTACTGTGATGTGTTCTTCTACTGTGTATTCTGCTGTGTGATGTGTATTTCTAGTGTGCTGTGTATTTATACAGTGTATTTCTACTGTGATGTGAATTGCTACTGTGTATTTCTACTGTGTGCTCCGTATTTCTACAGTATATTTCTACTGTGTGATGTGTATTTCTACAGTGTATTTCTACTGTGTGATGTGTATTTCTACAGTGTATTTTTACTATGTACTGTATATTTCTACAGTGTATTTCTACTGCGTGATGTGTATGTATTTTGTATTTCTATTGTGTATTTCTACTGTGATGTGTATTTTTACTGTGTATTTCTATTGTGTGCTCTGTATTTCTACAGTGTATTTCTACTGTGTGATTTGTATTTCTACGGTGTATTTCTACTATGTACTGTGTAATTCTATTGTGTGCTCTGTATTTCTACTGTGTGATGTGTATTTCTACAGTGTATTTCTACTATGTACTGTGTATTTCTATTGTGTGTTTCTACCGTGTATTTCTATTGTGTGCTCTGTATTTCTACAGTGTATTTCTACTGTGATGTGAATTGCTACTGTGTAATTCTATTGTGTGCTCTGTATTTCTACTGTGTGATGTGTATTTCTACAGTGTATTTCTACTGTGATGTGCATTTCTACTGTGATGTGAATTGCTACTGTGTAATTCTATTGTGTGCTCTGTATTTTTACTGTTTGATTCGTATTACTATAGTATATTTCTACTGTGTGAGATGTATTTCTACAGTATACTTCTATGTACTCTGTTTTTCTACTGTGTATTTCTACTGTGATGTGTTCTTCTACTGTGTATTCTGCTGTGTGATGTGTATTTCTTCTGTGATGTGTGTCCTCTGTATTTCTACTGTGTATTTCAACTGTATGATGTGTATTTCTACGGTGTATTTCTACTGTGATGTGTTCTTCTACTGTGTATTTCTACTGTGTGATGTGTATTTCTACCGTGTATTTCTATTTTGTGCTATGTATTTCTACTGTGATGTGTATTTCTACTATGTGCTCTGTATTTCTACAGTGCATTTCTACTGTGTGGTGTGTATTTCTACAGTGTATTTCTATTGTGTGATGTGTATTTCTACAGTGTATTTCTACTGTGATGTGTATTTCTACTATGTAAAAATCAATAACCTTACTCCAGAAATATAGGTTACATATTGTTGCATTAAAGGGGGTTAGGGTTATGTTTGTAACGTCTGATGTAATATATAATGTAGTATTGGTTTTGATGTTTGGTGAAAGGTGTTTTGCAAGCAATAAAGTGTACATCTGTGGTGAAGGACTAATTACAGAGAAAGATTCTGATGATAAAGAGATCAAATCGAGTGAAGGGCTCACAGCCACGCTAGCGGCATGAGGTGCTTTGAACTACATGCTTAACATCAATGTTCTAGCATTCAACAACTAACCCAATGACAATGCCAACAAGCTGCTAAACAGCAAATGTATCCGAGGCCAATGGGAATATCATATAATGTTGAATTTTAATTACAAAAAAAGTAAATTTTGACCTGTACCTTATCTTCGCACAAAAAAAGCATTTTACTTCAAATCATGACAAAAGGAAGCGAAAACAAAAGGTGTTGCATTCAAAATTAAGTTCAGTGTAGAAAGATAATATGTATTTGCTCTGATAAACAACCTGAGAGAATGAGATGTGTCCAAACTGGGGTTACTTTCTGCTGCCATGGGACAGCAGTGAAGGAAGTTTGAGGTATTGACTCGTATGATGACAAAAATTGTCTGTTAGCATAGCTGTTCAGTAAAAGGTGCATAAAAGTGACAGGCTAAGACACAGCAAATGATGGTTAATTTGTAATGTTAGTGTTTAATTAATAATTTTCTTAGGTGTTGCAACAAACTGACCAATTAATCATCCAGTGGATGACTGATCCCACTTTTATTGTAGGCATAGAAAACAGTTTTCACAGATGATAAAAAAAAAAGAAAAACAGTTCTAACTTAGCTAAAAGGAAATGTACCAACTGCGTTAACTTAATGTAAGCTAGCTAGCAAAAGACACCAACCTTTAGAAGTGTGTTTGTGTTCAGCTCAGCCTCTTGAATAAACTCGGCACGCACCAGAAACCCAACTTCTTTCTTTAAGTTCCTTCCATTCACACTTTATTATTTTTCTCTTCTCGACATTCATGAAGCAGATTTCTAAAGTGGAAGTGAAAAAGTAATGCAGACAACTGACAATTCAGTCTCTTTGCAATTAAAAAAAAAAAAAAAAAAATGCCCATTGCATGCCTCATTTTTCAAGGGCACAGAACTGGCAAGTTTTCAAATTAGATGAGCTGATAAGATAGAAGAGTATTTGCACAAAAGCACTACAATGAATAATTGATACTTTGTTGTTTTTTGTAAATATCATTGTAATTCAGTGTTTTATCACATCAAGCATTGGCAGTTTCTAAATCAAACTGTTGTTCATCCTCTTCCAAGAGACACTTAGCAGCCATACCCACAGGGTTAATCAACATAAATCCACATGTGCGTAACAGCACAATAGCTGGCAGACAGGCATTATAGTGTTCAGCTGTAGCAGAAATGCCAAATACATGACTGAAAGGTTAGTATTAACAGCATCAAAATGGCATTTCATACTGAGAAACATGGACGGGACAAGCATGCACGGAGGCAGCATTTGAATAACATGCTGTACAAATAAATCTCGGCGCAAAAGATGATATTAATAATGCCTTAAGTCTCCTGCAAACCAACTGCAGAGCAAATTATGGTTAGTTTAGATTGAGTAAAAGAACATTAGGACCATGTTGTCCATGTGCTTTTACCTTCTGCTGTAGTTGATTGCTTTTATTTCTGAGGTTTGCTTGCTAGACAGAGCCACACTGTCCCCCGACAGGAAAACAACTTAAAGTGGCAGCAGAATCACCTCTGTGACAGTAAAGTATTAACTGGACAGATTCAGACATCCCTGTACAACCGATGCCACGTCTATAAAAAAAAAGCATCAAACTGTGTGTAACATAAAAGCACAGTAGGTGTTCTACCGGAAGGAGAAAACATTGTGTAGCATGAATACATTACACTGGGAAGAGAAGTGACATAATGGGGCTACAGTGCATTTTGTCTGGTTTAGTGTCCCTCACTAACCGACGCTCAGGTTAGTGGTGGCGAGAAGCAAAGAGACAGGCACGGCTGTTCCCTCTGTGTCTTCAACATCAACCAGACTGGAAATAGGATTAAGGTTTCACTCCCATATACAGAGTTATGTGATGTATTTGTTTATGCTTCATGTGCAGCCACATCTGACGAAAAAGGCAAACACACACACGCACACACACACACACACACACACACACAGACACACACACGCATTAGGGAGATGAGTCATACCCTTTATGAATCATATTGTCTCCTCTTAAACTAGTGTGGGGTTTAGTGAAAAAAGAACTGATTCCAATAATACGTTTTTATACTGTACTCCTGGCTCTGACGATGCAGCAAATTCTAACAGATGGCCAACACATGAAGGTGTGAACTTGTGACAAGCTTAGTTAATTATTTATTTATTTGTTTGTTTAGGGCAAGACACTTGAATGTCTGCTGGGATGTGATCCCACACTTCCATGTCTTCATAGAGTTCGAGGCATTTTCTTGTAAAACAGACAAGAGTTCTGTTTACATTCAGTTTGTTTGTTTGTGTGTGTGTGTGTGTGTGTGTGTGTGTGTGTGTGTGTGTGTGTGTGTGTCCTTGAGGTCTAACAAATACTGTTGAATGATTTCATTCCTCATAAAAACATTTGCAAAGGTGATTTTTTTTTTTAAACCATGCAATTATAATTCTTTTTCGTAGGCTTGCGGTCTTCTTTGCTTGCAGGTGCTTTGCTGGGTTTCTTGGCCTCTTCTGGTTTCTGCCTCAAACAGTCAATCAGCGAAATAGTATAAAATGTGTAAAACCGGCGGCAGAACTGTATCTGTGTGCTGTGGCCTTGAGCTTCAAACTCTGATGCTCTACCTACTCCTCTAGCATCAGTTTTGCAGGTGAAAAGTTTGCAATAACAACTATTAAGCAACATGTGGTTATACTTTCAAAATAAAGCTGGCTGACAAAAAGTTCATTTCAGTACAGTACATTATGTCATATTATGACTAACTTGGACTGCTATTAACATTTTGGTTAGGTTTAGGCACCCAAACTACTTTGCTGGAAAACATTATGGTATGGCTGAAAATAACTACGTTTCTTATGTTACTTCAGTTTATTCAACTGCTCCTCACTTCCACCTTTGGAGGCACAATAATTACTAAGGCTGCTAAAGGTCACCACTGAGCAGGTAACATAAATATTGGTGCTTTCACTGTCGACTTCTATGGTTGTTTTTTTTGATGAGCAACAGGCTGATCCAATTGCCCCAATTACGCTGGAGACTCTGGCACATGCACATGCAGACAAAACCCGCTGATAAAAGCATTAGTCTGTATCACCGCTAGTGCACAAAAAGTTCCACATAGTACCTTTAAGCACATTGCAAAGTGTCCTCAAGCAGAGTTTACTTTCAATTAAGTATTCCACAGTGTGATTTAAGTCTAGTAGACATGTAAGTCAACTTAAATTAAATCGGTTTGATATTTATATCTCTCACCTTTCCAAGGTCTAATCTGACGTGACATGTTACATTGTACACTATAATGTCTTTGTGGGTGAATGCTTTCCATTAATGACACACAACAGTGTTTTGGTCTTAAACTAAACAAGATAATGTTTTCGGACAGAAAATGCTAAAACTGCCATTCGAAAATATGAGTTGTTGATATGAAATCAAACTATTCAAGGTCTCACTGACAAGAAGAAAGAATTAAAATCAAGTGTAATTTCAGCTTTGGCAATATCTTTGTAAAAGAGTCAGTATTTCCAGGGTCCATGATGACTGTCAGATAATTTACTTAGTTTTAATATAAGACCAGGTATGTACCAGACAGACTCCAGCCTCAGCCAACTTTTCAACTGAATCATAGTTCATTTTGAAGCCAGATCTGTATTTCAAACATTCCCTTGTGTCTTTTCTTACTTTGAATTATAAAAGCACAATGCTTGGCTGAGGAGTCCTTACAAATGCATTTCAGTCCATTCTGGCTATTCATTTATGAGATAGCTGAATGTAGCTCTGTGAATACAAAAGCTTTTTACTGTGACCAGTAGGCCCACATAACATGATACCAAGCATATACCAGAAACTGGGACTCCTGGAAATTAATGTGACGGTGTGATGGTGATCAACATACAAACAATATTCGTCCTTTCTGCTTCAAATATTGCATTCTCTACGATACAGTGAGAACACATCTGTTTTTAAACAGGTCCACACTTGAATCTCTTTTTTTAATTAACAGATTAAGGCTTTTCACAGTCAGAATAGCATATGTTGTTGTAAATTTGGTTCACTTGTTGGCTTGATTGAACCTGTCCTGTAATTACGGGATAATTTCCTTCTGAATTTTCCTGAAAAGGACTGTGTAATTTGGTGCTAATAACAGGGAAAATGGAGACAGTGTTCTGTGATAGAATGCTTGGTTAGTATTAATAATAGTATTTATTTAAGCTTGTAAGAAGGAGCCAAGGAATGATACATAGGAAACAGAAAAGCACAGTCGTGTGAATATTCGCTAAAAAGTGCTTTAATCTTAATAATTAGACAAAGAGGCAAAGTTCCACTTACACCGAAGCAAATATTAAAACTACCGTTTATAAGACTTGAGAAATTTGGAATTGGCAACTCCTAATGGGAGCGTAAACAAGACATTATCATAGATGGCAACACACTCCCCCTAGGCCCCAAGTCCTCCACAAATTAATCTGATCTGGGGATTCAGAGATGAGACTGAATGCAACACTGATTCGATTTTCAGCAGAATTGTGCCATTTTTCCACAGAAAAAAGTTATAACATCAGAATAAGTTGAAAATGGCTGAAATAACAAAAAAATCCACCAAAAGAAGCTTTTAATTCATAACTTATTCTTTGTATTTGTTTAATGTTATGTTTCACAGTACTCACAGCCACACAAGATTCTTTCCATGTAGCTCATCATGCAAAGAATTCCTGCTGTGCACGGAATAAGACTCTAGGCTACGCCAAATATTAATTGGAATTAATTACAAGTGTAACAATTGAAAACTGTCTCCATTTAACGTATAATTAGTTCCAAATTACACAGTCCTCTCTAGGAATCTCTTTACAGCCGCACATCAGTTCCCTTTGAGCAATTCTACCAAGTATTTAGAAAGAATTGGACCAATAAAGTGTTATCCACCTGGATGGGGCCTTTTATTCTTTTCCAGCCTTCTCAGCTCTTTGAAGCATGCAATCAACAAGGTGCTAAAAATGTTCCACGTTGGTCTTGGTCCTTGCTGACTCAATGACTTCACCAGTTTTGTTGTCCTTTCCATTCAAAGTAAAACACTGTAATGCACGCAAGCCCCAGGAGGAAGGTCGCTTTCTGCGATGGCTGCTTACAGTGTCTGGCACTAACGATCAAAATGCCTCCACTGTCACTTAGAAAACACGAGTTACCCTTTCTAACATTTCTTTAGGCAGCAAATAAACTTCACTGTCTGCATGCTTTACAAAGTGAGTCACAGCTGTGTTTCAGTAAGAGTGCTGCTTGTGTTAACAGTGGAAGCTTGGAATTTTGCTATTTATAGTGTTTTAGCCCCCTTTTTGTATGTGTGAAAGTTTCTTCACTGACTTCATTCATAACAATAATCGTAGAATGGCAGACAGTATTACAGGTGATTGAGTTGGAGTCTATTTGGTGTGAATGGCAAGATTTCGGCAGGGATTTTATCCATCAACTTTTATTTCTGCTGTGGGGTCGAAGCAGAGCCTCATTTCATTTTTGTCCCAAAAAGCCCATATTTCACTTCTTCACTTCATCTTATTGATCTTTATGCATTGATTTTATATGAGTGATGAAATGATGATTGGGGAAGTTGAGGGGGTGGCCTAGAATCGCAACTCCTTCGTGATTTGTTTCCTCTGAATATGTTCGCTGCAGAGGTTGAAATGTAAATGAATGGCGAGGTGCCATTTTATCAAAATTGGTAAAATACAGGCAGTAAATGAGCTCGTTCAAATCTGACATATGTTCACATGTATTAGGAGAATCAGTAGCTATCAAAAGTACGCAATATTGTGCTGCAAAAGGTGTCTGTTGAGCAGTCATGACTAAATTAAATCTATGAGAACAGGACCACAAGTAAGTGTTTTCCAGCTTTGATATATTTTCATAGGATCTTTTGTCTCCCAATTACTGCCTGGTTGTTATGGATTTTGCAGATTTTTGAGCTAGAGAGAGAAAAGAAGGTAAAACTAATTTAAGGAAATGACAGAAGCAGGCATACTGAATTTCAATATATAGGTGATTATACAGTAGGTACCTTGAATTTGTAGTTATCTTTTTTGTAGTTAGCTCTGCCCAGACATCCTGCAGTTTTAGCCTTGCTATAATGAGTGTGCAGGTACAAGGTCGGTGTCTTACACAAGGACATTTCGGCAGAATATGAGGCTATTAAATGGACACTGTGCTGGTGGAGGGATTGAATTTCAGCAGTGCTGAGCTTCCATGTTATGTGGCTAATTCAAATGATCTACAAACTGCATAATGCAATGTATTTGTTTCTCAAATGTGGGTTTAGTCATCTGCTTTACAGGTATTTTACCTATTCAAGTCACACAAGGTCGGTTCATCAGTGAAGTGGCTTGTCAAGCCATGAATAGACAAAAAGAAACGGATTCGTTTTAAGTGGTTTTGTGTGAAACTTTGAGAGGTGCAGTGCAAGAATGGGCTGACTGTCGAATTCATGCTCTAAACAAATAGCTGACAAAAATCACTAGAGTAAACACTAACTGCTGCGAACTTAAGCTGCCATTAGCTCAGTTAGTTAGCCGTGCAGCGAGCAGTCCAAGACGGACTCTGCCTGGACGACCAGTGAAGTTGTGGTGCTTACACCGATAGCACAGGATGAGGTTTCAGGGTCCATGGTGGGGTTGGACCCAGCAGGGAATGGTACCGAGGAGCAGTGTCACAATGGCCACCAGGACTGGAGTCAAGCGTGCAAGCAATGTAAACATATATCAACTGCCTCCCAGTGAACACGGTTGGACTGGAACAAACATATCTTCTGAGACCAATGGAGGCCAGTTTGACAACAATAAATACAGGGCTGGGGTGATTTACAAGGAATATGATTCAAGGGACGACAATGACAAGATGGATTCAGGCATGTGCCAGGAGACAATCTCTGCAAAAGAAAAATCATCTAACCGCTGTCGGACTGAGGACAGACTGGACACTACAATGACTCACTATCGCCTTTTGAGGTACAAAGTGGTATTACGAGACAGGAAGGGCCAAGGCTCGCTGGTTAGCATGCTAAGTTTACTGATATCTCTGCAACACTATACATACCGGTGGACATTTTTGACATAATATACAAACTGTAAATTCTTCATATTCTGATGGTAATTTCATTTATGTAATTATTTTATGTTTTGCACTATAATTCTTACATATTTCTTCTTAAAGGCATTCGGAGCTCCAGGATGATGAAGGACAAAGCTTCAACCGTCCATGAGACAAGAGGGCAACTAAAAAAAAAAAAAAAGGATGTCAGGTGACCCCATACAATAGTTACGTCTGTCCTCTACAAAAAATAGTTATGTTTGTTGGTAGGCGGCGCAATCTCCAGCTGTGGTAGTTATTACAACTGTACAGGAGGAATTGAGGAGAGGCCATGTAATGAGACTAAAAGTCCATATAGGGAGGGGCTCGGGGATGGTGGACGGATTAACAAGGTCAGGACTGCTGTTCATGCCCACTGTGAAACCAGAAGTCAAGAGTGAGTTCTTCTAACTTAGCAACATAGTGAAGTAACATCACATGTACATAACATAATGTAAGTTAAATAGGTAATGTAGGTACATTCAAAAAACAGTAATTCAATTCAAATAGTAATTCAAACCATACCATGGTGATTTCCGAAACCTAATCAAGTAGTTTTCTTACCTAAACCTAACCAAACTGCGACCTTAAAGCAAAAGGTCTGGTACATGTGTCACTGCTGTACAACAGCCATGCTCATTGTCGATCTATTCAGTTGATTAGGCATGAGGATGTGTTGACCTCACAGTTTCTTGTCTCTCTTGTCTTTTTTCTTTCAAACACTGATTTCTATGATAAGCAAAAGTCTAAAAACCTTTAAAAGAAATCCAATTTTTATATTTGTCCTTGTTACAAAGTCATCCCTATGTGTCTTTCTTTTGTTTGATTTTCATCTATTTGGATTGACAGACAGTGGAATAAAAATCACATTCCTATCTTTACTTTAAAATCATTCTGTGCTGCTTTAAACCATGCTAGACCCAACACATACACACAGTGTCTGATTTTTGCCCTGTTTAGACAACCATGAAAAGATCTGACCAAACGGTTAAAAAAACTGATTTTCTGTTCTTCTTTAAAGTCGGTTCGATGAATGAGAGAAGGGCAATTGAGGGTCTAGGGCCTGTCATGTTTTAAGATGCAGAGGACGGCTCTACACCCAGAGGCATGCACTTTGGTCAGAGAATGAAATCGGTGTAGTCTGTCATCTGAATTTTATCAGACCCCAACCCTACGCAGTGCTGTCATAGGCAATAGATTTGTGTGGGAGTTTGGGTGTGAGAGGGGAGGGGGTGGGGTGTCAGTGTGCGGGGGTAACATCTGTTTCAAAGCAACCCGGGGCCCAAGCCTGTGTGTTTGACCTTGCGTCAGCAAAGTTAGCTAGGGCTCTCTTCCATGGACAACACGTCGCCCGTGGCATAAACACGAGGAAGTGATGCTTAAACAGCCGGGTTGCATCCAGAAAAGAGCAGTATTATTCCCCGGAATCACACTTGCATGCCCTCGCACAAACACTCCTCTTTGCCCGCACTTGATGCACAAAAAGCCATTCACAGACACACAAGTTAATGCCGTTGTGCTGAGCTCCACATTTCCTTGCCTCAGGCCTCAGAAGGAGCACTGGAGTACAGTCGTCTGGCTTGCATGATTGCAACATAGGGTCAGCTTTCAGATACAGCTGCTCCCCCTCATACATCCCACCCACCCTTGGCTGCACGCTTATGACATTTATATTAATGTTCGTCATGCACACACACATGCAAACACAAGCAAAAAAAAAACGCAGCACACGTGCAACCACAAACGCAAACGAAAGCAGAAGCGTGTACGCACCAAAACACACATAGACACAGCCGCTCAAACAGCCCTCCAGGCTTTATTTGTATAAACAGAGGTTCTGCTGGAGCTGTGCAGCTGACCTGCTTTTCAGTGTCTGTGCCTTCGTTTTTTTTTTTTTCTGTGGTCTTAAACAACAGCTGTCTCGCTCCTGTAGATCCTTCTTTCTCTGCCACTCTCTCCATTACCATCTCTCTCACTCTTCAGCCTTTGTCATCCTCGTTTCTCTGCCAGCCTCGGTCTTTCTTTTGCTCTCTCACTGTCTGTTTGTCATTTTCTCCCTTTTGCACTCATTACCAGACAAGGTAAGCAAAGAATGTCTTCCTTCCGTTTCTCCCTCTCTTTCTCTCCTTCACCTTCCCCCCTTTCCCTCAGTTAACTCCAACATCGCTCCCTCTCTTCCTCTTTCTTTCTGCAGCTTCTCCCCCCTTGCTGCCTCCCTTGCTCACCTCTTTCTCTCCCAGCTCTCTCCTGACTGTCTATCACAGGCAGGAGTTGCCAAAGCTTTTGCATCCCTGCAGCATCAGGAGGAGGAGAGGGGTGGGGGGAGGGTGTTAGCAGGAGGAGAGCCAGAGTTGGCACTGATGTTGGCATCTGACTGGCGTAAGGAGCACCCAGCTAAGTGGAATCAGATACACTGTGCGTCTCTCCGATGCACTGCAGTGCAGGAATCTTCGGCGTCCCAAAAAAACTGCACCCATCCTCCTCACCCCTCTGTCTTGGTTACTGACTCCCTATAAATCAAATTAGAATTTTAACTACTTTGACTTTAAAGGGTTGTACAGCAAAAAGTAGAACAACTGTTTATATATATTTTATTATGTTATATTTTAGCACTTTATGACTATCCTAACATTTCTAGATAAGATGAGAAAAGCAGCTACAATACATGGCCAAAAGTAAGTGGACAAATCAATTCCAATATAATTAACATCCTGCTATAGTAAGTTGACTTGCGTTTATTCTGGGCAAAGTGAACTTTAAACATTTACATGCACAATCATGCGCTGGCTGCCATGCAAGGAGCAATATAACGACTCCTCACCAAAGCACAGTAATATTTCTGTGCTCAGCCATTCACACATCCACATGCACAGCCATCTGCAATTTAGTTTTCAGCATCTTGGCCAAGGACACTTCAAGCATGGAGCCAGCACCGGAGATCCAACCATCGACCTTCTAGTTAATGGACGTACAGCTCTACCTCCTGAGCCACATCCGCCCCAGTCTTGGGAAGGTCAGCCACTGATGTTCGGTGATTAGGCCTGGCTCGCATCAGGGTTCTCAATTCATTCCTAAGCTCCTGAATGGGCTTGAGGTCAGGGCTCTGTGCAGGCCTTTGAAGTTCTTTCACAGCAAACGGGGAGAAACATTTTTTGTGTGTTGATATGACTTTATACATGTCGAAAGAGGAAAGGCTGTCACAAAATTGGAAGCACACTTTGTAGCCTGAATAAAACATCTCATTAACTCTAACCAAACTGTAACATCTTATACGATGCAAATACTGTATATTACGTCAGCAAAGTAACATAAAAAAAACGTGCCCACAGAGACCTGTTTCTACCACAACATTTCGGATCAAGCCGTTGCACTCGACAGGCCGACCATGTTCAAATCCAACAGAGCAGAGGACTACAGCAGGACGTGGAGACTCTGTTTACAACATTGATGCTTGGTGCTCAAACAAGGTGGATGGACAGTGTTACCCTGAAATTAAAACTTCTGATGTGAAGATGCCGACCATGTCACCATTATTTTGCTGCCGTTTACATTTACCCCAGCGCAAATCCAAAAGATGCAATACTGCTTATGTATATTTGTTCTTTTATTTATGCAGCATGAAGAAGTTTATGAACTACTATTTCATTATGCAAACCTGTGTTAACCTGGCAATTAAATTACCTTGTACCTCCTTTCTTGCCATGGGCTATGAAGAGATTGATGCCACTCTCATGTGTGATCGTTCAACATGAGGGCGGAGCAAAGCAGCCAGTTAGCTTAGCTGTAGAGTGGGAGCTCTGTCAGAGGTTAACAAAACCCCTATACCAGCACCTCTAAAGCTCATTAATGTGTTACATCTTGTTTTGTCAGCTTCATATTACACAGACAGACATTACAGTGGAATAGCACACAAAATGGTGTATAGAAGATTGTCCACATACTTTTGGCCACATAGTTAAAGTAGTGAAGCTACAATAGAAGGTCGAAGTCATTTAAATCTAGATGTTTCTGTTTCCTGTCTCTTGATCTTTTCTACTTCCCACTCTCTGTGAAACCCCCCGCTGCCTGTTTCCATCTGTCTTCCACTCTTCCTCTCAGTCCCACTGTCATTCTCCTCCTCTCCCTTTCGGTCTCCCTTTCTCTACACTAATCTCCCATTACCAGAGATGCCATGTTAGAGAATGAGTGTTTTGAGGCAGCAGAGGCGTGTGTCTCTCCATCTGCAAAGAGGCCAGCTAAATCTGAGACTACTCTTTGAAACGTATACGTCCAAATCTCTTCCGCCCCGCACACCTCCCATCGCACACTCTCAATGCCACTTACAAAGCTATACATTTACAGCGCAGTCGATGGGAGGTGAGCTCTGTTTTCACGGTGTGTTTATCTGACTTATGGGAAGAAAAAAACAAGGATTTATTGAAGCACAATGTGGCCCCCTGGTGACAAGCAGGGGGAGTGCAGAAGCTCTGCAGAGGTTTTTTTTTTCTCCTTCAGCCTGCTGCTCAGTGCTGTGCTCTCCTTCTGTTCACACACAGTCTGGGCTTTTCACTGTGAAGTCTGCAGCTGATTTAAGGAAGATACTGCACACTGAAGTTGCATCCAAAGGCTGCAGAGCTCCATTTGGAGAGGCAGATGGTTTACCATGTTAGTGCGGCTAATTTCTCAGTGGGTAAAACCATTTGCAGTGTGTATGGTTTTATATGTGTATGGGCCAAATTATGACCTTGTGGTTCTGAGTAGCTTACTGGAGACAGCATGGCGCCAAATTCACCAAGGTCAGGAGACAGATTCCCACTGTGAGTATCTACCCTTACAGGGTCCAATATTGGGCTAAAATAAGTTATGATTGTGGGGCTCAGAGTATTGAAAAATGATATTTGTACAAAACACACTGGCCACATTGAAGAAAATTGAACGACTAAAGGACACCCTAAGCACATTTTGGACATGTAATAAGTAGTGAGGTACAGTAAAGTAGCCGTACCTTAGCACTACTTTGAGGATTAGCATCCTCAGGGGTATGCTGCTTACAGTTGAGGCATGCTAGCACCTCTTTGAAGCTGTATTTAGGCCCAGTGATGCTTTAAAATAAATAAATGCCAACATCAGAATGCTGAAATGCAAATGTTTAGCAGGTACTGTTTTACATTGTCAGCATGTCCGTTTAGTGTGTTAGCATGCTAACATTCGCAATGAGTTCAGGATGATAGTGATTATTAAGATACAATTTGTCCAAGTTTTATGTCTACATCTTCCTGACAGTGGCCTTGTATGAAAAGTCAGGGAATCACCAAAGACAAGAGAAGTCATCCTGGTGGAACTATGAATGTGGGTTCATTCACAGCTGACATTATGGCTCGTCTTAGCAGGAATAACAGGAAAGCGCAGCTGTAACCGATAACCAATAACTTAAAGTGACACTTCATTGAAATGCAGTTGGCAAAATAAAATGTTGGCCGTTTACGTTTCTGCAAACCAAGATACATTCAAATTTGTACGTGTCACATGTACATACTGTATATATGTACATTAAGTGTCAGAACACATTAACAAGAGTTTGGAACATCTTCCAGTTGCGTTTGTGGCTACAGAGCCAGGTATTTTAAGGCAAAAAAATTATCTTTTTCCTAACTCTAACCAAGTGTTTATGTGCCTAAACCTGACCAGACCATAAACACAACGTTGTATCAACAGAAAATTGAGCCTAAAGAAACAAAGTTGCAACACAAAGAAATGTCAAGTTTGAACATATCTGTGGTTTACAGAAACAATTCAGCTTCATTGCCAACATTTATTCTGGTGATTGGGTTGGCCATCATCAACAACATTTGTTTCAGCTCTGGTTTTCCTGCAATGGCCAGTCAAAATGTCTGTGGTGAAAATAGTCTGTATTCGAGACATTTCAGTCTGGACCAGAGTGGTGAAACAACCAATTTCATGGCTCGAAGTTAATCAGCAATATTTGTTTTGAGAAGGCGACCCATTAAATAAAAAAAAAAAATTCACATTGATGTCATTGTCACTGTGAGGTTAAAGGTTGAGTTTCCTTTTGTTTTTTATTAAAATCGTTTTTGTTTTGTTTTTCCAGACAGAATTTTTTTCTTATACAACCATCTAACAGTTCTGACATGACATGTATTGGGTGTCTAACAGCCTGTTGACATTTCCTGGTGCCATCCCATTATGATTTTAAATAAAATCCTTATAAGCCTATTATTCAGCCAAAGTCATATTTGACTACAGCTAAACCTGAAATGGCCAAATAAATTCCAGATTGCATTTTTAAGCCGCGGTGACATAATGAAAACAATACATCCACAGAGGCATCCAGGCAGACATGTTGACACTGCCTGCGCCATTTCCAAGTGTTGTTTTTCTCCTTCCTCAGAGGCTGAAGCTGGATGGCAGGTTTTCTGTCACTATGAGGAGATCTAATCTCAGGATGGTGACAGTGTGAGAGACGTGAGAGTGCGAGGCACGTCATTATACAGATATCACACAGCGCATTAATGAGCAAAAGGTAATGCAAGTACAGGGGAGTATGCACCTCATAAACAGCACACACAAGATAATGCACACACACACACACACACACACACCCCGCAAAAGTAGTGTATCTTTGTAATGCCATAATAAGGAGTTAAAGGAGATGCTTTCCTTGATCTTATCACCCAACTCATCCACATGAATATCATTATAGTCAAAGTAGCACTACCTCATTATTGTATAAAGCAGAAGTTTCTCTGTTTAATGTAACAACATATCATTCTCCATAGCTCCAGCAACATCTGCCAGTGAGTACAGCAGCATTGCACAACACATGAACATGATTCATCACCCAGGGAATATTGTATGCAGAGCAGTTGGGAAGGGAAAGGAGCACACACACTGGTTGATAAAGAAAGCAGCTACTTGCTTTTTGTCCAACTTAAAGTAAAAATGTCACGATCACAAATTATACAAAACCTCAGCTGGCTGCCACTTGCTCTTCATAAAGTGCCAATTTTCCTGGCAGTAGGAAATCTCAGTGAGCAACTTGTAAGCACCCCAAGGCACCACCCACCATCAACCACCCCCAGCTACAACCACGCACTCTTTTCCCAGCCCAGTCGCCAGGATGTAAAATTAGTTTACATTTCTGCGAAGCACAGACACATCTAAGGTTGACATTAGCCACCTTTCGCATCAGCAGTCGGAGGGGATGGTGGTGGCACCATTACAAGCCAATGAGGCTGCCAAATGGCCGACCGCACGTCAAGTCACACTACTGGATATTTTTAAGGACACTTAGAGAGATTTCCAGACTGTTTAGGTGGCCACAAAAACGTCTGGAAATCTATATTTCATGGGAAGTCGGACCATCTCTGTGATCGTGGCGACAAAAACGAGTACTTTAAGCCAAACCATGATGTTTTCTGGACCATAACCAAGTGTTTTTTGTGTATAAACCTAACCAGAGCATAAGCACAGCGCTATGACCAAACAAAAATAGGAAATCCAACCGCAATTAACATAAAGTTGTTACATAAAGAAACATTTAGTTTGAACTTCATCTGTGGTTTTGCAGAAACGTACTTAGCCAACATTTACTCTGCCGACTGGGTTGCTCTTCTGTGCCCACATACCCCACCTTTTATCCTCACAATCAGCACAACCTCCTTGCAAGCTGTTCGCAGCCTCACCTCACTTTCACTGGTTTCTGTCGCAGCGTGGAGCCCTGTGGCACCAGTTAGTTGTTGTGGCATCCTCTGCAGTACACTCACTCACATACACACACACAGAAATGTTTTGTAATTGAGTCATTTCAACAGAAGGAGAAACATACATGCAAGCACATTTTGGTTTATGTGGTTTGGGAACCTTTCAAGACACTACTCAGATGGTAAGCAAAAATTAAAATAGTCGTGACAAGAATTATACTCCAAATGGTGGGGACGCTGCAAGCACTGCAAATTCGTAATACTTAGTTCCATAATGGTTTGGGTTTCATTCCTGTATGCTGAAGCTATGGAGCGGAATATATTCTTGTATGCCAGAGCTATGGAGTGGAATTAATTACCATTAACCGTTTTAAAATATCCACATTCCACTGATCATTAATGGTGGAACTAAACTAAACAGAGATTGCTGAACAGCTCTCCCTTGCAAACTCTGGGTTATGCAACCCATCTGTTCCCTGCTGCAGGATGTTTTCTATTAATTGTTTGTAAATTACACATTTAAGAAGAACATACTCTATGCCTTTAAATCAGGGTCTGACATAAGGCCAAAACTCATTAAGTGTGATTTGACATGCATCATATTGAGAGCTTCTTCTGTTTTTGCCATGGGCGCACCGCAGATGGGAGAGTTGAAGCATCAAGGGAACGGCTCGACAGAGTTTTGAATTTCACTGGGCATAGGCCTAATTAATACATTCTTTAAAGATATTTTCAAACATTTCACATCGGAATTAATGTATTTCAAAACGTTAAACTTCAAGCAGTCTGTCCTCCATGTTGTCAAACTGCTGGGAGGCTAGAGACCACCCATGACGAAGTGAAATCTGATCAAGAGACGGAAACTTACTCCTCTGTCTAGCGAGCCAATAATCTCAACATTTCATCAGTTTACTAAGCCACAGTAAGAGCCACAACAGACATACTGCAGACTGGCCGAATCAGACTGTCCCAGTGGTATCAGCTAATTCTATAAGAAGCACAAGCACAACTAATGCAAATAATGTGGAAAGAGTTTTTGCAACACAATATGATACAGGTATTGTTATGACTGACACGTACACTAGAAAGCCTGCAGCTCATTAATGGCTCTGGTGGTCCCCTGGACTCTCTTCTTCAGTCATTTTGCCTCCTTCATTAAAAGCCTCTTTTTGCATTCTGTTGAAGAGTGTACAGATGTTCATTCAGTGAGTCCACCATCTGCCATTTTGAGCAGGTTCACACTGTTGATTCACAATGAGGCAGTTTCCTGCCTGTTTTCGCTGAGGCATATCCTTTATAGCCAGAGTCAGTCCTCCTCAATCTGTGGAAAATCATAAATGCTGACGTAAAATATTTGACGCAAAGCTGCTTTAGCTTCAACTTGCGCTTAAAATGTTTTAAAACATCTAATAAGCATGTTAACAGGAGGACTAACCAATCAGGAGAACAGCAATAGAAAGGGTTGAAGATTGGGAGACTCTTGTGAAAATCAGTCTTGTTGGCAGGTATGGATTAGGTGGAGACCAAACACAGAGCTAAAATGGTTTCGCAGAAACAAAACTCAAAAATTAAAGAACATTTTGTTGCATGTCTGCTGGATGTACAACTGTTTGTAATGTTATCACTTTATACATTGAAATGATTGACTTAGCAGTGTTCAGGAAAAATTTCATGACACTTTTTCTTTTATGATTTACAATCTTACATTGCCATTTATGGGAAACAGCCGTGTTCTCACTTTAGAACAAAACTGCATGCTTGTTACATATACAGTCAGGTTGTTCAATATATCAACGTTTCATCGAGGTTCAACATAATAATTAGCCTCATTTAGTATTTTACCAGCCAGATAAAATGCTTAACTCAGTGACAGGCAACATAGATTATAACACCAGTAACACAAGGCTGATATGAGCCACTGTTATAGCCGTGTTTCCAACTAGTGACTTTGCCCTCTGCAGTTTCTCTACCACTAAGGCAACAAAGCAAGGTGACACTGATGCTAAGTGTAAAAAGGAGAGGAATTTCATTACATGCCTGTCATACCTTGGCACGTACATAGTGCCAAGGTATGACAGGTCTGAACTCAGAGGCAGCACTCTCTCACTGTCATTCACCCCAGTCGTCTGATATCACCGACAGAACTGGCCTCTTCTGGTAAATTTGAACCAGCTATGAGGGATCTAGAGGCCAACTCAATAAGGAGCTGTCCATGCCTTGTTGACCGAAGATTAATAAATAGGCTTGGCCTCTCACCCTTATCCTCTAGCTGGACTACTGACTTTTGAGAGCTTCTGTATTACAGCCCAGTTATTGGAATAAGATATTTGCCATTTACATTTTATGTTTACGAGAATCCTAGCCTGTCCACATCAGAAAAACAGCCAAGTAGGTTGACTGTGACAGCAGTTTATTTCTATTGATGTTATTTGTTAGGTGGCAACCTCTAGTGGCTGCAGTAATTATTACGGCAGTAAAGGAGGAAGTCGGGAAAAGTAGTGCAAGAGCAAGACGGCAAGATGGTCAGGTCAAACAAGAACAGGACTGTCACCCAGGAGACCAACTACCTTGTCCGGTATAAAACAAAATGTAAACAGTGATTTATTTCATCTTAGTAATGCACTGTAGGGAATTTACGTGACGTACATACCGGACTGCAGTTACGTATGTTGGTACGTTTATAACTGAAGTGACATATCGTAGATTTTTCTTAACCCCAACCACAATGTTTTCCTAAACCTAACCAAGTAGTTTTAGTGCCTCAGCCTAACTGAGTAGTTACTTGCATAAACCAAATAGTGAGCGGGTGTTGAAACCTAGTGAGCCTGCTGCTGGTACGCTGCAACAGTCATGTTATTTTGGGAATGGTGATTAATGTTATTTTGGGAGTGACTAGCAATCGACCTATTCAATCCATTAGGTATAAGGATACGTACAAAGCTGTACATCCAATGCAAACCATATCAACATTTCTACAACACGTGTCATATGATGTTCACATTACATGCACATGAACTGACTTCTATGCAACAGAGACAACTGATCGAGAGTTGGCCTTTCCGTGTAACTGTGAAACCACTGCATATGTTTAAACGAGACATCGTGATCTTGTGCAACTGCTTTAGTTTAAAAAAAATTGTATATTTTTGATTAGGACAATTTCCAGCTGTGTTTGTGGCGACAGAACCAGGTAAGGTGAGGCTTGTTATACACACACACATCATGGAGGTACGTGGCTATCAGGAAATCATGTTATGAAAAGAAGGTGATGCCTGCACACTTAATCCATGAAGTTTAATAGAGACAGCGTTGTCAGTGACAGTTGTCAGCACAGTGTTGTCACAACTAAATTGAGCCGAAACATAAAGAATTGTAACTACAAATGCATGGTTTGCAGAAGCATATATTGCCAACACTATCCTGGTGAAAGAGTTGCGTATTACCCTCTTCACTTTATTCTTATGTACATAGCTCAGTTTTGATTATACTGCTCATTCTACCATATGCTTATATTTTGAATTGGCAGAGTTAATCTTTGAGGAGATCTTAAACTGGCCAGTTAAATAAACATGAAGGGCAATGAAATGAATAAATTATGTAAAAATGTGTTTGCACTTTTGCGTTGGATTAATGGATTAAATGTGCATTTAAAAGTATCCAGGCCTTTTTCTTTTTGAACAGTTGTTAAAGTATTAAACATATTCTCCTGCCCTCTCTGCCCCTCTCTCTAATGGCAGTAGATGACTGGCAACAAGAAACTGTTGTAATATTATGTAGAAGAAAAATGTGTTTATTGGACTTTGCAGTGAGTACTCGAGATATTTGTTCCATTTCCTCCATGAGGCTCTTTCTCCTATCTTAAGTGTTCGAAGTCTAAATAGCGTCAGGCTTTTGATAAAATAACTGTCATTCTAAAATGAGTTCATTATGCACTGTTATCATGTTAGATGTACTAGAAACGGCACTGCCTGAGACTTAACTTCTCACTTGGCGTGAGAAGCCAAAATTTATTTTGCCAGAATTCAATACCGTCATTTAGTGCTTTGCTCCCTCTCTCTTGGTTCGACTAATCCTTTTTACTCCCACACTGACGGCTGAAAAGGGAGAGAGAGAGAGCGTGTGAGGGAGTGAGAAATGAAGTCAGGAGTTGTGAGGGAGGATAGAGGTAAGGAAACAGGAGGGGAGTGCATCAGCGAGGAGAGAGTGGGAGAATGAGAAAAGTGAACATCAGGACAGAGAGGACAAGAAGACGAGGGAGTGAGGACAAAAAGAGCCTGAGAGGACAATAGGGAGAAAGGTGAGATGTGCTCGGGACCGTGCACTTTCACTACAGCTTGGCAAGGCGCTCTGTGGCCAACTGCAACAGTAGTGCTCCCACAATGGCCCTTTTACAGAAGGCCAAACCAACACCAAGGACCTCTCCAAGAACATGTTTCCTTTATAGGCTGCTGGCTTTTTCCTGTCTCTCTCCTTACTTGCGCTTCAAAGTTTTAATGATATGAGCATGATGTCCTTAAATGTAAAAGACTGTCTGCACAGACAGAAAAAAGTACATTTTCACAGCACAAAAGGATGAACAGGTGGCATTGATATCAAATGTAAGCTGTGGAGGCCTGAATGGTGGAGAGGCGTACACAATGACCCTCTTATTTTCTACTGGCAATGTTATTTTCAATTTTGTTTCATAAAGTCCTTGCATGTAAAATATTTGCTGCTCTCAAATGAACCTCACCACATAGTAAAATGGCAGTAGGAAAATGACTGCGACCTTGTAAAAGAGCTCATAGATCAGTGGATTTTAAAAAAGTTTAACATAAACTGACTGAATCCTTGTATGTGAACATATGAGCCACTTAAGCAGAGACAAAAGAAAATTGCTATTTTTCAAAATGTAGTCAAGTTATTTTTGTCTTTCTCACACCATTTTGCTAAAGTCAATAAGAAGACACTGAAGCCTGCCAAGGTCGAGTCATAACAAACAAGAGCTGCAGTAAAATACAGTGTAGAAGCTTCAAGCACAGTAAAAGTCGTCGTTCTGACAGTGTTTTATCAATGAATCCATGTCCTTCACATATACAATAACCTGCTAATGTGAATGATTTGGTTTTAGTAGGATAGTGTGTGGACTATCTTCAGGATTGATGCAGCTATTGCTTAAAGGGGTTGAAGAGATAGGTGGCCCTACATGTGAGCTCTGCAATCAGCAAATACAGAAAGATTTGAGCCAGACTTCAGGTTAGTTGAGTTGATACACTATATGACGCTGAAACATGACGGACGAGCATAAACATTAGGTTGACGGTAAAAAAAACAAAACGTCAAAAGTCATGTATTGTAGTCACTGTATCCTTTGCTCTTCCATGTTCCTCAAATACTGGAAGCAGCTGTCAACATGTTTAAACGCTCTGAGCGATAAAATGCATGGGAAATGTGACCATCCAAGGAGCATGTGAATGCAGCACTGTCAAACTGTTTCATATGAATTATGACTTTGTTTCCAAGTTTTAAAATCATATATGCTTTTATTTGTGGCGATACAGTGACACAGTGAATTAATGAAGTTTTCAAAATGTGTTATTAATCAATCAATTACTGAATCAACAGAACATTAAAATGAATAATTAATTGAGGTAAAATTAGGTAATTGATAAGTTTAAATTATTAATCAAGCTAAAACATTTGAAAAGTAAGCATGTGAAGACACCTGAAGACAGCTCTGGGAGTTCATCTTAAACCACTTCCTGACCAAAATTACAAAAGGAACAAACTAAAAAGCTACCATTATGATGTACACTCTGGTGACTTCTGTGGAGGAAATTGAGATAAGGCACTGATTCAGTGTTGGTCCCAGTTTGGAACTGCATGGGAATCTATTGGTATGCATTAATAGATGGAAAGATTTAGAGTTAGTGAACAATGCAATTTCACTGCAACTATAGCAGGATGAAAAACAACTGAATCATCATATTGGCAGGATTATTGAAAACGGCTTTCGTTTTCCCATTTTTCACTATCCACAGGAAAGGAAGTCAAATGGCATTTATTGAGCCTATAAGGCTAGGCCAGGGATAATGGAAAATTGCTCATGAAAGCGAAGAAAATGCCTTGAATAGAAGAAGAAAAATCAAGGCGGGATCCGGCTCTATGCCATTACAATAGTGTAGAGGCAGAGAGAAGAGAAAGAATGTAGGGCGAGAAAATGAGTGGGCACGATTAAAGATTATGTGAGACCTGAAATGGTCGATTCTTGGGAGGTGTGGGGAAGGAGGGAGGTAAAGGATGGCGTGCCATCTTGAAATTAACAACTCCATCTGATAGTCTATATTTGGCCTGTCACACGCAGTAGGTGGAATTGAACTCCACATCTCTCTCTCATCTTCCGCTCGTGCAGCTACTAGCAGCACATGCCCAGTGCTTCAGCCTGCGTCCCTGGCAAACAAGGAAGCAACATCCCCTCCTGCCAGCTTCACGGCTGACTGACCCCCCTCTCGCAGCTTCATTTTGTAGCCTAATAAATAATGAAGGTTTGGTTTCTCAGAGGGGTGTCTGCACACTGTGCACCTGGACACCCTGCATGTCTGCTGGCAGGCATTAAAAAGAGCCCGCCAACACAACTCAAAGAACCGCTACCACTTCCTGCCACCCACTAAATCATGTTTAGATGAGAGGCATTTTGGCTAAATTGATGCCTTTTCTTCTGGGAATTTGCACATATTGGTGCAATGCTTTTCATAGCTTGAATTCACTGGCAATTGTTAACATAAATTAAACACTGCTGCTCTCTTTGAAAAGGAGCAACACAGTTTTATAAACACTGCATCCCAGAGGTCAAAATCATAAATGTGAAGATGCATTTTGAGTTTCAGCAAAATGGCATCACAATTATGAAGCTCATTTGAAAGCATCATTTGCTCTGTAAGCCTTGGATTTAAAACAGCTTCTAAGAGCAGTGTGATTATGATTACATTCCAATATGTGAAACTCTTCTGACCTTTATATACTAATCCAGTGATAAAACACAGGAAACATCACAGCGGAGATTTAATCTTTAATATAGGAATCAATCCTTCATATGGAAACATGAGTAGCGTAATAATTAGACTGACAGTGGCCAGTTTAAATCTCCAGCCTGAGTGAAATTAATAAGGAATCTGACATCTTCTTTGACAAACCCAGAATTTGCTTTTTGCGCAGCCCCCACAGGAAACGTCCACCCTTAGGTACTCTTAAATTCATACACATCCCAGTCTGAGATGTTCGTTGCATTCCAGGTGTTATTTCCTGAGGAAATGGTGTCATTTACTTTTTTTGTTGCGTGCATTTCCCCTCAACCTTATCCACTTCTACTTCAGCAAGCAATTTCCCACATCGCCCAGATTGAGTTGAAAATCCCCAGAGAACAGGCGGGAACGTATTGCATTCAGCTTTGGGTTATGCATGTAGGTGGAGAGAGCAAGGCTGATGGCAATAGCATTAAAAAAGCAACAGAGCATGAGCTTTGGCACTCTGGTTCAAGCTGCATGCCTCGCAAAAAAAGTAACATGTCTCTTGGATGCATTGCATTTATGCCACTCCTTGTTTAAAAAGGTCCAGTTTGTAAGACAGTTGATTATTGTGCGTCATCTCAACTTGTCAAATACTGACACCCAACCCACCAACCCAAAGCATCGGTATTTGAGTTGGGAATGACACAACAATCAACTGTTTCACAAATTGGACCATTAATATGAAGCTACACACAGGGTGAGGTTAGGGAACAGCTAGCCTGGCTCAGTCCAGTTGCTAGGCAACCCACAGCGACAGCAGGAAGTAACAGCTCCGTGCCAAGAAATATATATGTAATATATGTATATATAATATGACCTGCTGTAAATTTGGAAATTGTCGATTTTACACTTTTTTTGCACAGATTAAACCTTCAGTACAGAACATTTCAGATGCTTCTTCGGTTTTTCAGCCAGATCAGAGCTGGATCACGTAAAATGCATCTCTACTGGTGCACCAGCGCAGGAAAGATTTTAAAACTCTGGTGCACTTTCAAATACAGCAAGATTTACCTGGCAACAGCTTGATCAGCATTGTGTTAACTCGTTTGGCAAAAGTTTAAATGTGACCAACGCTCATTGATGTAATATCCCACACTACAGCTTTAAACAAATGACACTTAACGGTTTTACTGGAACCGCACTCAGTAGTGTGTATACCTCCACCAAGACCTAGCAGTCCCCTTGAATTCAATTATGCCTAATCCAATATCAAATTTAATAGCCCTGTGTCATTTTCAATTTTTAAACCACTTATAACTGCTTAAGAATAATTTAAGCTCAACAGATGTAGGTATCACATCAAATTCTACTCATTCATAGATGCCAACAACCTTAATAAGCCTGATTTCTTCCATCAAAATCCATGCATTATTCCCTGAGAAATTAACAAAAGTGTTGAAAAACAGTCTATTTCACAATGTAAAAAAAAATGAGAACAAAATCCTGGATCCATCCCTCTCTCTGGATCCACACCAACAGTTAATAAGGTCTATTCTGGGCAGAGACCCGCCCTCCATTCAAGTTTTGTGAGAATCCAACAATTAATACCAATAATTACCAAAATACCATTGGTCAGAGCCAGGTAATCTGAGGAGAGTCCAGCTGCGGGTTGGGCATTCCCATCATGAAACAGGGAGTTCCTTGTAGAGTTTCATCGACCAATCGCGAAGAGTTTCGCAAGGCATACTGGGTATGATGTCATTTCCCCTTCCATATTCAAGAAAGCAGAGTGGTCATTCAATGAGAGATTATGTCAGTAAGTAGGCTATTGTTTATTTCGACAGCATTGACTCGGAAGTATTCTCATATATATCACTGATATAGCTGTCGTGTCGTCTTAATATGGTATCCGAATCCGATATTAATAATCGCGGCAAGCATGGTTCGGTAGCAGCTAATGTCATGCTATCTCGTCTTAGCCACAGCTAATAGCCATAGCAGCTAGCCAGAAGAAAGCAACGTGTTAGACTATTTGTAGCTAGAAGCTAGAGTTTGCAGCGAAGACTTTGCCAATTATTTTACTGTGTAGTTAACATTACCACAGTACATTGTTAAGCTGGATGTTAACATGTTAGCTAGCATGGTAAGAGGCATGAAATAGCGGCCACGCTGCTTGGTGACACATATAACATTGGTGGGCACGATGCTTTGTTTTGGTGGTAGGTAACTTTGTCTAACAGTCTTCTACAGGTAGTACTACAAAATTTATAAACGCATTGTTAACGTGTTAGCTAGCATGGTAAGAGGCATGAAATAGCGGCCACGCTGCTATGTTATGGTGACACGGATAACATTGATGGGCGTGTTGCTTCGTTTTGGTGGTGGTAGGTAACTTTGTGTAACAGTCTTCTACAGGTACAGAATTTATAAAACGCATAAGTTTTAGAGCATGGAGGTATGTTTACTGATTGCTGATTCATTGGTTTAGATTAATAAGCTTTGTGTTGATGATACAGTATGAAGAAGGTGAGGACACTAACCGTGGTCAAGAAGGCACTTGTGTTTGGACCAGTTATTAAAGCCTGGTTTGTTTTTTACCTTTCTTTCAGAGTTTGTGATGTATACCTGCAAATGGGGCTGCAGAAAGGAGTCCCACTACTACTGCTGTGCTTGTAGTCTAATCTTTCCAAGGAAAAACCAACTGCTTAGACACCTCAGCACCTGCCGCCCTCAGCCAGCAGAAGGCCCACTGCACTCTTTTTCACCTCAAGCCTTAGAAGGCCAACTGAACCCTATGGAGGCCACGGTAGAAGCCCAGCTTCACCCTGTGGAGGCTATGGTAGAGCTTCAGCCACCAAAAAAAGCAGTTGGCCTACGTTCAAGGGTCAGAAAGGTTAAGTGCACAAAGTGTGAGTTAGTGCTGAATAAAAAAAATGTAAAGCAGCATATGAGATGACGCCATATGATACTGTACGTACTGTGCCTACAATGAGCCGTGGCAGTGGCCTTGCACTAAGCCTCAAAGGCCTTTCGAACAGAAGGTATTGGCCAAGTGCACGCCTGGTGCTGAGGCACATAGCTTATGGCAGGTATCCTATTGAATATGTCTGCCTAGCATAGTGATGAGATTGTTCTCTTTTATTACTCCTTTCTTTTTTGTTTTATTTGTGACAAATGTTTTATTTTGTAATCCCTTCCAATTTTGCATGCCAATAAATCTGTTTGTTTGTTTTATACTGTACATACTGTGCCTACAATGTTCAAAAGTAAATGAACCCTTGGAGTTAAATAGCCTACTGTTTGAGCCTTCATAAAGTGTGTCTGGTAACTGGATTTGAACTGCACAATGTCCCAAGTGTTATTTTAATCTATTCATTATTCAATTCAGGCATATTCTTAGACAACTGTATTGGTTTCGGACTGGATCTCCAAGAGCTCCTTTATTTGAAGCAACTCACTTATATCTACGGCAGAGCCATAGAGAGAGGTGTGTCCTCAACAACTCGTAGAAGATAATGAACATGCACTGCACAACCCCAACATTCTCATTAGATTTAGCTACCATGGAGCCTCCCTGAAATGATCGCGTTGTAATATCTGTAAATTAAACCTAATCAAGCCATTCGAAAGCTGGCTTAGCAATCTAGTTCAATGCTAGCTGACGTCTGCCTATGCTTAAAGTTAGGACCGAGATATAGACAAGTCCTACACGTAAATGTAAGCTTATTAAGATGTAATTGGACTAAAGTTCTGTAGACTTCTGTTTGAGAAAAACTAACTAGTGAATGTTGTGATATTAACCTGGATGTTGACAGTTACAGTTCAGCAAGAAAGGCAAAGAAGAAGAAGGCGGCGTTCCAGTCTGCGAAACGGGAACCCCCACAAGAATGCCCATTTGTGGCCGCAGTTGGATGATATTGGGTTATCCGCGTCCAGTGTTTGTGGCAGCTAAATTTAAGCTAACTGGCTGCTCAATGTACTTCTGCAGTATATTTAACAGACACATTTACCAGTGGTGTCAATATTCACACCCAACTCTCTGCAAGAAAGCAAATAACTATTTTCCGAAATGTCAACAATTTCTTCTAAGAAAAACACGTCACCGACAAGGATCAAGAAGTGAGGGCACATTAGTAAATGCCAATTCCATTAGGGTTGAGAGACCTGGTACATATAATGTGCTTTTATGAGCATCATCCGATTGAAATGTGTCATCTTTATTCGTGATAAAGGAAAATCCTTAGATAAACCCAAGCTTACATAAAGAAGTCTGTAAATAGTTCTCAACCAACTTACCATTTATGCCCCTCCCATTCCATGTACAGATACAGGTCATTTAGTTGGTTGAACAGACACAGATAATGATTCACTTGCCCATCCATAATTTACATTAAGTTACATAATTAATAACTTGTGTCATAAAGTGTTTGGGGTGTATTTTCCGTGACAGTTGAGGTTGTTCTTAGCAGTCTGATGTAAAATGACGACATCAAACTGCATTTGTGGCCTTTGACTTCTTTTTAATAAGCTCCTTGGGAAATACAAAGCACTCCTGTCGACAAACCAGTTTGTATTTGATCTTGAATTTAAATAAATCAGAGATATAATCAGTGAAACCTTTGCTGATAACCAGGTGAAATGCAAACTGGAGCGAGACAGTACAAAGGCTCGGCTCAGTGAGTTTGCAGGTGCTGTCCAGTCTGGCTCCTTCTTCATTTTCCTGCTGACCAGGCATCAGTACTCTTTAATAAGATTCATTCATCTTCCCTCCATGCGCTCACTGCTTACTTCTTTATTGGATCAGACTGCTGACGGCTATTATTCCCCGTGGAATCTATTTACTTACCATTAAAGGTAATATTACACTCACTTTGTATCAGTGTGAAGCAGCAGGGTAGTATATTAAGCCTGGCAACAAGTTTTAATAGCTGGATAACAGATAAGCATGTCGCTGGTCTGGATAGACTGGCTGCTACATTCCCGCAGGCTAGATGAGGAATTATGCAGTAAAATGCAAAATACAAATATATCTGTTTCAGCTGCAGCACATATTAATGAACTAGATGGTTCAAATCAGGTGATGCAGACAGCTGGCATGTTTTGTTAGGACATTAATTTGAATTTAAGCACTGGGTTCAGCTTGCTGGGCATTGAAATGAGACAAAGAAACACGAAATGCATTAACAAATACAGTGTGTGCTCTGAGAAAACAAGATGGAGCCTTCAATGGCATTAGCGTGCAACAATATAAGCTTACATACTTAGCCTTCTCTTTAATGGATTTCTGCACTGTAAGCCTTTTTCATATTTAGCTGCCACTTCTTCTCACTGAAAGTTCAAATATCTGAACTAATACCTCTTAGGTTTTTAATAATGCCCCAAAGGGCGACAATGCTTTGCAGTGTTTCCCACACTCTCCCTATATTGTCCACATTCTTTCACATTTCAGACAGAAAGGACACCTGATTAAACCTGACTTCACCTATTTG
The DNA here is from genome assembly GCF_965226575.1 of Pagrus pagrus. NCBI lineage: Eukaryota > Metazoa > Chordata > Actinopteri > Spariformes > Sparidae > Pagrus > Pagrus pagrus. Next base: position 18,213,397 of record NC_140194.1, read on the forward strand.
ATTGATCCGATCTTGAAAATTCTGTCGTTTCGCACCATTGTAGGCCACAGAAAGCCATCCGGTTTATATCCTATTGGTGTCAGCTGTAGCTGAAGGCAATGTGATGCATCAAAAAAGCTCTGGGACTCATTACCGATTCTCCCTTCCAAAGAGGGATTAAATATTATTTATAGGGCAGGGGGTAGACTTAAGTTCACTTCAATTGCTTCTGCCTCTGTTGTCAATCTAAATGATACGCTTGCAGGCGTGAGGCCCTTATTGGAGAGCTGGATGTATTGGAGAGTTTAAAATTCTCCATTTCACTGCAGGAAGTCGGCGTGATGAGCTGCAACCCAAATTACACTGAAGGCTCTGGGAACAAAACATTGATATTGACTGACAACATGCAAGCCATTAGGATCCATCTATAAATTCTGATCTGAAAGTAGTCCTCCCTATATGACTATTGACCACTTTCCATTTTAGCTAAACAGATTAAAAGCGAGTACACCTCACGATAATAAAAGCTTTTGCAAATTAAATACAACCACTCGAGAACAAAAAACACCCTTGAGTTTATCTTGAATACTCATCTCTAACACAAAGTCACGTAGAGTGTTTTTTTTCCCCCCTTTTCTTTTTCTTTCGTAGCACTACCACCCACCTCGCCCATTTGTCTGAGGTTATGGTGCACTAAAACACACTCTGCTGCCTCCACTGACCCTGTCCAGCATCATAGATCTACATTACAGACTTGGTCCTGCATAGCTTGTCTGTATGACTGATTCTGCCGTGTGCCTCTCCTCCTCCTCCTCCTCCTCCTCCTCTTCACAAGGGCAGAACTCTGAGTTCTTGTAAAGTTTTTGGAGGATGGCGGAGCAGTAATGTGCTACAGTGATGCCGTAACTCACAACTTCTCATTTGTTCACGACCACCCTTTTATTAGTCTGTGAAACTTCACAACATCAATTAGGAAAATAATCTTGGAGATGGCATCTTTTAAGAGATAACAGCGATCAATGAAGTGCTATGATACGTGCCTTTACTGTTGCATCTAAACATTCATGCTCTTTCATGGCATCTTGACAGTCGAATTTGTGCTGCAGGGACTGAACGATAAGGACAGCGATGTCCTTCAGCACAGCCAAGAAGAACTGATCTTTTAGATGTTTACTGTGTAATCTTCTAATCAGTGCAGCTCTGGCAACCAAATTAATTTCTCCTGCCTGTTTGAATGTTGCTGTCGCAGGCCGCAGCATGGGATTGAAAAGGCTTCCCTTTCATTAGCAAGTCTGCTTGTCACTTAGCTGCCCGTGTCAGGATTTGTGCATCCGTCACCTGCTTTCTTGTTAGGGTCCAAATCCTTTGTCACAGGAGTGTGGCTTTATGAGCAGGTATCCAGCTCCAGTTTTTGGATGTGAATTTAATGGCAGCAAGGATATCGATGGGCTGCACGCAGAGCCTGTCAGAATTCATTTAAGTCGAGGGTCTTTTGATGCCTTCTCCCACCGACGAGGTATGGAGTTATTACCTTCTCGTTATGGGCTGTACCCCCACTCCCCCTGCCGTCTTTGTACTGCCCCTCTGTCTCCCCATCTGTCTGTCCTTATCCATGCGTCTGCTGTCAGAGAGGGTGGGAACAAAGAGGGAGGGAAAACATCTCAATACAAAGTAGCCTTCAAAATCTCAGCTCCACTAAAAGCAATTCCACCATGACGCCAGCGAGGCTGAGCTGTACTGTATCAAAGGTGTCAGTTGAGTGCTTGACACAAGCCGTTGGATTTGTGATGGGGTTATTTTCCCAAAGACTTACTTGACGGTGCCCGTTTTTGCCTTCACATTTACAGCATAACTGGCACCAAACTCTGGATTTTGGGTAGGATGATACGTGGGATGACAGGGGTTTTCTCAGTTTTACTTGTTTTTTGCACTTTATTGAAACATGTAAACAAGAAAAACTGCAAAACAATTTTTGTGGCCATTTTCATCCGGTTTCTTGTAAGCCATTCCCCTCAGAATGACATATTCAACTGTCAAGGAAACTAAACCTTAAAAGTAGAACCTATTCCCTCAATACGAAACATTTTTTTTCCAACGTTGTAAATGAAAACAAAAAGATGGATGGGCCTTTACTTTGGCCTTGTTACAGTCTCCATTCCTCACTTAGAACATATAACACTGGATACATATCTGTGTACATGTCCTAGAAATATCGAGCATGAATTTATGAATTCTATACAAGAGGTCCTTCAATCTCTCACACTGAACGGCTTTCACCTAACATAAGCAAACTGACAGAACATATGTCCTTTGTTGTTCGGTCTCATCTTACTGACGACCATTAAACTGCCTTGTGCACTAGGTCACAGTTGTCCGTCATAGTGGAGGGAGGGAGAGGAAATGGAAAGTGGAGGTGTTCAGGATGGCTTGGCTGTCCTCGCCATGATGAAGTGACATTGATTAACTCAGATTAAGACGTAGACGCCTGGCCTTCAGTTTGCCACCATCATTTTGCAAAGGGCAGGCAATGTCTGGTAACACGTTCACACAGTGCAAAATATATTGTTGTTTTTAGCACCATTGCTATAGTACTTTTCAGTGTCCATGAAATGCAATAGCTCATAAGTGCTGCTAGTAGGCACCATTGGATATGGGCTTTGAAATGGGCTGTCATCAGGGCGGCTGCTGGCATAAGCACGCTATGCAGTCGTTTGGGGCCATGTTGTACGATGTTAAGTTGTATCGCTCACTTTAAGAACTCAGTACATAGCCGTGGTAACACAGGAGCATTGCGAGTAGTGTAAGGTCAACATTGTGTTGTTATGTAGCAGCAACATCCTGTTGAATCTGCTCATTAGTACAGGAATAAATCTTCATTCACAGCGTATTTTGATGAACCTGGGTGACATTATACAAATGGCTCCTATAACAGAAGCTTACTTAAGGGCAGAAGAAGAGAAAATAGGAGACATGAATAAAGAAGGTATGTGATTGTTAAATCTGATTGAATGAATCATTTTCCTTGTAACTGCCTCAAATAATCTCCGACTGTAAAGCTAGTTTTGCTTGTCAGCTGTACCTTCCTACATTTTCTTGCAACATTAAAGATGGTTCTGATTATGCCTGAATCAAACTGAACATTGCGACAATAATTTTAAACTGGTAAGTAAGTAGAAATAATGAATTTATCATTAATTCAGCTGACAAATGTTTCATTAAAACAAGCTTGATTTCTTGCCATGTTCTTACTTGCATAACTAAGGATTACAAGCATCATATAATCGAGGGTCGAAGGACAGAGGGTTTCGTCTCTGTACAGATTGTAAAGCCCTCTGAGGCAAACTGTGATTTGTGAATTTGGGCTATACAAATAAAATTTGATTTGATTTGATATATACATTTATAAAAGCTAGCTTTGCTTTTTACTTAGCTACCAATGTTTTCTTGCAACGTTAACATTTCTGCTTTTAATCTATTAATTTAGCCTAATCGGTAACATTTTAAATGTTGAAATTGCCCCAAATAGGTCAGGTATTCATTTGCTTTATTTCTATGTTAAATTGTATATTTGTGGATCATATTTGGACATTGTGGACATGTTTTAGTAATTGGATCATTTGAACATAATTTTGAAACAACATCATTGAGAAATTAGGTTTCTTTCATTTTTTCCCCAATTAAAAAAAAAGGTGTTTTTCGGGTACTTTAATATGATCAAGGGTCTAAGGTTAGCTGCTGTTGTATGCTGTACAGATTGTAAAGCCCCTTGAGGCAAATTTGTGAGATGTGAATAAAATTGACTTGACAAATAAATATAATGCAAAAGGAAAATCTTATTGTGGTTCACAGTCTGCAGCCAGTAGATGACATGGCTTCATTGACAGCACTGTGTGTAATTACACTGACAAATTAAGCTCCACATTTTTAAACCACACTTAATCTTGTGGTTGTTGAGCATTGTAATTAATGGTGTAGTTAGGAATTGATTTGCGATCGAGAGAGTCTTGGGTTTACATCCTTTTAAAACAGATAGTATTTTCAGCCACATCGTGACCATAAAGCTGTGAGAGAATAAATTGGAATTATTTTAAAAAGGAAACAGAGATATAAAATGAATACAGACTGACATATTTATACTAGGCAGTTATAGGTTTTCTTCTTGACTTACTCTATTTCCCTCCCCGGAAAAGCTGTTGGTCTGCACTCATGTGTGGCCACATTACGATGCCATAGTGATGATGGTGCATTTAAAGATAACGCTTTCATTAAGCTTAAATAAATCAATTTGGGAAAGCAAAATTAAAATTACCCAGCTATGAACAATTTGAGGCAGTTGCGTATTAGGAATCTGTAATTAAAGTGAAATGTAAAACCAGTTAGTCATGGCTCATTAAAGGCAAGAAACCCACTTGAAACTTTAGTTGAAGGAGGGTTCAGAAAGTCAGTGTGGATACGTCGAAATGCTAAATATAGGCACTGGAGAGGACATGGCCACGATTTCAAACACCAGTTTTTCATCAGGCTAAGTGAAGATGAGTTGCTGTGATCTTAATGCAGACCTGGCCAAGCAGCGTCATGATTTTCTTTCTCTAAGAGAGCGTGAAGCCGTGTTTAATTCCTTTAATGCTCTCTAGTAACTGCATCTAATCCTGCACTCTTAATTTCACAAATTCTTGTTTGTCATGAATCACTGACTGCTTATCCCTCAGAGCCGTGATGAAATATTAAAAACGTTGTACAAACAGTGGACCCCTGTCTGTCTTTTGGTCATACAGGAAATGAAAAACACATGCCAGTTGAGTGTTAGGATGAAAAGGCCATTTGCTTATTTGTAATACCCAGGGCACTGCTCTGACTAGCCATGCTGGAAGGACAAGAGCTGGGCAATAAAGTGCAAGGACACTCCCCACCACCCCCTCTACCACCCACCCATCATCCTGCTCTCCCCTCCCCACTTACAATGAGGAGGGAAATGATGCGTTAAACACGGTGGAGCCACTCATTCTATAAAACAGCGCCATGACGGAGGGGAGATACTGCCTGTAAAAAATGGCAGAAATGACAACTTGTTATTCACACTTCTCAGACACTGTGCCTGTTGTTTTATGATTATGAGCTCCACGACTGGGCACAATGATGAATCAGCCCACAAAACGCGCCACATTGAAGATGTGGACTAAAATCAACGGCTCAGTAGCTCGTCAAAAAATTGACTACAAAATGGACATGAGGATGTCACTGCGAGTATTTATTATTTTTGAAAATTGTCTTCGCAACCGCCACCAGATTTCCAGTTAAATACAACTTTCAGCTCGGCGCTCTTACATTTTTCAACTGTGTAAACAAGCCGACGTAGCTTCTTCGAAAATCTCCTCACAAGTCTAAATGCACCTGGGAAATGCAGCAGTATCAAGTTAGAATGTTTCCTGCAGTAGTTAATCTTTTTGCTCTGTGGACTCTGTAAAAAGATCTCAGAGAGCAGCAGAAATCTCACACACAAACACACGACACACATATGCGCAGTACCCACAATGGAGAGGAAGCACAGCTGAAGAGATTGAAGTGAAAATTGAATCGCTAAACCTTATTTGTCAGCGGAGAAAGAACAGAGGAGGTGGAAGTAGAAAAGAAGAGCAGCACCAGACTGAGAGACTCTGAATTTTTTTTCCCTCCTTATCTTGTTTTAATTGCTTTCTGCTTCCTTTTATTTCACCCACTGGTAGATAACAGCCACTTCTCCTACTTTTCCACTGCTCTGAAATCTGTATCTCTGTAAAAAAAAAAATGTTGCAATGCAAAACTATGATGTGACTTCTAGAATAGGTTTACATGTTTTATTGCTCAAAACACATTTTCTCATACTGTCTACTGCTCTCTTTAAGGCTCACCCCCCCTTCTGAATACCCAGTCTTGTCTGATTGGTCATTTCATTTCATTTCAGGAGCAGTGTTTTCTGTGGGAGAGAGGAGCTTCTGTTGGTGCAGACTTTGACCTTTTTAACTTTCATGATGCACAAGAACCTACAGTATTTAAAACACTGAAGGAAAGGAAGAAGCAGGCCAACACGGCCAGAGCGTCTTGGCCCCAACAAATCAAATTAAAAAGGGATAATGAAGTAGAAAAAATACAAAAACTAAATAAAGTAAAGACCAAAATGAAGCACAGAACAACTGGAGTAAACCAAGGATGTTATAATTTTACCTGGATACAGCCTTGAAGGCGAAGTTACATTGATTTGTATAAAAGGTACTCCGTGTCGGATGAAGCCAAAATGACTCGACTGTCTTCTGCATACCTTTCGCAGTGTGGGGCTCATACAGCGTGTGCGCTAGAGACTTCCGCCGACCGAGCCAGCTAACTTGAATGGGGATACTTTAATTTAATCATGCGGCTATTCCAGACCTTTACTGGACCGAATGGCTCAAATTAGAAAAAAATAAAATAAATTATCCACCGGTTTACAGACGCTTCTTTCACAATGTTAGCTTATGGGAAAATACCCTTTTTGGGCCACAGTGCATCATGTGACGATGTAATTACACGGTTTGGCCACTACGGAAACCTTAAAAGGCGCCAAAGCCTGGCACTCGTCCTGGGTGCCTGGAGTAAACAGGATCATAGAACAGAGAGTGCAGGACTAACACGAGGAAACAGAGTACTAGACAAACAGGGTTAAATAGACAAGGAGTGATAACCAATCTAACACAGATGAGCAGGGAAAACTACGGGAGAACAGACAAAGAGGAGGGAAACACATGGACTAAATACACAGGAGTCTAATCAGGGACAGGTGAAACTAATCAGGACACTCACAAGGGGGGGAAAACAACACAAAGGGCAAGTAGTGACACAACATGACACATGAGGATGAACCTTACAAAATAAAACAGGAAATAGCAACCACACCAAAAGCCCAAACCATGATGTATGCTGTGGGCTTGTATGTGGAGAAGTAGGCTTAAATGTCCTCAACAGTAAAAACTGAATAATACGGCCGGAGTTATGATTTAGTTCAGAACTTTAAAATTTAGCACGTCTCTTCTGAAGTTAAACCACCTTTGAACAAATTACACTTGCATTCAAGAAATGTTTGAATCTTCTTGCCTCAGCACAAATCTGAAGACATTTTCATGACTGCTCAAACTGTTTAACTGAAGAGTGAGATTTTAATTATCATGCTTTATTTCATCTTCGGGCGCAAGTCCTTAAAGCAATAAAAATGTATGGATTTTCATTATTATCAGTACACACATGGGAAAGACTCATATCTATACATTCAATATAAACAAAAGTTGCACAGAAATATTATTAATCAGACAGCAGCTGAAAACTTTGGCTTGCGGAGCCATCTCCCTCAGTTTTAATGCATTTTTAGGAAACATGTCTGTTCGCTTTTATGAAACCTCAGATCTTGCTTTTGGAGAAGTACTGACTCCCAAATACACATTTGCATGTACAGCATGTTTTTTCATGTGATCTAAAGATTTGCTCAGTCGGATACTTGCCCAAAGAATGTCTGTGCCAGACTTCCAGACTTTAGACCAATCAGAACAAATGTTGTGGCATTTTCCTTATTATACTGAATACAGTCTTCGGGCACACATGGGTCAACAACAGTGCCATTGACTGTCTCAGCAGCTACTCGCTTGTGATGTGTGTAGCTCTCAGGAATAATAATAATAGTCGATTTGATACCAAGCTGTCAAAAATACTTCAGTTTAAGTTATTTTTTCAAAATTCCCAAACTCCACATTGTTCTGTATTTAAGTGACTGAGTTTTGACGTCTGAATTGGATTGGCAAAATAACATTACATTACTGCACCAAGTTGACACACTCTTTTTCACTAGCAAAGAGCAGTGCACAAAGCATTCGGGGAGCAGCTCCTAATTTTTAGTCTAACTGATGGTTTCAACGCTTAAAATGAGAAACGTTAAATCAGCTGTCACTAATTAATGTTAATTTCATGAGTAACTTGCTGGCAGGCTCAAATAAAACTCATCTGTTGCCTGGTTAAAGTGCTCTCTGCAAGCTGGTGCCCTTCGAGCAAAGCTCTTTCATGGGGAAAGAACCTCTACTGCTCAACGCCAAGACACAATGAATCATTAGAAGACTCTGACAACTCCAACAGAGAGATACGTCTCATCTCCAGAGGATCATATCGCATCACTTTCAGGAGTTGACTTCCCCTAGATAAACTCATCAAGTCAGTAATCAACTCAAGAGTTTTAACCAGGAAATCCTATGTTTTAGGTCAATTTTCCTGTGAACAATAAGGTGTGTAGGATCACGTAATATATCCACATCATATCAGAATTGGGAGATCTCTAACCATAACTCAAAGTCCAAGTAGACAACAGGCAAAGAACCCTTTTGTAGCAACTGCAGCACCCCTAGATCTCAAGAATTAGCTTGTGGAAACTAGGAAATTCTCATGACAAACAGCCCTGCAGTTTGTTTTCAGCTAACATGAGTTTGTCTTCTTCTGTCAAAACCACAACCTGAACTGAGCAAATGAAAAAGACAGAAGAAACAAAAGTAAACATCCCTAATTGCCCTCAGGACAAAGCCATAAAGACGTGTGCAATGCTGTCATTCTGTGCTCTGCTCCGTTTTGCCCAAGGCCCCCAAAAAGTTGTCATTCAGCGGTGAACAGACAGCGTTATTAAAAATGTTGCTCAAACACACCGGAGCAGCTGATGAACCTGGTCATGGCTGAACGCCTGTGCAGAATCACAGCACATTTAAAGTCTGTTTCCTACATTTGTGCATCCTCTGTTCCAGCAGATGTGACTGTCGAGATGAAAACGACCTGGTCACCAGCTGCTTGTGCCAGGATGTCCGAACTGAATCCAGACTCAGGAAAATTAGAGGATGTGATGAGGTACAAATAAATAGACATTTCATGTGAGAGAACCGTGAGTCAGTTTGGACAGATTTTCTGCTGCCTCCAGACAAGACAGGTACATGAAAGCCTGGGTGTTTGTTGTGCAGACAGCGATAGCGTCAGGGTCTATTGATTTAGCAGCCAGCTCCTGGCATAATCAAAGCCCATCCCAGAGGCAGCGCCGTCACTGCTCCACTGCACCCCAATCATATTTGCGCTTGATCACATCCCAAAGAGCTTGTCACCTCAGTGTTTTGTGACACTTAAACCCAATATATACCCCCCCACCTTGTAAAATGGAGGTTGACCTTCTTCTCCTCAGGTAAACTGCAGGCTCCAGTTCCCTCTGAATGAGATGTTGTTTCACCCTGGCACCAATAATGTGCTTGTTAATGCCAATGCATTACTCCAATAACCCACAGAAGAAAGCATGGAACAAAGGGATGCACAATAAAAAGCATTGCTTAGCTGTGTGTTGTTTTTCCGTGTTGCTTGCATGGCTATACGAGCTGAAATAGCGTTTGTTGTTCTTTTTATGTACTGATTTTTTTTGCTCATTCTCATTAATCTGCACACCTTGTGTTCTGTCTTGAGAATTCTTGTTTTTTTTTGCCGTTATTGTCTTTATGGTGTCATGTTATCCTCGTTTCATGAAATTATTATGGATGACACTTCTGGTGCTGTGTGAATCTAGCATAAGTAACCAAGTATCATAACTTTATTTAAATGTATTCCATCTTAATTTACCCAGGAAGTCCCTTGAAATGAGAATATATTTTTAGACTTGGCCTGACGCATGGTGACACTTTGTAGGCTTTAGAGGCGTTAGAAACAAAAGTGTTGGAAGTATTGACACGATGAAGTCGCTAACCTAGATCTTCTGGAATAAATGATGTGCGTTCTTGTTCTATAAAAAGCTGATTAGCGACCCGTTACAGTGGAAAACACCAGTTCTGGTTTAGTGATAGGACAAACCACAAGCCACGCCGATAATTTGCAGGAGTAGGAATAAGGTGGATAGGTTTCAATTCATCTCACCAAAGGACTGCAGTCGAAAATCTGCCAGCTGGCACATTTACAGAAATGTTAATGTGTGTTGAACTATAAATAAATAAATGAAATGAAATGAAACATACCTCTCAAATGAAATTTCACCATCTGCCCTGAATGAAGATTCCAGGCCACTAACATTGCAGCAGTCACATTATTTGGCTCTTGCTATCTTTTCATTTTAGTTGAAAGTCAAAAAATAAACAAACTCTTACTTTTCACAGATTAATAAACTGAGTAAACAAACTGACCTTAAAGGACAACATAATTTCATAATGTTTACTTTGTTTATTTTTTGCGGACCCTGCCACCTTTCTAGCTTCGAGCGAGAGCAAAAAGGCAAAGTGAGGCATATTTTTGTGCACATTGGACAGACACAACCAATACAAAAGAGCAGGAATTCTTCACCTCTTCACCTACAGTACAAACACACAGGTATTCAGGACGTTGGCTCTCCAGCAAAGATCATAAAAATGAATCATGTAGTAGCTCCACTTCCACCCCCACCCTCCTCTAAAACCCATCTTGTGACTGACCTGGTGTTTATTCTGTTGGTTAAAACAAACAAGCGTGCAGACACAGTGCACAAGGGAATGAGGCTTTGATATGCCACACACTGAAGTTAAGTAGGTCTTATTTCTCTGATTAATTATTAAATGCTGTTTTCTGGATATTCTCTATTCTATAATATTGAAATGTTCTGTTCTGAATGTTTACTCTGCGACTTTGCATCATACTGCACGTCGTAGGCCTTCACATGTTCCATTCTCATGCCCTGAATGCATTTATTTCATTGCTGTGTTTACCAGACTGTAAACATGAATGCGTATCGTCTGGGGAAATGGAAGAATTACCTATATGGTGGAGTCTGCGAAAACGAGATTTGCTGAGAGTTAGCTCAAGCTGTCTGGAGTGTTCAGCATCAGTGAGCTTCAACCAATGGAAACTCCTCAGAGACAAAGCAGTATCTCGCTCCTGTCTATCCAACTGCCCCGGACTGGCATTATTTAGCTCCTGGTCGTCTCAGTCGATCCTCTCAGCTCTTCACTTGCCTTTTGTAATCCATTCTCTTCACATTTCTGCTGCCTTGTCCCTGAATTCACAAGGCATGGGCTTAAACATAGACAGAGTTTTAAAAGTTTTTCTCCGTCTAAGTGTACATAATGATTATGATTTGATTTTTGGATGAAAACTCTGATGGTGACGTGCGTTGGATATTTGCAGTTTTTCTCCCTCAGGCAAATACTGCCTGTTGACTCAGAAAATATCAATGAAGCAGTGCCACAGCTCCATAGCATCGCTGTTAAATGGAGCATGTCACATACAGGCTTGACCCTGGAAGAGGAATTGATTGATAGATGCTCGGATGGATTAATGACAGACAGCATTCCACCAGAGACCGGCTGGCAAAAAGACATCTCCGGTAAACTGTGTACGAATCGCCATTCTAGCCATCGTGCCCCTTCCTGTCAACCTGCATCTGGCTGGTGGGGCAAGTGATTGATGACAGCTGTCAGTCTGCTATCCGCTCCACCTCGTCACCCCCGCCAGTTGCAACTTCTGCCTCGGTAAGAGTCCATCTCCCTCTCCTGGCAGGTTTGACAGAGTAGAGCCACATCGAATCTAGGTCTCCTCCACACAATCAACAACAGCTGCCCTGTCTTTACCTTCGAAACCCCCGTGCAAGAAAAACTAGGCGTGGGGGCTCACAAAAGTGATGTGTATATACTCTGAAGTATGATTAGTCTACTAGGAAAATTCAGACAGGCCTTAAAAGCCATCACACTGTAGGAAGAAGCAGGAGCTCACTGAATAAAATGCTGTTTAGCTGCTGGAACTGAAGGCGAGACAGCAAGACTGGAAGAAAAAGGGAGGAGAAAAAAAAAGTCAGACAGCCAATGTCAAGTGAAGACCAGAGCTGCTGATCATTACACACCCAGCGTGGTATGGCTGTAAGTAAACCTTCCAGGATGACGACTGAAAGGCTTTGAATGTCATTAATTAATTAGTCTAAGTAAGATCACAGGCCTCAATGTCTACATCAAAGAAAGTAGTTTTACTTTCATTTTGCTAGCAGCGCCGGGGAGGAGGATGCAGCAGTGTGGAAGGGTTTCTCGCTGGCGGAGTTGAAACAGGTACCCACTGAGGCGTATACACTAGCACATACAAAAGGGAATTGCAGAAAGACATGGGAATCACCGGGTTTGGCTTTATATCAAGGCACAAAATTGTCCTATAGATTGCAGATGCACTGCGGTGCATCTTTAATCAGGCACCAGAGGCTGGTGAAATCAATCCTGACCTGGGTGGTAAACATAAAGGGAAAAAAAGCAAACATCTGTTTGGGTATTAAAGGAGAGGAGATTCTGTCCATTTATACCACACAGGAGATCTGTGCTTATTCTGCATTTAATACACTTTTTAAGAAATTCTTCATTTTCTAAGCATTTGCATTCCCAGTAGGAAATGACATATGCTCGGTCTAATAACAATCTTTATCACACACCTTTAAAATTTTGCAGGTATGAGTCATGGCGCTTGGTTTACCATCTGTTTTGTACCCACTTCGACCTCATCAGCCACACAACTCCTTCGGCTGCCAGCTGCCCATTGGCTGAGAGCCACAGACACTATTAAAAGCTCAACATCTAGGAGCATCACAACATATCTCATATTGTATTACAGAACGCATACACCTAAACACAACAAATACTTTTACTTTCAACAGGAAAGAATCTTAGAGCACGATATGAGCATAAAAGCAACAATGAGAAGGTATCAGTGTAGTGTCACTCAGAAGTGTTGTTGCTCGTAACTGTGATGCTTCAGTGAACTTGATGATTCATGAAATTGATGATTGATGATTATCCATAAAATATCTCCATATACCCCATCACAACAGACCGTCACAGGGCCAGACTGCATAATGATTAATCTATCAGTCTATCAACATCACTGACCTTCTGACTATGTGCAGGCAAGTTCTATTATACAGACTTTTCAGTTCACATGACATAGAGCAAAACTAACATGATATAAATTTGTAGGGCTTCTGCTCAGATGCACCATAGTGTCATGGTCCTGAGTTTTAGTTAAGCTATTTCCTGTGTTATTTTGAAAGCCTCTCTTTGTGTGTCGTGTCTTCCTGTCTTTGTCTTTTTCCCGCTTGTTTTCTCTGCTCACCTGTATTTCATTTGTTTATTATTACTTTCAATCTTTGTCAGTTCATCTGTTTCAGTCCTCGTGTCACTTCTTTGTTTCCCGCGCCTTGCGTTCACTCCTTGAGTGTCCTGCGTTCCTGCTTTTGTTCCCTGTGGCTTCTGTTTGTATTCTTAGTTTTTGTATTTTTTTCTTGGATTCTCTTTAGCCTAGTTTTATTCCCTTCCCTTTTGTTGCCTGCATTTTTATTTTTGGATGTTGGCTTTGTTAATAAAGCTCGCCTTATCCTGCATTTGGGTTGTCTTTTGTAAAAACATGACACATTGAACAGATGCAGAGGAATGTACACTGTGTGATGTATTTGCATTTGTTAATCAATTTTAACCTGATGTACTCGAGCACCTACAATACGATATCATTGTGTTTCCTTCTTGTACTGAGTTAAATGAAGGCTGAAAGCTGTGCAAGGAAAGAAAGAATAGACCCATCTTAGCGGCACAAATCATAAGACACACTGCAACAGAAAATAGTGTTTTTATCTGTATTGATTCAGACTAAGTAGATTGACTCTATTTTTCCAAATTTCATTCCATGGACACTGGCAGGAAATCAATTCCTTTCACAGGAAGTGGTAACTCAAAAGCAGAGAGGAAAACTAATTCCTTTAGAGAAAGAGAGCTGGACCTCTGCCTTTTTCAAGAAATGTATTTTATTACTTGATGCCTGAAAAACCCTTTTTCTGAATTTGCTCGGTTTGGCTTTAAACATGTGTTTTCCGAACTACATTATGGATACTTCATCTGCTCGAGTGTTATATTTGGAATCAAGCTGCTGAATGTCTTCATCTCTTCTTGAACTTATCATTATCCACACATCATGAGAGACAAAGCTTTGCAGGTGAGAAACAAGTGAAGCCCCGGTGAGAAAAATTATAGGCTTTCACTTTCTAGATGAGTGATTATTGCAAATCTTCAGGTTGTCAGTTTAACCGCTGTACAGTTCAGTTAAATGCAGCGACAGTTAAATATCCTGCGATGTGAAGCGGCCAGACTCGGGGCCATTTAGAATTATCTGAGAGCGTATCTACTTTCCAGAAAGTCAAAACAAACTGATACGGCTATTTATCTCAAGGCCCCCAGCTGTAATGCTCCATACATCTGAGGATAAAATGATGCAGATTCTCACAAGGACTCAGTGAGCAGCAGATATGGCTGGTTATATGTGCACGTTTCCCTCTGGTGACTTTTGTCGCAGGGGATTAAAAACATAAATATGGTCGGGGAATCCAATAACCATGTGCAGTGAAGGGAGAATATGCATCATCTACACCTCGCAAACACAAAATGTCAGCAAGCATAGCTGCAGCTGTAACCTTGACAATGACAATAATGGCTATTAAAATGGAAATAATGACGGCTTTACCCTGCGGGATTACCATGTCTGATCTGTCAGCGCAACACTATTGGAGTCATCAGTAGCTGGAATCATAAACCCTATTATAGTGTGATCATAATGCTATACTGCAACCTGAGATTGATCACCTCGTAAACATAGTTTAGAGAGTGTCATATTCAGTTTCAACAAAGGCTAACCATGTTAACACAAGGTTCAGAACAATACCTGAACCCACATAAAAACCCCTTTCAGAGCAGGATTACTTGTTTACAGACAAGTTGCTTTATCCACATGGAAGCCATAATTATTTTCTTTACATTATATCATTAGCTATACCATTAAAATCACATTCAATTTAAACAGAGTGGGGAAGGCAGAGTAAAGTAATTATCTCAAACAAATTACCATAAATAAAGTTGCAGCTAAGGCTGTATTATATTATGTACATGATGAGGCATAGCAGATGATTTTATTGTTTTCAACAATACGCCCTCCTCCCACCACCAACCACTTTATTACATAGGATTTATATAATAAATCTACATTTCTTTATTGTGAAGTTCACCATTTCTTTATTCATGTCATAAGATGGGCCATGTGTTAGCTGGGTCAGTATTTGGTTTGGATTTAAGTTGAAGCCTTTCTCTCCAATTTCCTTGACAAAAACGTCTGTGCCAATGTTCGTCTACATCCAAGAATTAATTGAAAGTGGCTGCAGTTTAAAGAAAGTGAATACCATAGCAGCATTTAGCACACCTTCTTCACTGTATTTTTAATGTGTCTTCACCTTGATTAATGCTAGACTTATCCAGTGTTGCGAGTGTTCGCATGGCCCAAGGGACATCACACCGGCACGAGGGTCTCGTGCCAGCCAGACTGCGTACTATGTTGACATTTGTAGAAAACGTGTCACATTACTTATTTATAACCTGACTTTCACATGGAGGGGATGGTGGCAGAGTTACAGATGGCAAGGGTTCAAAACAGGCGTCGAGTCCATGTTTCGGCATTTGTAAGTGTGGAAGTACTAGCTATTTTTGACAAGGAACAACAGCGTTTCAACATTTGTAGGAAGGGACGATTCCAGCAGCATTTGTGGTGACCAGAACAGGCACTTTAAGCCAGACCATGATCTTTTCTGAACCCTAACCAAGTGTTTTTGTCTCTAAACCTAACCAGAGCATAAGCACAGCATTGTGACAATAGAAAAATAGAAACATGAACCTAGACAAACGTAAAGCTTTAACCTATCTGTGGTTTTGCAGAAACATAGTGAGCTAACATTTATTCTGGCAATTGGCTTTCCCGTGTAGCAGTTTTGACATTTTCTAACTGCCGGAGCTGATGGGTAGAGAAAATGGGGAACAATTAAGGAGCTGCGACTGGCCACGTGGAGAAACCTGCACGTCTTATAAAACCTCCTAACATTTCCTCATCATTTTCCTGCCTCACCTAATGTCTGTCAGTCCATCCGTGCAGAAAGCATAACTGAAGCTTAAGTTGTGCTCGAGCTAATGCTACTTGTTCTGCTGCTGAAAGGCTATTTTTGACTTGGATTATGGAAACTGAAGCTGATGATCTATATTTGTGTGTGTGTGTGTGTGTGTGTGTGTGTGTGTGTGTGTGTGTGTGTGTGTGTGTGTGTGTGTGTGTGTGTGTGTGGAGCCATCTGCTAACAAAGCAACTACTGTGCATCTGAGTGGCAAGACGGATGAAATTCCTGCATCCATTTCTGCTGTTTCCCAACCGCTGATCACTGAAAAGTGTGTGCTAAGCGTGCAATAAAGCGGCCAGTGCCCAAACATAGGTCTGCTGAGGACAAGACTAAGAATGCATGACAGGGGATACAGAGAGCTCTTGGCAGACTCTACGGTCAAATCAATACAAATGAAGATGTCTTTTTGAAATAGGGCAATGGGGCCCTTTGCTTCTTCCTGTTCTGGCTCACCTAGCGGATCAATTTGACTGGGCCGTGTGCGCGGCAGGTCCACAAACACAAGTCACTTAAGCATAAAAACTGACGCTGGCCATGTTCCATCTTAGAGTTTTGTCCATTTCATAGCGCCCTCCCTCGCAGATCCTAGGTGATTGGACATAAAGCCTTCCCTCTTTATACCTTGTTATTTACACTCAGTAATTCTACTGGATCTCTAGAGGCAGGTTTGGGGGGGGGGTGGCTGTGAGGTGGGTGGGTTGTTTGTGTGAGAGGATGTGTTTGTGTGAGGGGATTTAAGTGCCACTAGAACAAACAAAGACTAAATGCCTCACACGTTTAATTAGGTGCATCAGGTTTAATGGCAGTAAATATTAAAGCTGATATCAGTTTGAATTTGGATTAGACGTATTATCATGAGAGGGAGCAGAGCAGTAATCAATGGGAAAATCAGTGTTCGAGGTAATTACAAGTGCAACATCACAGAGTTTATTCTGTGAGCGGTGAGAACTACAGAGCTGGCAGTTCATTTATAGTATTTCATTGTTTCAGTTAAATGTTCAATTATTATTCAAAGTATGCCGATTAAAAAGGGGGAACAGCTCTATTCCTAAAATAATGTAAGTTGCTGTTTGGATTGGAGTGTGATCAGTTTTTGCGAGCATGAACAAACACCTTCCTTACATCAGAAAAGACTCAATTCTCATATCAACTAACATCAGTTTACAGACTAAAACTCCTCCAGTGACATGCTTCGTATAATAAATGGATAACAAGCTCAGGCGGTTAAATTGCTAGCTTTTTAGTGGATCATGTTTGTTGTGGTGTTTCGCTCTTGGTGTGTGTGGGTGCTTTTATTTTGTACGACAAGGAAACTTCCCCGCAGGGAGCAATGAAGTAAATGTTATCTCATCTCATTATCAGATCTGAGTGAATTCATTATGTCTGAATCCAACTGAAGAGAGAGTTTACTGTAAGAGGTATAATGGGTATCAAAATACTGCATCTGCTCTACTCTAATCCACAGAAATATCTAACTGGTGTTGCAACCGTGAATCTGTTACTCACGGATTTGTGCTCCGCCATTCAATATTTTTCTACTCACAATTGTCACATATTGATATGTTTATGTGAAAGGGGTTGGTTGTAGTTACTAGTCTTGACACAAATAGCCAAATATTGATACATTGATTCTGAAAATTTCAATACTAATTTCCCACAGTATCCATACACCCGTACCAGCTGCGCTAACTCACCATCTCCTCTCTCCGACGATGAGTTGACACACACACAGCTACAGTGCCCATAGTCTCGCTTCCTCCCAATTTTCTGTCTAAAGTTGGAGGTAAATTAACTTAGCTACACAGTACACAAGCCTTGTTATATGAATGTTTGAACAGAAATCTAAAATTGTGTGTCCTATGTTGTCAGTTTTTTCCCTGTCGTATCAACAATGGTACAGAGTGTCTTTTTCAAGACAAAGTAAGACCTTCCGGTATATTGACAACACTTGTTACAAACCAATTATCACCTGACGCTGTAGTCCCCCTTAGCCCTACAGAGTGTTTTCGCATCTTTTTAGCTCAGTGTTTTAGTTTTCAGCCCACAAACATAGTCTACTGTTTTGGTTGAGTCTCATTGCTCTTGTGAACCTGATTTCCAGCATCAGAAAGATTCTGTTTGCTGTGAAAAATCTCTGGTACACCTACTGTTCACTACCTGGCCAGTGCAACTAGCTTGGGAAAATAAATTTAGCAGCATTTAGCATTTCAAATGCCAGATACCTATAAAGAAAAATGATCGGGCGCCATCAGGGATTTTGGGCCCTATGGAAAAAAATATCACATTTGGCCCCATCACAACAGGCCACGCGAACTGCTCTAACCACATCTCCCACTAATCAGGAAATACGTTCCGATCACTTTGTTTATGATGACCAGTCTTATTTATGGATAACCCTTTGGGTGCAATTCGTACATCATTATTCTATATAGATTCAGGGGTCTCCTGCCTGTAAATTGGTTTAGAGTGAGTTAAGGAATGAAATATAGACTCCAACGCAATGTTAAGACTGCTGTGTGGGACAGAGTGCAGTGCACTCAGATTAACTTGTGGTGCAACACTCTACCATCTATCATGCCTAATAATGCACCCTCCTTCCAAACAGTTATTAAATGTGCATGTTGTCGGTCTTAAACTTGTGTCACATCGTTATTAAACTGATGTCAAGTCGATCTGAGAACTGTTTACATTGTTCATACAGCCTGTGAATGCACCTCCACTGTGGAGTGTGAGTTGAACGCAGCGTGAAGTTAATGAACTGTGGCAAAGTGTGATATGCCCATATCAACTGGTGATGCAACATCTGCACCTATCTACTATGGAGTATAGAACTGCAGACGTGTATGTCACTCATCACAAAAACATTCTTAAAGTCAACACTGTCATCCAAATTAAACACCATTGTAACACTCTCTGCCTATATATGTATAAATATATATATATATATATATATATATATATATATATATATATATGTGTGTGTGTATATATATATACTGTATATATGTATATATTATTATTATTATCATTATCCACACACACATATATAATATGTTTGGGTTTTTTTCTTGACATACTGTATGTCAACACAGTTGGCAAGATGCAATGCAAGACAACAATTATGAGCAGTAATCACAGACTTTATTTTAGGTTGTGCATGCTTTGCAGAAATAGTCCCATCTGTGGATCGACGGCCAACACATATATAATGTGGTAGCAGAAGCCACAAGTGGTACATTCAATCTGAAAGGGAGAAAGAAAAAAAATATTGTCAAACAGGTTCATGTCATTCATCCAGAAAAGAATGTATAATGATTGAAGCATTTGATCATTCTCAGACATTCATGTATTATTTCTTAAAATACCAGGTTTATATCTTAGCTGTGGTCCCTCAGTGTGGAGTCAGTGCTTTCTTTTGTGCCTTCAGCTGCACCTATTGTCCACAGAAAGCACAAGTGCATGCAAGTTAGATGAATGACACCATACACTTTTAAAAAGCCTAGCTGTGCGAGTCCACCCAGAGATGTTGAGGTAACCCGTTCATGGTTGAGCCATCTCCCAGTCGAACGCTGATCCTAATTTTAATTTAGCTTCTTACCCAATCATCAGTATCGGCCAATGAACTCTCATCCCCACAAACTTGGCATAGTTGTGAACAGTCATCTGTGAAAGAATGACAAATAAATTAAGTATAATGTCAATACAGATGCAACATTTAGGTCTACCTGGTAGGGTGCTGCACACCCGTGTCATTCAACAAGGTCAGTGACATGCCAAGCCCATTTTTGCCACCCCCTGCTGGTTCACAGGGTAATCCGGAGTTTTCTTCTGCAGGACTTGCTCTGCAAGCCAAAATGTTTCTGTTAAGTATATTTATGGTAACTAATGTTAATCATGGATGTCCACAGAATTAATCACATAGTTACCTTGCTTACAAAGACGCCACGTGATGTGGAGTCCTGCTGCTTCAGATCTTCCACTGTTGAGCACGCCCCCTTTCCAAGGACAGGGCACTGTCTGCGGACCAGTGCTCTACACAGACAACACACATTGATTAGTCCGTCAGAAATTACTTCAACCCATGTAAGATACTTTTTAATTCACGGTCAGTTGACTGGGTTTCAGATGACTTCACAAGGACAAGCTCATGTTAGCCTAGATAAACAGTAGTCACAAAATGATGTAATGCACTTTGTTGCTCCCTCAACATTATCCACCGTGCATGAATGAATGAGTATCACAGCTGATGCTTCACTTACCTTGTGACATCCCTGCATTGATCGATCTGTTTTTTTGTGGCCCCAAATGGGTCCAGGAACAAGGTTCTGTTCTCCTTCAGGTAAATAATCTATGGAAATGCAATCAAAAATTATAGCCAGCCCTTGTATGTGGTCATGGTTTGCATCAAAATCTGTTAACATTTCTGATCAATGAGTGTCCAGTGTCTTTGATGACACATCATCATTAAAACAGGACTCTAAAAAAGAAGAATATCAAAATTCATGAAATGTCACTAAATTGGAAAGGTTAAGGTGAGGTTATATCTTAAGACCCAAATGCATGCACACACACACACACACACACACACACACACACACACACACACAGGAGGCAGGCAATGGGGGGAAATAAAAGCGAACTTTATTAACAAAAGTTGACTTAATACAAAAACCAAGGGATCCTAGACCTACAAGCAAACAAGACAAAATGCAAAGTAGCAACTAAAATGCTCAAAAAACAAAGTGCAAAGAAAAAGCAAAGTTCAAATCAAAATGAGAAGTAGGAAACCAAAAACATACCAAATGGGAGACACAAGAAACGACAGACGAAGAAGGGGTTACCAGGAACAGACAGACTGAAGGAGTAACGGGGGACATCACAAACAGAGGCTGACGGATGACCGAACAAACTGACAAAGACAAGAGGGAGGACAAAGACTATGTACAGACACACTGACAAGAGGAGGAACAGGTGAGGAGAGTGAGGAGGGAAGAGGACAGGTGAGGTAACGAAGGGAAAAACACAGAAGGAAGAACACACAGGAGAAATTGAAAAGGAAGAAGAGACACACCAGGGCCTGATTTCAAAATAAAACACAACAAAAAGACACTGATTCATAACAGTTCAGCATCCTTCTAAAACCTGAGTGCCCTGCCAGACTAACGTCAGGGTACACGAGTCAACGATGCCTGCACCCATTTTCCTTACGATGACGTAACCTGTGATCCACAGTTTTTCTATGTATAAGTGAAATGTCAGACAGATAATAATTCCTAAATAAAGTAAGTACCTTGCCTTCCAACTCCAGTTATGGTGATTCCCCACCACTTTATTCAAGGACCTTCATATTCAAATTCACACATGAAAAAGCAGAAGAAACTTGGGTTCATACGTATAATGAAGCTGCTCTGATAGGATGATAAAACCAACACATTTGATTGAGGTATTGGAGACAAAAATTTACCTCTGTATCTTCCCATTCAGTTTCTCCACAAGGCCATTGGTTTGGAGATGATATGGTGAACAGAGGCTCCTTTCAGTGCCTAGCTTTTATTTCATAGTTGACCTTTTTATAGTGATTGGTTGGACAAACATGATATAAGACAGCACAGCAGTAGTTACATACTGAGGACAAATAAGGCATCATTATTGTACCTTGTTGCAGGACTATGAACCTTTGTCTGTTAGCAGTCTTTTAAATTCACCAAATTTGTAAAAGAAATCAAGAATACAATTTGTCACCTCAACTGCTGTTTTGCCCTTGAGTGGGTAGGCCTCTGCCCATTTGGTGACATAATCAACCATTACACACATGTACTGGTTGCCACCATTGGTCAGTGTGAGTTTACCCACCAGGTACATTCCAATAAGTTTGAGTGGCTCTGTGACCTTTGAAAGAAAGGACAAAAGAGACATGATAATGATATCGCAAATGTGTTTGAAAACTGACACAACACTATCATTTCCTTTATCTCTTTTGGACTGTCCCTTCTCCTCAATTTTTGCCCTGTTGGCCTGGCATTGTGGATACTGAGCAACCTTAAAAAAAGACAAATATTTAAAAACATTGTGACGATAACTAAAAATATTAGTGTTAAATCCAGGCTTTCTACATATGCAGAAATAGGCTACACATTACAATCCCCAACAATTTGAAGATACCAACTCACCCATTTGCGGATTTCACCCTCCATGCCAGGCCAATAGTACCTGCTGATAATGCTACTATGTGTCTTATCAACCCCACAGTTTAACTCCTT
This sequence comes from Pagrus pagrus, assembly GCF_965226575.1. Lineage (NCBI taxonomy): Eukaryota > Metazoa > Chordata > Actinopteri > Spariformes > Sparidae > Pagrus > Pagrus pagrus. The sequence goes on from NC_140194.1 coordinate 18,235,621, forward strand.
TCAATATGGAGCTCATCTCTTCTGCTGTGAGGACAATGTTTGCAAGGTGCTCTGGTTTGTCTTGCGCCTGCAGAAATAGTACAGGTCTCCATCTGGTGTTTAAAAAGGCATACTAGTTTTATTGGGAGTTTAACCACAGCACATGATTATTATTTCGTATGGTCCATGGGACATGTATCCTTATCCTGAAAGTGTTGGCTCTGCTCTTAATCACATATCGCTCTTCATCATGAAGGTGTTGGCTCTGTTCTTAATCACATATCGCTCTTTACTGGTCAATCCTTCAGGATACTGGTTGTGGAGTAGCAGGTCCAGAATCTCCTGAACAATTGTGGGATCCATTTTACAGACTTGCCTACCTGTTCCTATATACTTCCACCTGTCTTACCTTGATGATGTTCACTTTTTCTACCAGCTGTACTTACCCTTTTCCCATTCACACAAACAATGAATCAATACACAATATACAATATACAATCAAACTGGCACAGCAAACAGACACCACAAACCGTCGAATCCCAGCCTCTCCCAGAAACACACCGCAATTACCCACCCAGTATCACTCACAAAGACAATCACTCAGTCACAGTCAACCTCAGTCACGGACTATCTCTCACTATCACTCAGTATAACTTTATCTATCTATCTATCTATCTATATCTATATCTGTATCTATATCTCTCTATATATCTCAATCTCCAATCTGCTCAAACCCACAATGTAGTGACATCCCAACCTTCCCTTATATAGTAAAGTAGTAAAGTAAATCTTCCTGCTGAGGTTGATTTTTACACGTGTGTGTAACATTTATCTAATGGTTTTGCATATAGACAAAGTGTGTTACAATGGTGTTAAATTTCAATGACAGTGTGCTGACTTTCTAAGAATATTTTTGTGATGAGTGACATACACGTCTGCAGTTCTATACTCCATAGTAGATAGGTGCAGATGTTGCATCACCAGTTGATATGGGCATATCACACTTTGCCACAGTTCATTAACTTCACGCTGCGTTCAACACACACTCCACAGTGGAGGTACATTTACAGGCTGTTTGAACAATGTAAACAGTTATCACATCGACTTGACATCAGTTTAATAATGATGCGACACAAGTTTAAGACCGACAACATGCACATTTAATTACCGTTTGGAAAGAGGGTGCATTATTAGGCATGATAGATGGTAGAGTGTTGCACCACAAGTTAATCTGAGTGCACTGCACTCTGTCCCACAGTCACAGAGGTCTTCAAATCACATTGAAGCTGGGCGAAAATGAAATCCTAAGCCTGCATGTAAGTACAAAAACATTGACACGATCATGACACAAATAAAAGATAGATAACATGCACATTTGTATGATGTATTGGCATTTGCAGTGTTTTGAACAAGCATCGACGCAGTCACCTATATTGTCATTCCTTAACTTGCTTTGAACCAATTTACAGGCAGGAGACCCCTGAATCTATATGGGATAATGATTATTCCATAAATAAGACTGGTCATCATAAACAAAGTGATTGGAACGTATTTCCTGCTTAGTGGACATGGGCAAGGACCCTTCTCTAGAAAGGATCCTCCAACCACGCCCAAGGCACATCTGGGACCACCACCAGTTAATCTGAGCACCAGTTAAACCGTCACACTAGGCACTAAACCGGAAATTAGCTGACTCGGTCGGCAGAAGTCGGCCCCACAATGCGGAAGCTATGTGGAAGACAGTCGAGTCATTTTGGCTTCATGCACCGCTGAGCGGCTTTCATAGAAATGAATGGGACTTCGCCTCCATGGCTGTGTCCAGGTATTATTATAATGTCCTTTTGGGCTCACTGCGCAACTGCTATCTGCTAGCAAGCACCTTCGTGCTCAGGTAGGACCATACCATTTCATGCAGATACAGGGGGGTGGTCAATATGGATGTTTACTTTTTGCCAAAAACGAGTAAACACAAAGAGACTGGTAGTTTTATTACTAGATTTTGAATCTAATGTTATATTAACGATGGGCTAATACTTTAATATTGTTTTTTTGGGGGGGGGTTACTTAATTTTAGGGGCCCCCTGTCAGTCACAGGCCCTTAGAATCGTCCTAACCTTTTCCCCCCATATGACGCCAGTGCTCCAATGTCTGCTGGACGTGTTTTTAGGAGACTGTTTGCCATAATTTTATTAAGTGATGATGTATCCATGTTGTGTTTATAGCTTCTTCCACTGCCTCCAAGAGACTGGAAAAAATTAAATAAATAGCACAGCTTTAAGGTCACAACTTACACATTGAAAAGTTAGTTTTTCGACAAGTTTGAGCTTCTTTCAGTGCAGTGTAACAACTTTGAGAAAGCTTTGAGCTTCTGCAGAGTTGGTTTAAAAAGGAAAGGAATCTACATGAACTGTACAGATAAAAACTGTCCTTAAACATGAACTGAAGCAGTATAATATTTCGACGCATAATTTATACAGATTAATATGAATATATTAATGACAGATCAAGTGACCATGTGCATTGTTACCAAAGTCTGTAGTTACCATCAGTTCTTTAGCACCTTTCAGCCAATTTTAGCTCATTGTTTTGGTTGTCAGGTTATGTAAGTAGGCAATAGCTTGCTGAGATTGTAATTCTATAAGGTGATAATATTTCAAATGATATATTTTCAACTTCTTTCACTGCCCCGAAGTGGCCAAATATGAATTAATTCATCCTTAAATATTGGAGGCTTTGCTGGAAGTGATTGTTCCGATAAATGGAGCACCGGCACATTTTGTCCTCAAATGCTGACAATATGACCACCATTGTTGTATTTTATGACTAAATGGTGCTCAAGAGAAGCAGTTTACAATTCAAAACATGTTTTATTGTCGAGCTAATCTTCTATAAAATGTGTTGCACACAGCAGATACGTAGAGAAGGTGTCACATCACAGCTTTAGAAGGCAGGGCGAGCTTTGTTCTTGGCTCTGGATGTAAGAGGCTGCAGAAAAATGTTCACTAATACAGACAGTTTTCTCAGTGTAAGAGCAACACACAAAGCTAAAAATCAGTATTATCCCCCTTTTAAGCCGTTGTCAACTAGAGACAAGAAATACTCCATCAAGCTTCAGGGAATTGTAATACTCCCACACAGACTGTGCAGTATTGAATAACAGCCTGATTTAAGTGCCCATCACTGTCCTAATTGGTTTCCTCTGGCTCCGTGTCGACTCTGCTTTCTCAATCTCTTCCCAACGTTCTGACCGTCTTTCTATCTGGCTCTCTCCCCGAGGCATCGGCCACATCTCTCCTGCTCCCTTCTACCTTACAGTACTTACCTGCTTTGTCTTTTATTTTGCTGGCTTACGGTTCCTTCAAAATGACTCTGATTAAAGGGGAGCCAGGTACCAATCACATTGATCAGTCCTCATTCAGCCACTTTTGACCACACACCAGCATTAACCAACCGTTTCAAGGATATATTTTATTTTGACAGCTGGTTCAATCACATCACTTGACATCATGATGAAGTCCCGTATCGATTGTTTTACAAATTAAGAGTGAACTTCATGGTCGAAACTGTAACACCAAAGGAAGAGAAGTTCTGTGATGTACAGTAGTGTATTCTCTTTGAAATATTACTTTGAAACTTACCAAATCAGTTTTCTCATGAATTAAATGGACAGTATGCAGTATGATAAAGTAGTTCTGTTCAATTCTGTGTGGGTTGTTTATTTCCCATGAACATGAATATATTACAACTACATATGTATGTCTTAAGGCTTCTGCATTACCTCCAAAAATGAGAAACATTGTCATATTTTACATATAAATACAAAAAGAACATAAATTATAATATGTATGACACATCGTGCAGCACCATCAGGGCCTCACATGAGGTGCAAGAGGACAACATCTGACTTACAATGGACAGTAGTCACCTCTACGCCGCCGCTGTGTGTACTGAGGCAGCATGGCATACGGTGTGGAAAAAGGAAATAAAGCTCATTCAAGTGTAAAAAAACCTCAAATAAACCCTCTGTGTATCCCAAAAGTCAGCCTGCCCTTCATTGTCAGTGGAGCTGCTACAGGCTTTGCAGAAATAACGACAGCAGCCAAAGTCATAATAACCCGAGGTACATTGTAAATGTTAACATACATTTCTCAGCTAACACTATCTTTTTTCACATCAGTTTGGGCATTTCTGTAGCCGTTGTCACCCTGAGGGCTTCACCTATGACATTGTTTTTCCTCATTTATGTGCAGTGCACTGTATTCTCTTCACAATGGTTCCTCGCTTTGTGGCTATATGTTCTACCATTAAATGTGCTGAAATACATAAATTAGAGACTGAAATAGTTTAGAGTTCAAACTCATGGTGATTTGATCTGACATTGTCATCTGACAATACGGTGGAGGAGAAGTGCAGATAATGCCCATCAAATATCCCAGAGTCCCATCTTTGAATATCTCATTTGTCAAGTCCAAAGCCTAAATCTATTCAAAATGCTCAACAAAGGGACTGTTAACAGCAAATATTAATATTTGACATCAACATAGCAATAGACAAAAGTTGCTACTCCGACCTATAGCGAAGACCTACAGTATAACCTATTCACAACTGTCTAGTGTGAAATGCTCTCATCAAATATATGTTCTTTTATATTTATATAACTTTTTATCATTTTTCTCAAACCACAAACTTTATGTTGTTTCACCTACTTAAAAATAATCTGCTGCCACAGCTAATGACTGTGCCCCAGATAAGTATGTTAAGTCCACTTGCTTAGAGAGACTTCCGTTTCTTCTTGTGGGTATCAGGTGATTGACAGGAAGTAGAGCATAACATATCGCAAGCACTGATGTAAAAACACTTGAGCACAATAGAACAACATGCTCAAACAGCAACAAACCCAAAATTAGGCTCAGTGTTTGCTGTGAGGGATTATTGCACCCCGGTCGAAGTTGTTTTTGTTACTGTTCGTACTGTACAAGAGTGAACGGCAGCCAATGGAGAAAAACAAGCTCTGACATATTTAGGTGAATATATGCAGACAGCAGGAAGAATGAGGACAGAAGCTGGGTCTCGCAAACTTAGTAGTAATAATATTAGTATATAATTAGGGAAATAATAAGATTTGACACTGCATATAATGCAGACCTATATGCAGGATAAATGATCAAATAGGATAAAAATATATGTAATCTGTATATGGGCGTGCAAACTAATATTATTCCATTGTGCAAACGAATTCCTTATTTTAGTGATAATACTAAGTAATAGCATCCCTGGAGTTTTACCATGTCTGTACATATTTCATTGAATGGAGGTTTCCTTACATTGGTGAGAACAGACCCACAGTGTTCTCAGTGACTGCAGACCAGAGCAGTGATCACAAATAGGAATTCTTCATGGTAGCCTCACAGAAGGTAGATCCAGGGGCGGAGCGGGGTATAAAACCAGCAGTTCATACGCCACAGGAATACTAGATGATAGCTTTTTTCCTCATAAGAAAATATGCATTCAAATACTGTATAAGTTTACCACAGGCAATTGCACAAAATTGGTTCAACAACATTAATCATAAAAAATGTAGGAAGTGCAATAGCATGCAAGGTATGAGCGTATAAGCAAAATGAACCTAATGGAGGATGAAAGGAATGCCAGGAGAATTATTTGATATATAATTCAGACCAATGATAGCAACCTGTTCTACCTGTAACTACTAATATTTAAGTTTGCTTATTTTTTAATGAAAAATTAAACAACAAAGTGCACATCATAAATATATTAAACTCACACATGTCTCCTCATTGCCTCATAAACATTAAAATAACAAAACATAAAATGGTAATAACTTGGTCAAGTAACTACCCCAAATTTGTACTTAGGTAAACCTACATCCCACCTCTGGCAAATACTCTGCTGGGATAACACAGACCATTAGTATATCAAACAACACAACCCCTTGGCAGATTAAATTGTTATGTTTAAACAACTAAGCACCAGCCCCCTGTACAGACTGCATCAATCACAAATCACATCACATTTCAAGTTTCTATTCTCAGTCAGTCATTCTGAGCAGCTCTTTAACCCACGATATGTATCTGTTGGCTAAAATTCCCAAAATGAGGCATACCAGACTTTGGTTGTACGCTCACAGTTTGGTATGTTTAGACAAAAAAAAGTACTTTAGCTGTGGGAAAACATAGTGGTTTGATTAAATTAACTGTTACCTATGTAACTTAAGTGAAGATACGTATGTAACCTTGTAACTGTAAGTTATGTCACTTAAATATGTTACTAACATACAGTACATACTGTTGACTTTTGGTTTCACACAAACCATCCTTTCAACCCTAAGTAGACTTTGTCGGCTTTTCTACTGCTTCAACTGATTTCCTCCTTTGCTGCCATAATAATTACCATGTTCACAAGAGGTCAACCAATAACAAGAAACGCTAACAGGTTGTAATGGGCTGCTTTCACAGTCGACCCATGTGGTCGTTTTTTTTGATGAGGACTGGCTGAGCTAAAAAGTCTCACAAAAGCATGGCAGCTGAGATTATAACTTGCTACTTCTCTTGCTGTTTCACTCCAATAACATTTAGTTTCACAGCAGCATGAAGTCACTAATCAAGAAAAATAAACTTCACCTGGCTTTGCTTCAGTAGGCTTGAATCCTTCAGTTGCAGGACTGTACCGTTGTTCACCACACAAATTCACTTTTACTGAATTTACTAAACAGGAACAGTGACAAAACCAACTCTGATCTGCAATGTGTCAAATGTCAGAGTGTTTAGGCTGCGGGCCTCTATTTATTGGCCATTATCGAGAGTCAACTCCAGAAATACCATGCCGAGTAGTTTACAGTTGCATTGCACTGAAAAATGCTGGTTTTATGATATTTGACCAACACTCAGCCTACCATGAAATATTGATTGTTATTAACTTTTTAACCTAATCGTGTAAGAATAGCAAAAGGATCAGTTTGTTGTCTATTCTTTTCTATTGTAGTGTGACATAGACATTACAGCCTCTCGGGGCTGCTAGTGGGGCTTTGGAGCTAATCAAATATTATAAATGAATGAATATATTGTTAAATCTACTGTTGTATTGAATTGCATTTGGAAGAACAGTTTATCAATTTCAAAGAACCCGCATACAATTATCCCGACGCTCCGGATCAGTGTAGAGTGCATCCGTACAAATGATGGCATGAATCAATATCTCTCCTGAAAACTGTATATAAACAAATGCCAATAGACGGCTCATAATGGATGCAAAACTAAACAGATCTCCCCACTAGTGTGACGTGGCAAAAGATGTAAGATGAATGGGGTTTGTAATCTGTGTCGAACAATAAATACAGACATTCAGCAAAAGAATTCATGCAGCTGGATTTTACGACCATTCTCCCCAGTGTAAAGACACTTAAATTGCAGCCTGCGTATACAATGACAGCAGTGCTGTCAGCCGTAAATATGACTGTATGTTCTATAACAGCCAAAACACTGTCTCGTATGGGAACCCTGCATATAAAATAGGATTACCCATGATCGTGCTCACATTATGGTCAATTACCTAAGTCACATGCTGCTCAACTCTGTGTGTGAGGATCCCCTGCTAGCTTTAACATCGACATCTGCTGAAAATATGTTCAGATTTCATAAATATTGGTCCAACAATACAATTATCAACCAAACTTTCCTTGTAAACTGTGCATTCTGATTTACTACAGTTGCCATACAGTACACATAGCAACAGCAAATTTAGTGTATTGTATATTGTGTATTTACAACCTTACAACAACTGATTGTGTGATCTTATTGCGTTCAACTGCCCATGCTTCTTTGGACTTTGTTGTTGTAATTTTACATCAATCATTTTGATGTAGCCAAAAACTACAAAAAATAGACCAAAGTTGCAATAAACTGGAATTTTCCTTTAAACCTGTATCAATGTTCGTTATACATATACGTAACAGTTTGATAAAGAGTTTTTAAACATCAACCGAAATATTATCATTGCTCTGACACTCTGACATTAAGGTCTTTATTGCTTATCATTATTGCACTTCCATTCAGCTATTCATGTTATCCAGAAGTTTCCCATGTCAGGTCCCAATGCTTTTTTTTTTTTTTTTAAGTTAACGTACATTTACTTCCCATCATGGAGAAGTGTTATGATGGAAATGTGTCTAAAATTGTTTACTTCTGTTTTCTGCAGAGCTGGATATGGAGATGTACCATGTTATTGTTGTTCACACAGTTGTTTTCTGACTAAAATCACGCTGTGACTCAGAAGGACAATCTCCTCGAGACTGAAAGACGGCAGCTGCCGTTTTTCGCTCGTTCTCTCAGTCTCTTTGAGTTGTGAAAGAAGAGTGCAATCTGTTTCAGTGATTACTGGCTGACTCACAACAAGCGCTGAAGTGCTGGTGGTGTCTTACCTCCGTTTTACAGGAGCCATTTCTCTTGTGGCATCTTTCAACAAAATAAAAAGAAACACTTCTGAGTCAGCCCTGGTCTTTTTTGTGACTTTTTGTCTATTACAGTACATAAAGATAGCAGTGAAATACTCAACTAATCTCCCCGCCATGAAACTGCTTGATAATGTTTACATGAGCTGCAGGAATGAGGTGCCTTATGGGCCGATAAAATGCTTGTGAAACCCCCTGTCATGTCAGTGAAATGGCAAACTGTGTCTCCATTCTCATGCGCATAAGAAGCCCTAGTGTATGAATTTATATATAGCTAAAATCACTTGCCTGTATTTTGACAGCCTTCTGATCAAACACATCATGCTGACATCTTAGAACAGTTTCTTCCTTAGAAAATAACTCCAACTGCTACTATTGAACCAGGTACAGCGGGTTTGATGTGTTCCACCTTAAGAAAACAACAGATATTTCAATTCAGAAAAACAACTGTTCTCATTTCTTCAGAGAAAGTCTCAGGTCCATGTAGAAAAAGTCACTTGTCATGCTTTTGGACCACATATTCTAATTCACTGAGTGGATGTGAGGCTGGAAAATGTGTCATTTACATATTCATTTGCATGTCACAGTAGATCTGCTTCAGTGTGATTTTGTTAGGCTGCAGTGTCTCTGGTGTCCCTGCATACATTGTTAAATGTGAATGTCACCGCCTGTTGGAAGGATCATCGCAAAATGTGTTTCAGCATTGGCTCACTTCAGGAGCAATGTTGACCTGTTTATCCAGTTTATTGGTTTGTTGTTTTTTCATCCATCAGTAATTTTCAGTATTTACCCCCTTTAAAAAAATGTTGTCTTAACTTCCACATGGAGGTCGGAGGTCAAGCTCAGCCACAGAACAGCGCCCGGGGAGTTGGTATGGATTCAGTTTCATTGTCAAGGACACTTCAGCAGGGCAGTGCTTGTCTTGAATCAGGCTACATCCTGGGACATTGTCAGAATCAAAGTTTTAAGTTAAAGTAAGTTTTTAAGTTGTTTTTAAAGTTTTTTTAATCCTTTCACTGTTTTTTTGCCCAGTATGTTTTGATAAATAATTAAAATTTGTGCTAAAACTTGTGTCATGTGTCATGTGTCACCAAGCTTGTACTGTAAATGCAGGTGCACTGAGAAGGAAGTCTGAGAAGCTGTAGAGGCATCAGCAATGTCTCCCAAAATGCAAAAGCGTATATGGTGTTAAAAGGGTAGCGTGGCTCCAGACAGGTGTTGGCGATTGGAGCAGAGGGAAAGTTTAGCAGTGAAGTTGTCTAGTGGCAGTAAATGTACGGTGCAGGTTATAGTTCCCTATTGAATAAACTCTGCAGCTCCTCAATACCCAAAAAGACCTTAAGTTAGAGTAACCGCCATCGCCTTCCATGTGAATGATGTTGGTCTTGTTAAAACGGCAACCTAGTTGCCACAGTAATGGACTCCTCCGACTGTTAACCATGCCCCCATTGAAAATGAATGTCAACCGTTAAAATGGAAGAAACACTGGCTGGAGTGGGGCTTTAAAGCTGGTGTGTCAGTTGTTCCAGTACTGTGAACACTCCTTAAATGATGCATTCTTGAGGATTAACCTTAAAAAAATAACTCAAATGTTTACAACATAAGAATATATAATATTACTAATAATGTTTGCATTAAACTAAAAGGTAAGATGAAATCTGCATTAATCAATATTTTATATATCAACACTGAAATATTATTTAACTTTATGCTGATGTATTAGCCGTTAAGTTAAGAAGTTGAACATGTGTCAAGCTTGTGTGTCTGTCAGCTTGTTCTGGAGCTCCTTTCGCCTTCTAGTAGCCAAAAATGAAAAATGCAGGTTTAAGTCACCTCAGCTACTGCACGTCATGGACTTGGTTGCACTAGCTACTTGTAAATATTTTGTGAGAATGGTTCTGTGTAAAGTCCCTCCTAAACTTTTGGAGATGACAGATATCCCACACAGAAACTGAGAAACAGCCATTTAATTTCTATGGAATTGGGAGCACGGCGGGAGAAAGTGTTAAAAGAGTGTTGGCAGGCATGAGGCTAGGTTTGAACTGGGAACGGCTGCTGCAGCCGGCTAAAGAACTACTGTGTTCTGACATGGTGTCCCGTTCATTCTATACAAGTTGCGTTCTGGGTGTACATGTGGAAAAGGTTCTTCAGACTTTCACATAATTGCACATATTAAAGTACTTCTCCAGCTGAGGTGGCTGACATGCCCTATTTTTGAATGGCATGACAATGATGTACAGATAAGTCTCTTTCATGGCTCTTATTGGCTCTTATTATGATGATATCCAGTGATGTAATTTTACTCTATTTGTGACAGTCAAATGTTTTCTGTCATTGATTGACAACCTTCTTTTTTCTTTGTAATAACTGTATGTAGGAAAGCTGCCATTCTGTCTATGGCCACTATGCCAAAATGCTATCCTTCAGGACTTCTACGTCCACAGATTCATTTTATTTTACACAATGAAATACATATTTCTCTGGAAGTTTAGAAAATGTCACAGTTGTCAGTTGTTAAAGCGACAAAGCTTTAAATGTAGATCCTGAATTGCCATGAGGTCTTACATGAGGGGGTGGATCTTTAGACTCCGTTATAATGACACTGCCCGACCCTTTTCATTCTACTAAAAAATCATTTCAGAAGAATTTGGACTGATTTGGAAGAATGCCTGTCTGTTTTATAATCATGCAAATGATGATAAGGAGCGGAAACAGTGAGCCCTGGAGATTAAAACAATTACTATTATTGTAAGAGACAGCAACAAATGAAATTGGAAAGCCTGCAGCTTTGAAGAGGTGACAGAAAAGAGGTTGGGAAAGACGGGAGGGAAGGAAGCCAAAGGCGAGCTGTTGAACCATCTCCATCAGGTTAAGTGCTTAAACTCTTGACAGTCTGATTGCAAATGAGGTCTGTGAGCTCCCATGAGCTGCGGTGTGACAAGCTGTCTCTCAGCAGACTCACACTGCTGCCCTGTGATCTGCTGATCACGAGGTTGGCAGATGTTGAACTTAAAGCAACAGCTCCCCCTTTAGAACACGGTCAGCGCCAAATTTCGTGTCACAAAGAATGTAGGAGGAAGCAAGGCCAATTAGTGTTGCATCTATTGAACTCCACCATCCAGATCTTCCCTGAGGGGGAATTTGGACTGTCTCCACTTTCTTCTCTCCCTCCTGGAACAGAGCAGACAGCCGTGGAGATCTGTACGCATACATCTTTATACTGACCGCACTGTGTGAGACGGACGGGAGGCTAAGTCTGGGAGCAGACTCTGAGTCTGCAGCCTTTTACTTATTGTGGGACTGGTTTTTGTGTTCAGATTCATCTTGGGAAGTAATGTGTGTTTTGCGTGTGTAGGATCCCTTAACACACATTAGGTGCCAGACCACAAAATTTAGAAATGTCATTACCTCAGGATTATGCTTTTCAAGTGCAGAGCTAAATGCGATACCCTAAGATTAAAGTAGCAAAGAAGGGATTCTTAATTTTTTTTAGAAAACAAAATTTTAAAATCACTTTCACATTAAAGTACAATAAACCCATAAATGAAGAATAATTCAAAATGAGCAAATATGCTGAGCATTTGTTTCGTAATACACTACACATATAAAAACTACAGTTAAGCATTCACTAAATTGTCATTGTTTTCATCCATAATGAGCCAAGGAAGACCCAAATGGATTATATATCCCACCAGCTGTAATTATCAAACCACCGTTTCAGCTCCTAATATCAGAGCAGTTCAGAGACATGAGCCGCTCCTCCTGAGATACTTGCTATGCCAGCGCTGCCTGCCCTCATATGTCCTCTTATACCCTCTGTCTTTGTGTCTCACTTCCTCTCTTCCTCTCTCTCGCTGCGGCTTAAAGCGGGGAAGGTTTTGTATCTCTCCGAACACCTCTCAAACATAATTCTCCCAAAGTGAGTTTGTTCTTTTGCTTTTCATTCGAGATTGAAATGTAGACACCTTGGCCCTGGATATCAGAATCTCATTCAAAGCTTCAGAGTAGAGTGTCCTTTTGGGAGATTGGTATTTATTCACTCCTGGCCCTCCGTAACACAAATGGATTTATCTGTCATTGCTGCCTATTCTATAAGTACGCTGCCTATGAAAAAGAGAACTTTTACCTCTTGCATGATAAATATAAGCCACTAATGTTATACCTGCAGATCAGTTCATTTGCTGCTGTTCACTGTTAGTGCAATGCAGGTTGCTGAGGAGAGGTAAAGATGATGATGTGTGCATGAATGTGTGACAGTGGTGTATAAAGTACTCATGTCCTTTTCTTTTGTAAAAGAAGAACAGTGTACGTAAAATTGCCCTCTTTCAAGTGAAGTACTGATTATATTAAGCCCTATTTTTGATGTATTAACAGCAGTTTTTACAGCAATAAACCCTCTCACAGCAAACATTTTGGCAAGTCGTAACGGCAAAAGGACAGGTGTAATGTAGCGGCTGCATTTAGGCGAGCTAGCTCCGAGGTTCTGGTATTGTGCAAACCTGCTCACTAGGTGACCCATCCATTAACACACACCTACAGTATCCATTATGCAGAATGGCCAGATTTATATTAATACTGCCCCATTTTGTTTTGTTATGACAATTCTGATGATATAAGTGAGTTCAAGCAACATTGTGTAGAAATTGGCATTCAGGCGGCATTTCAGGCATTTGCAACACCACTGTTGCAAATGAATGTTATGTGTTGAAAACTTGTATGTTGAAGTATTCATGTATGCAACGCTGTGATCCTACCCTCTCACTGAAGCTACATAGTGCAGAAACAGGTGATAGGGGGCAGAAAGGCTGAGAAGGAGACATCACTCAGACTATTACAAGACACTGAACCAGCAACATGATTTTGAAGCTGTTATTTTAAGGTAAAAAAAGTTACATAATGTTGCTTTAATGGCACATAAAATGGTTTGGCATCCTTTGTTTCATTGTATTTATTTTCATTATATGTTTTGTTTATTAAATCTCTACCTGCAACTGAACCTATTCTAGCCGTTAAATAAATGCTGTGGATTAAAAATAATCTTTTATCAGTCTCAGAATAAAAATACAGCACTTGAGTAAATACTGACTTTCCACGACTACTGTACAAAACAGGAAATCAAAACAGTTGTTGCCAACACACTTAAAATGACTAATTGCTGTCCCCAAAGCCCAGATGACTCTGCCATGGTATCTGTAGTATAATTGTTTATTTTTTCCCACACTGTGTTCTCATGATGCAGCGAGTTGCCAGCTACTAATCCACTTCATATGTGCAGACACTCATGAGGAGTCAGTATGCTACTTGCTCGCTCATGTTGCAGGTGAAAGCTCACAGCCAGAGTCAATGCTGAACCTGTCATGGAGCGCACGCCCCTTGTACAGGAGAGCCTTTGGCAAGTTGAAATGTCGGCCTTGGCTTTTCACTCCTGTGAGGTTCTCACCAGTCTTTCACTCATAGATATTTCATGGCTTGACTTCGAAACCTCATATTCTTTTGTTTGGCTTTGTTTTCTTTTTTTTCTGTGTGCCAGTGTGTGTTTAATTTTCAGGAGGTGAGGTGTGTTTGCTATGGGTCTGGGGTAAAGGAAAAGCTCTATCGTTGGAATTGAGTTTCTCACTTTGCAAGACATACAATTCACCAGGTATAAGCTTATTTCTCGAGTCACATGCTGATCACTTAATCAACTCAGCTGTTAAATGCACAATATCTAGCTACTGCAGTTTCAGGTCTGTAAATGGAAACAAAACAAGAGATGTTTGCAGAGTGTAGTGTAGTAGTGTCGGATGCAGAGCCAGGGGGAGAGAACTGAAAAACTGGGGAGCCGGAGTTGCTGGTGAGTGCTGAGTTTAGTGAGAGGCTGACCTGAATTCAAGTACACAGAAACTCACATCTTCGATGCACGTCGTTGCTTGCTACTTAGTGGCTAATGTAAAGTAAGTAATCGGGCTGTTTGGGGCAAATAAGCACACACAAGTAACACAAATACACACAAATGATCCCTTGGTCAAACTCACATGACAAATGTGAGGGGAAAATTTGCTTTACTGGTGGTGAGCAGACCAATAAACATGCTTCATTGATGATTAAAATCTGTATGAAATGTTCGGATGAGATAGATCCATGAGAACTTTTTTCAACGTCGTGTTCGCCAAAGCATGATACTCATTTCTGCCACCAGTTTCACGTTATTTCTCTTACAATAAGTTGTGCTAAGGTGACAGTGCACCAACTAGAATCTAGCTGGAAAACAATATTTCAAAAATCAGCTTTGCAGTTTTTTTGCGAAGAAGGAAATGGGTTCACCACATTTGTCAGACACATAATGCATTTTGGTGAAAACACTGAATGTAAATATAACTATTGTTTGTTTGTTGTTTACATGAAGATTTCCCAGGGCAATTTCAATGAAGTGTGAAAGAATATACGTTATGTGTTGAGGTCACCGACATCAATTTACCTGTTTTTATTTGTATTCTTAGGCTATCTGTTGTTGCCGCAGTGTTCATGTGTGAAATGAAAGGACGACACTACAGAATCCGACACAAAACAGAGCATCCTGCCTCCTTTGTACACTCGTATCACCTGCCACTTGTGAAACTGCGTTTCCACAACTCTGTAACGGAAGTGGCTGCACTGTGGTGACTACAACAACGCAGCATTTATTGTACAGTAATGGATTGTGGGTGCAAACTGTCAAGGATGGAGCTGCAATCACTTCTAAAGCTGTGAATCCTGCGAGTACACTGCTAATGTGATGTTGATTCTAATTTGTCAGGACACGTTATGTGACAATTTAGGTGGAGTGAGAATGGTCCAGATACACTAGATATGAGTCACAAACCTCAATAACATTGTTCTTTAATTCTTGTGCACCCATTGGCATTCAGGTTGTTTTAATGGCTGCCCTGGTATATATTTGTGTACTGCACAGACGTAACAAATATTCACACCTGCAGCTGTTTTATCTTCATCTGCAAACAAGATCTGCTTTTGAGGGATGGTTAAATAAGTCAAGTCAATATGGTGGCACTAAAAGAAAAACTAAGCAATCAATACTACTTTGCAGTCATTAGAAAGTAAAGCAAGTTCCCCACTGTGGCTCATAGCCTCTGACTAGGTATTGAAAAAGCTGACCTGTTTGTCGGGTTGTTTGATGTTCGACTCGCCTACAGTAGAAAGCAGAGCCGCCTAATAAATCACAATCCAAATGGAAGAATAGCACATAGCATCTCTGGTGTGTGTTTTCTTCCTGTCGGTTCTCAGGAGAACAACGGAGATCCACCTCTTTTTCCCTATCCACCTCCTCTTAATTGTCTTTCAAGTCCTTCTTTAGAGATCTCAAAGCAAGGAGAAAGGATTAACAGAGGAATTATTGACTAGTTTTACTTTGAGGCGGAACCACGGAGGCCGTCCATTTGTCTCTGGCTTGGTTTTATCAAGTGCAAAAGTCCAGCAATTACTTTTCCTCTGACCTCAGGGAGATCTGGAAAGTGGGCTTCTGTAATCCTTGCAATTGTGCGATGGAAGTGGCGTCTCGTTATATTCACACCAGCTTACATTAGAATTCACTGCTCATGTTGATGGAGGCCAGTGAGATCAATCCATTCTGAAAGCTTCAGCACAGAGAATCTCAGTGGCTGTATTGGCATTATTTAGCCGTCGAGGGTTTCATTTAATTAACTGGCAGTATGTCAATTCTCGAGAGTCTGAAGGGTTTAGCATCTGGTCATGTTAGTACTGCTATTGGACTGCTGTTCCAGTCCAACTTTCTCATCACTATCCATTGACCTTATTCTTAATCTACATTAAATTACATCTCATTGTCTTAACTGGTTATTTCAGGCTTGAAATGCCAACTACAGAAAGTTTCATTTGAGCATTCACAACTGTGCCCAAGATGCAGATCATTTTTTCGTCTTTACTGTGGGGCGAGAAGGACGGCATGGTGATGAGGGGGCAATGGCTGTTCGAGGCTCTCTACGCTAATGTAATCAATGCCGTTAATGGAATCTGACTTCCATAAAGAGCTAATGTTAGTCAGCCTTTGCCACTAATTTGCATGGAGAAGGCTGTAGTATCAGCAACACCGCAGAGAGCCATCTGGAACTGCAGCCCAATGGCAGCAGCCGGCATATGCCATCAGCAATAAGTACTGTTACTGTACCTGAGCCAGTCAACGTCACATACGGAGCCCACTGCGTGGAGGCGGCTGGCGATGCCTTGGTCCTAATCTCAGTGTTGGTTCTCCTCTTACCCTGTGTCATATATCTATATTGCGTGTTTATTTTCTGCTCCAACATCTGCTCTGTCAATTACGTGCTGTGCAAAATCAGTTTACATAAAAGGGAGAACTTTATATTGTTTTTCAAGATGGCACCATGTCCGTGCAAAATGCTTTTCATTTTCTGTCGAGGCTGGCAGAGCTATTCTTTTTTACACAGCCAATCAAATAATTTCAATTTAAACTTGCTTATAGCAGTAACTACCATCATCATCTATCATTTGCTGACGGTGACACTCGACTAACAGACACTCAACTGCTACGACAAAACCCAAAAAGAGCCACAGACTTAGAATTATATCCCACACCCTGCGCACTCTGGATTTTCAAAGGGTGTCATTAGTGTCAGAGTGCTGTTGGAATATATCATCCAGGTATTCAGAGTACCACTGGTGTCGAGAAGAGGGGGGTTAACGCAACTTTTTTTCCCAACACTTTCAGGTGTTGTGGTACAAAGTGGCAACGTCTGAGCCAGGTGTTACAGTCATAGTATGTTGAAGATAATGTGTCAGGCTATGACGTCAAACTGCAACTACTTGCACTGATGTTGCCGGCCGATCCTCCACAGGTGGTCTGGTAACGTGTGTGTATGTGTGTGTGTGTGTGACTCAGTGTAGAGACAGATGTACAAACGCACCCTTTTTTTTCCAGTAATGTCTCCTTCCCTTCGCATAAGCATAGAGAGAAGCAAGCATCGATCCACTGAGGAAAAGACGCTGCTAATGTCAGTTCACAAGCTAAATGGATCATTAGCTAGCCATTCCCGGCACACTGAGCGGCTTAAAAATGTACCTGGAAATGTGAACATTGGTTGTTTTGGATACTTCACTGGCCTGGCTCTTATATTTCTGCGCCACTGCTAACAAACACTCCTCAACTTGAAAGCTTTTAAAGCAACATTATGTAACTTTTTTTACCTTAAAATAACAGCTTCAAAATCATGTTGATGGTTCAGTGTCTTGTAATAGGTGAATGGTGTCTCTGTCTCAGCCACTCCGCCCCCCTATCACTTGTTTCTGCACTGTGTAGCTTCAGTGAGAGGGTAGGATCACAGCTTTACATACATGTTTACTTCAACATACAAGTTTTCAACACATAATTGTTATGACATCATGAGTTTTGTTTGTAGTTGGCGCCTACATTACGTCTGACGAATTGTTACAGAGCTAGGATTTGTATTTACAACAGTGATGCTGCACTCAGAAACTGTGGGGGGCGCCAAATCGCACAAAATGCCAATTTCTACATAATGTTGCTTTAGCAGCAAAACTTTGTTCACATCGTGTGTCAACTCAGTCTTGAAAAGTACTATGATGTATCTCTAAAGATGTTTTTTCTTCCCATCAGTCACACAAATATTTATAACATGATTTAAGTTGTTTGTTTTGTTACCGATCTACATGGTAGAGCCTGACATTTATCATTCTTCGGACCTTCATCTGTCTGTCGAAAGATTTTGCATCACAACCGTCTTCGATTGCAGTCATGAAACTTTACAGGTGTTTATTTGAGACCAAAATGAAGGTCAAAGATGGGTGTGGTCTCACGTAGTAAGAAGTAATAACATTGTAAAAACTACAGACTAGTCACAGGTCAGACCGTGAACATGCTGACAGGAGTCGGAGCGTGTGATTGCATCTCAAGATGGTCTCTATCGATCTGTCTTTCCTTCTTTAGATCCAGCCTCGTTCCCTTCATCCTACTGTCGTTATTGGCTTGAGGATTTTGTGTCTCTTTTTATTACATTTGGCTCACTCCTGCTTTCTGATTCAACCTATTGGCACGCAGCTGAGAGTGCTAAGTGAGTAATAAAGTGCTTGTGAGCAGGGACGTGGGAAACATATGCGTCTTTCTGGAGGAGTTTAGCTGCTGCAAAGCTGCTGTTGGCGTCTGCATATGTAATGTACACTACACAGGCATGGGTGTACTAATATATAAATGTGTGCTGGTGTCAGTATGTGCAGGGGAATAATCTCGGCTACAACCTTTACCATACTGCATCGACTGAGTCAAGATGTCTCACCTTCAAGTGGAGATACTACTCAAGCTACATACATTGTCATTATAACATATGCTGTTTTTTGTTTGTTTGTTTGATTGATTTTCCATGGTGCAAACTGTAATATAAAAAAGAAAACGTCTTGATATTCACGAAGCAAGGATTTCATACTTTGCAAGCATGCAAATTAGTTTGACAGGAGATGTTGAACTGATTAAAGGGAATTTGTTTTGAACTTGCAATACAGTTCGGGCAATCTTCAATCCAAGCCATTTATTTTATTTATATTGATTTAATAATTCATGATTTTTTGCTTTTGCAAAACATCGACAATCAATTCCAGTCTATCGGTCTGAGGTATCTCATCGCTGCTAAGGGTAAAAAATAAATAAATAAATACAAAAAAAAACTGTAAGGGCCACAGTGTGACAGCACACAGCATCTGCAGTTGAGGCAGCGCTGAGCTTTGCTGCAGTGTTTTCTTTTGGCTGTGTGTGAGGCCTTATTATTGCAACAGAAGCCAGGAATCCTTAATCCACAGGGGTCTCAGTGGGAAGGAAAAGCTTCTTGAACAATCCCCGTTCTTGGAGCCTGTGGTGAAATCCAGCGATCAGTCAACCCTGAGCCCCTGAGCCTCCTGAGGGCTTGGGACTCAGGCCAGTGTTTTACAATGGCCCCAGTGCACTGAGGAGAAGGATAGGAAGAGACAGGGAGAGGGAGTAAGAGAGGAGAGGACAGAAGGAGAGACAGGAGAAAAGACAGAGATGTGGCGAGAGAGAGAGAGAGAGAGAGAGAGAGAGAGAGACAGCCAAGGTCTGCAGGGGAAAAAAGACCATAACTCACAAACACATGAAAAATTGGCTCAACATTGGTGTATTCATAGAGCTGCGTTGCAAGGCTGGCAGGACACAGGAGTGGGTGTTGATTTCGCACAACACCAACCCACAAATATAAACATCTCCACTTATATGTGTCTATGCATTTGTATCTCGATAGAAGTCTTTGCACGGGGGACCATTTTTGTGAACAAAAGCTTTCAGCCTTTCAAACTTCACAGTCAATATCATTCAAGGCATCAGAGTCCGACAGAAGCTCACAGGAGGCCATCTTGTTCATTTTAAAACAGTGATTTAGAAACCATTCAGGCTCCACTTTGCATAATCTCGCTTTGGTACTTACCAGGACCTCCTCTATCACTCTGGGATGTTGTGTTGTTGAGATGTGAATGGACTGCCACATGGTTTTACACAGCTCATAAAATAAGAGCGGCAGCTTCTGAAAAATAGGAAACCTTTTGCAGATTGATTGCTGCCGTGAAAATACAATTCACCGTTAAATGTCACTGAAATTATGAGCTGTGGTGGGATTTTTATTAACGAAACAACAGGATTTTAGGGATGGAACCAGCTGTCCTTTGCAAATATTGAAAAATCAGCATCAGCTCAGAAATATTACATTTAGCACGGGAACACACATTTTGAAAATCCGAAGTGCCGCTGCCCGTGTGAGACAAGATTATTGTCTCTGACTCATTCAGTTGCCATTTAGTGATGACAACCTTTGACCACAGATAACTAATGAAATTACATTCACATGCATGAATTAATTTCACAAGCACACTGCGCCGTCTTGTTCCCAGGGACCTGGAGGGCGACCTTGCATTTTTGTCCGTCTCAGTTTGACCTGCATGAGAATGCAACATCGCACCGGAAATGACTGTTTATCCGCCACAATGTTTGTTGACATGGCTGATGCATTCCAGTGGTTCGATGTCGCTCAGCAGCACTCGACGTACCAACTCTGTGAACCGGAAACATTTCACATGAGATTTTTTCCCATGGAACAGATTCTGGTGAGTCATGCATCTGTCAGACTCTTCTATTGGACAAAAAGCGATAGATTGTTGCCCCGTGCAACTGTCTATTCTTTATAATTATTGTAATTACGCATTCAAGTGTGTGTAGGCAAAAAGGCCTGATGGGTGGTCATCAAAGCTCATTTGATCCTCCACCAGAGGGCAGTGCTAAATGCTCTCTTGACCTCAGAGCTCTGCATGACTCCCTGGTGGTGCAATGGCTGCATGCAACCTACTATTGTACCTCAGAGCTGTGTTTATCTGTGCTCAGCGCACTCACAACACTTTACATGTTAAGATCAAATATAAAACTAACACTAACACTCTCATGTTAATGCTGCCCAGTAGGTTGATGTTATTATCTGTATTCTTGCAACGTTCAGTACTATTTAGTAGGCATTGCGCAGCTTTAACTTTCAGACAATGTGGGATGAAACTTTTCTCGTCTTCACTCTACACCGTATAAACCCTTATTCTCTTTTCTCAAAGCGTAGATGGGATGTGCTTTGGATCTGTGCCAGCACCTCTCAAAGAAGAATACAAGAACAGAGGATGCAGAGAATCACTGAGAGCGTTGAAATTGAGCTTCTTCTTTTTTTTAATAATCGCCTTGTCGCACTGTTCTAAGCTTTGTATCTGAGTGTGTCCTTTGTGTCTGAACAAGTCGGGCGCAAACACAAAAGGCAATGAAACATTCGTTTCAGCCTTCGAGGCTCCCGGCAGGTTTCTTTATATGTTACAAAACATGATACTGGATCTCCTCATGGCCTCCACAGTCAAGGTTACAGAATATGAGGTAATTAAGTCGTTCAAGTCTCCTATGTGTGCCACGGAGCTAATTTCTGCTCCGGACAGAGAAGCTTGGACCAATGACAAGCTGAAAAAATGATAACTCTATTACTATAAGAATATTAGAAAAGAAATCTCCTTAGCCTCCAGTTTCTCCCATAAACATATTCCATCTTGCACTTTGTTTTATAAAAAAACAACACATCTGTCAATAGTTTCTTTTGAATCTCATAACTGCGAGCCAAGTCTTTTCTCTGCCTGTGTATTCACCGGCGTGGCCAAGGCTGTGCACTGACCTCTGAGAAGACGAGCGTCTCACCACCCACATCTTGGCATTCAAACTACGCCAATTGCTTCACATTATGGGATATAAAGATATGTTTCCAATTCAGTAACTAATATAGTCTCTCTGTGCTGTGTAAAGTGAGACTGACATCCGGTTTAATGACCGCATGTGTGCAAAGTGAGAGACACATGTTCTGCGAGCATGAAAAGATAACGCTGAGGATATACGACTTAAAGCACTGAGTGCAAGATCATGGATCCTGCCAGACAGTAAATATATGGATCTGAAAAGACTGAGCAACTGTTGAACATCTGTTTTTCGAGCCTACGTGAATTCTATTACCAGTACAAAGACTTTTCTTCTTTGTTTACCACGTTCACTGCTGCTGCAGTGCTTCAAGACTTCTATATACTTCGGTTTTCTTTTTTTCAGTAACAAAGGGGCATCTTTATTACATTTTAAAAGAGTTAGGCCAATCATTACTTATCTTACTGCACATGTTTACATCCAACTTTATCATTCTTATTAGAAGAATGGTAAAGATATACATGGGATTGATACCCCTCTCATGCTTTGCTTAGCTTAGCATATAGAGTGGTAGATAGGTCATAAAATATGCCCACTATAGCTGAAAAGCTCACCAACAGCTACCCTGGCTCTGGAGTCAGCTGGCAGTTGTCTTGGGCTGACAAGACCATCCCCCTATCTAAATGAACAGGGAAAGAGGTGTGTGGTAAATGCATACATTAGTTTCAGTAGGTAATTTAGGATTTGTATAGATTCAGTTTTGTACAGTAGAAAGCAGGGTTTCATGCACGGCTTGCAGTCCCCTACTGTTTGTGCTCTTTCAGGAAAATGGTGCAATACATTACTTATTGATTTCAGATGACAAACCAAAGGATGTTCTCTTTTGCTTCAAATAAAAAACATTCTCATGTGCCTCGACGATTTTCTCTGCTGACAGCTACAATCACCGCGGCTCTCCTGCAAAGAAAACTAGCACCTTCATATGCCACTTCATGTAGCATATTTGCTGCTTTAAAGCACCATGATGTTCAGAGCACAGCAGGGGGACTCAGTGTTACAGTAACAATGTTTGCCACCCTCCCATCCCTCCTTCCATTTAGCAAGTTCATATGCGAGCAGCTGAACGGCTGACATTCCTTCCTTTATCAAGTGAAACGGCGCATGAAATTCTGAATTTAGCTCTGTGTACATGCTGACTCTGGCACACAATTGATTGTTAGAAAGATTTCTGTCCCACTGTCACACTGATGATCTGTCGGCTTTGATGGAGGGAAAATCCAGTTTTAGACGATCAGCTGTGATGTTATGCCTCACAGTACTGAGCGTGTGTCAAGAAATAAGATTGGAGAAGTTTTGCTGTAACAAAGCAAGCGTGCGTGTTAGAATTTAACCTTGAAATTCTTACAATTTCAGTACAGATTTGAATGATAACCTGGTTCATAGATAAATGAGATTAATAAAGCTTTTATTTTACATGAACAGAGGAAAGTTTAAATTCTCTCTGTGTTTCAATGTGCTTTCTTCAACAACTGATAAACACTTTTCCATTTCTCAGGCATCTTTTTGTTAATTTATTTATGTTGGTTTTTTTCCAGAAGTAGCATTCAATACCTGAGGATCCCCATCTATCTGCAGACAATGCGCCCCCGAGCATCACATTAGGGATGGATATTCAAAGTCACAAAGCTGTCAGGGTAAAGATAAACAAACTGAATGTGGTGAGGATTTAGCCAGGGAGCCCTGTGCCTTTTGAAAACTACTTGCTAATAGAGATTAAGACCCTGGAATGAAGTTAAAAGAAAATGCTGAAACACAGTTTAGGCTGCAAACACTTACTATCAAGCTATATCTTTTTATAGGCTGTGCAGCAATTTGATTGGCAAGCGTAATCCTCTCCTCTCCTTGAGCAAACATTTCTAAACGAGCGATTACTGGAGTCAGAAAAAAACTGAAGGTGACACAAATAACGTCATGGGAATTAGCAACATTAATAAATGTGGGCGAAACAACATTACATGTGTATATGCTGCAGATGAGTCAACCATTTTCCAGTGGCGCCGTGCATTAGCTGAGGTGAGAAAAGGGAATTAAGTTGACACTGCCGATGGTTTGTCAAAAAAGGACGGTAATAGGCTTACAGCGGGAAGAAAGTAACTCTGACAACTAGCGTCTGCAAACGCAGACGCGGCACAAAAAAGTCTGAAAAATGATATTTGTCATGCTTTCAAAATGTTGGCTGTTGGTCATTGGGAGTCCTTTTGAGAGCTGAAAATGTGTCGCGACTGGATTGACTTTAGATCCTGGATCATTTATAGATCGAGATCCCTTAATATTTACTCATCATTTATTATTATCCCAATTATTCTTAGAGCCTCATCCTGCCTGCCTCAAAAATCAGAATTCAATCAACACCTTTCTGACAGTGTTAGGCGTGCTAATCACACTGTAACACCTCTACCTATGAGAGTTGGGCTGACAGATTTTCACAACTTAAAATAGATTTGTCTGAATTAATAGTTCACCAAAATCTATCCATATAAGCCTGTTAACGTCTCCAGTGCAGGGCATATTTAGCTGTTTGGCAGTGAGCCCACATACAGAATTATATACAGGGGCTGCAATCCTAATCTTATCTTCAGACTGTAGGTGATGAATTCCTCTCTGGACTCCAGAGCTTGTTCCTGGACGGAAACACTTGAAATTCATAAAATCTCTGCCATGCATCAGGTCACAAGTAGTAGGGAGTAGAAAGTTAGTGTATAAATATAGATTCAGATGCAGAGATTGCATGAATCTAGAGAAGAAGTTATCAATTGAGATGATTCATTGTTGAAAGAACTCTATTGCCATCTGGCGCAATTTGTAATAGAGCTGCGACTGACAATTGTTTTCATAGTAGATTTATCTGCTGATTACTTTTTCTATTAATAAATCAATAGTTTAATGTATGAAACACCAGACAATGCACAAAAATGCAGATCAATGTTTAGTAACTTCCCCTGCTAAATAACTTAGATAATTAATTGTTTAATGAAACAGTTAGCTGTTCAACTATTACTAATCTTATTTGTATTTTGAAAGTAGCAATAAAAACCCTAAAAAGGGGGGGGCATTATGTAGTATTGGAAAAGAAAATCAGAAAATCAGAAAGGTAAAAGTAATATTTATAATAATGATAATATAATCATAATGTAATCATAATAATAATAACAATAATATAAGGTTTACAATGTTTAGGTGATAAAACAAACTCATATTTATTATTTCCGTAACTAAATAAATTAGCCTTCCTCAGAGGAAATTAATATTCTCAGAGAACTGTTTAAAGCTAGAAAGGTGGCGGGGTCCGCCAAATATAAGCAAAGTAAAACAGAATGAAACTGTGTTGTCCTTTCAGGTCAGTTTGTTTATTCAGTCATGACAGTTTGTTTATGTGGGATTTTTCTCTTCTGACTACATTTCTTTCCCAAAAACTACGTGAAGCACCTTTAAGGCCATTCAACAATAATCACTGATCTACAACAGACTCCTCTTTGAGAGTCACCTCTTTACCCTGTACAGAATTAATGTCACCATGAACTTTGCCTCTCGCTGCGCTGCTTTCTTTCACAGCTGCTCATCAAAGTGTTTACCTGTGCTGTTAAATGACAGGGGTTGCAACCTGCAACCTCCTCAGGAAACTTTTCCACTCATAAAATCCTATCCAGCAACCACGCTTGAGGCGCATACGGCGCGGGGAGCACTGGTGTTATGCAGGTGGTTTCAGTTTATTCTCAATTTAGGTCGTCATGGAGGAGGATAAAATATCTAAGGGCTCATGAATTAATATTATGGACTTTTAGCGAATGAAAAGTGAGCCATTATAAAGAGACAAAAAAGCTTAAAATCATATAAGGAGCTATCTCCTGGACAAAAATCTCTTATCATGAAAATGTTCTATTTTCCCACAGCTGGGTCCTTGGTGCTGCCAGCGCCACCAGAGCTCTTTGTTCATTATTACAGTGTACTTTAAAAACTGATCAAAACAGACCGCTGTAATTATCTGGCATTTGGCTCATGTTCGTATCCTGACAGTGGAAAAAAAAAAAAAAGGGGTTGGAATAACATTGACATACTTGCTGCGGTTTAATCAAGTCTGGAGCTTTGAGGGCATAGCGGTGGTCTGGCCAGACGGCTGCAGCAACACACGAAGATGATATTTGAGACTGTGTGGTGAAAGCTGAGCTCCTTCGCTATATGCTCAAGATGACTTGAGAGGTGATATTTCGGCAAAATGTCCCAAGTTACTGCTCTGTGCCAAAATTACATCGACTGGCGGAGAAATGAGATCTGATAAGAACGTCTGACCTGCGTCTATGCTCAAGAAAGTAACTGAGACATAAGATGTGGTGAGATGGTGAGTCAAACAGCATTGTTGCAGAAGAGCACAAATATCTCTGTTTAGAGAAGAGCTCCAGATTGTCTTTTGTAAGAAATGTGAAAAATGCAGGGATAAAAAAAACACAGTCCTTGTTTGGTATAAAACTGCATTCAAAAATGTATCTGACATTAATATGAGGCTTCGTCTGTCTGTGTGAGTCAAATCATGTGGGGATCTTAAGTTACGGTCTCTACTCCAGAATAAAGTCTTTCCTTGCTGAGCTGCAAGGGAGGGACAAAGAGGGATTTTCATACTAAAATGACTGTTATTTTGGAGGACATCACTTTGATTTGTCAGAGACAGACTCCTGAAGTCTTGTTTAGCTTTAGCTTAATTTTAGAAGCTATTTTTACAACAGGACTGTGAAGCTTTTGCCCTCCATCTCTTACACTGCACCTATGGTAGGAAGGCATCACTTCACTCTCAGTATGGAGAGGAGCAATGGTTACAACGCTTAGTGCATGTTGTTATTACATTTAGATAGAGTTGAAATAACATTTTGAAGCTCCAATGATTATTTGTTATTCTGTCAATGACCAGGTGACCCTGAGGGTTACGAGCCGAAAGACAGTAATCACCAACTATTGGGCTCTACAAAGACTGTTAGCCTCTTTTAGCTCAGTTCATCATCCTCAATATCTAGACACAAACGGTAGCTGTTTTCATCAAATAAAGAACCTCAGTGTAAGCTGCCTTTCCAGCACCAAATGGTCAACAGACAAGTTTTTTTTAAAAGAATGTAGAAAATTTATGAATTTATTTATGAACTGTAAGGCAAAAATAAACTACAATTACAAATCTCCATAATCAACAGATACTACATACAGTAACAGACATAAAACAGTAACACAGAGACAAGAAAGTGTGGTATGGAATAACAAAAAGGAATGTGTTAAAATAGCAAATATGAAATTATAAGGTTTTACATATAAAGACAATTCTAAGATTATGACAGTACATTGGCATGATCATTTTCTAATAATACCTAGAGATATTCTGCAAAATAAAGATATTTTATGTAGTTTTTGACCACTAGTGTTTCTGTGGTTTAATGTTTCCATACAACACAGTGTCATGCCATATAGTATAACAGCCCTGCTGCTCCACCATGTCACCGCTTTCATTCTGTGGTCAACTATGCAATAATAAACATGCAACCTGGTTGCGTTAGGGAAAAGATCATGGTTTGGTTTAAAATAGCTACTTCCTTAAAACAATGGATAAAAGTCCCGTGACTGAAGTATCAATCCACCACAAAATCTCACATGGACTTTCTGGTTCTTTATACTTCGCAGTGTGCTTCCATCATTATCGCCCCCTGCTGGTACTGCACCTTCATAGGCAAACCATGACACTCGCAGCTGTCCTCTCGTGGATCAGCGGGGCTATGACGCACCTTGATGTGAGACTTGAGTGTTTTTTCAAATTGTTTTCATCTTGTGTTCCACAACAACATGGATGCACATTCACAACACGAGCAGGGGGTTAACCTGACACAAATTTCACCATAAAACATTGGCATGCAGCAGTAAAGGAGGATACAAGAAGAGCACATGCTGAAGTAAACAGTACAGGTTTCAAAAGATTGTTGTTGTTTTTTTTGCAGATGTTTTATGGGGTTGAAAATACATTCAACATGTTTTTTAGGCCTTGAGGATACATACACTATACTTTGTACTTAAACAAACCATGTTTGTTTACAATAAAGGCTCCACAGGACACCTTTGATCAAAGCTTGTCCATGAATTATTAAGCCGAGAAACAAAAACAAGAACTGCATCAACAAACTGTGATAAAGGCAGGTTCACACACACATCTACTTGCATCAGCTGAAGTGACTGTGTGCTAAAGGGGCCACTGGTGTTAAGGATTACATAAGACTGCCTGTGCTCTCACATACTGCATCAGCCCACTCATATCAGTGGGTGACATCCCTCCAGGACAAATTATGCATCCCTAGGGAGGTGAGAGTATGTCATCGGTGCAAACGGTTGGCTTAGGCTCAGAGGGAGCGTTTTTAATTGTAGCTCATGTCATGCTGAAATAATCAGGGAGGCTGTGATGTCAGAAAAGGTTGCCTGCAGTAAATAGTGTCGTGTTACAGGTGCCATATGTTATTTTACAGGTTTTCTTACAGCTACAACCGCTCACATGCTTTTGCGGAGCCAGATGAGAGGTCCACTTCATCTTCTTGAGGTGCTGTTGATCCAAAGAAAAGACATATTAAGATTTCATTTGAAGGAGAATTTGTTTCTTTTCTGCACAGATCAGAGGGATCAGATGAAAGCCATATTCCTGTGTGAATATCAGTCTCTGTCATGAATGAGAGAAAATATTAAAAGTTAATATTTCGGGTGTGTTTCTGTTACAATGTGAATTCAAGAGCAAGTTTACGTGAGAAAACTCACTCAATTTTTATGCAAAATCTCCCTCTTGTTCTCGTGTTTTGGAATAGTTTCGCATATTTTATATGCTAGTTAATTTTAGGATAATTTCTGAGGAATCGTTTGTGCAGTTGAAAAGAAAAACTCCTAATTGAACTGCGCGGGCTGCACTCGAGAGTGAATAAGTGTTGTAAAGTTCTTCCACACCTGAGAGGAAGTGTTTAGAAAATTCTAATTGTATTCCCATTTCAGCTGTCAGAAAGTACGGGGAATAATTTGCCAACCAGTTGACTGTGAGACAGGTGAAATTGAACGCTCAGGCTTTGAGAGTGAACTGGAGGTTTAATCTTAGCATCCAACCAGAAAATACTAATCCTTGGGAAGAGTGTGTGCATGTTCATTACCAAAAAATATGAAAGTTAAAGCCAAGTGGAGAACAATCAGCGACAACGCTCACCACGATTAGAGTCGTTCTCTGAGTGCCTTCGACAGTGGACAAATCCAACACAACCCACCTCTACTGCACGCTAAAGTGTGAGCTTAATTAGCTTCGGGAGCAGGTTTGTTGAACAAAAACATAAAGAACGAGACATTGATCAAGGGAAAGGCGAGGAAGATAAAGCGCAAAGAGAGTTGGGCACCCTGATTTGTCTTTAATTAAAAGTAAAAGGGTTATCCTTGCAGAAGGCAGCGGATCGTCTCCAGAGGCCACTTCAATTACTGAGTGAGACAAAAGGAGGGAGTTCTACGAATCCCGGATCGGCCAGACTGACAAAGAGGCTGAGAGGCAGTGCAGATATGGGGCTGTTTGATTTGTGGGGCTGTACAGAGAGCATGTTTGTGCACTGATACTGTATATGTGAATGTATATGTGTGTGAGAAGGTGTTTTGTTATTGAAATCGCCTTGTTAAAATGCTCACATGCTTGTGAACTGTAAAGGCCTAGAAACACAGTCTAAGATTGGTTGTTTTCAGTCGACTACAGCGCTCGAGGAACATGTGTATGAAGATAGGTAAGATAGACAATGTGACTTCTTCACGTAAAGGTGAATAACAGTGCCTGTTATAGTTTCATAGTGCCTTTTGTGGTGATTTGTTTGTCACACAATACAAAAATATAATGTAGTTGTAAGTAAGGGGTGACTCTTGCTTGCGACAAAGCACAGAAAATGTTGTGTCACTAGAGACAAAAAGTATTTCATTACCATCTCCCAGACACGAGACAGTATCAGGTTTTCTAATTGCCACATCTACAGTTTCGGCTCCTCCATGATGCTTAACCCAAGTTTTCCTTAAAAGAATCTCTGCAAGTTATCCTCCCCAACTTGCTGAACAAGCCAGTATCATGGTATCATGGCAGTTTGGGAAAGAGCAAAGAAATTTCATCTATAGGATTCATGTACATGGGGACTAACTGTCCACTTTTGTTCGTGACAGTCGAGTTGCACATGTCCATGTGCACAAATCATACAGATTACATTTTCTCACTATTTCACAAAATGATTTCTAATAACATACAGTATAATTAAAATCACAGTCTTTCCCCAACCTTCACCAAAGTGAATCCTCAAGATTGCATTTCATGACCATTTCAGGAATTGAAAATATGGAAAACATATTTTTCTAACCATTGTTTTATTGTCTAAAACTAACCACAGACTGGATGCAAAACATGGATTCTGATGTGACAGCCCTAGATTTTGTACGCCTGCCATCCACTCCGACCACCTCCCTGTGCCTCCAGAGTGGATCATAAATATAGTGTTTAATTCAATGAAAGACACATGGTGCAGGCACGAAAGATGGTTGTGTTGAGAGTCATGAAAACATTTTAAAATTCATGTACGTGGACACGAATCCTGTAGATTATATTTGTGACAATTTCAAGAAATGCCTTTACTAAAGTGATCCAAATGTGTGGGGAACATACTGCAGATATCTTGTTAAATGCTGACCTTGACGATTAACATGACTGATAGCTACCACAGTAACAACATGTCAGTCGACTGCTGCTTTTGCAGAACATGTCTACAGAGATAGAAAAGATAGACATCAACACCTCATCAGGGGGAACTGCGAGTAACTTAGGTAAGTAGCTTGAACTTGGATGAATGAGTAAGTGCAGGGGCAGGAGGGAGAGGCAGGAGACAGGATATGATTTTCCAATCTGTGGAGTGTGTGTGTAAGTATGCTGGAGGGGGGTGGGAGTTGAAAGAGGGCGTCCCTCTCATGGTCCCTCCCCAGCCCTGCCCCTTCATAGAGAAGTATCCTGTAGCAGGTCCCAAAACTGGAAACTCATTCAGTCCCTTCTGAATGGAGTGTCTTTAACGTGAGAGTGGAGGACTTAACTTTCAGCACGAAAAAATGAGAGCCCTACATTCGGTCCTGGTCGGTGCCTTCCTGACCCTGCTGCTGTGCCTCCCCAGCCCCACTCATGGAGGTAAGTGCCACTGCAAATCACTCTGTAAGTGTCCTGTTCCCTCCTTCTGCTGCCCTCTGTCAAAGATGCACGGGAGGAGATCAGATCACTGTCCCTGTCCGAGGCTTCCCCAATGCATAAATCAAAGCATGACATGCTGATGAAAACTATACTTCATAAATGTACTCTAAACTTTTGACTTTTACCTGCACCAGTACTGCATGTGTTATAAACTCCAGAACAGGTTTTCTGCTTTTTTTCTCTTTTTTTTGCTTTTGCTTTTTTGTTGTCCACCGGTAAAACCTTACTTTTCTTGTATGAAACTCAATACACAAGGGGACAGATGTGGCAAGGATCTGACCCTGGTCCAAGGACTGAGACGACATCTGTCAATTTCTCATTTTTTCCTTTTCCTTTCAGTCTGTGCCCTGGTGACTGTGTGAGCGCATTTATCTCGAGAATGTTTGCATTGAAAGCATGTTGCCAACAGGCAGGAGGTAGTGAAGTTGAATCCCTCTGTGGTTAGGAGGTGAGCCGAGGTCCCTCTGCCGGCAGCAATGAATGGCTCTTTCAGAGGGAAGTGCACGGTGGCAGGCAGAGCTGCTCCTTATCCACCCAGAGAGGAGAGATGAAAGTGAGCAAGGGGTTAGTAAGGGAGTGAGAGAGGCTGTGTGTGTGTGTGTGTGTGTGTGTTGGGGAGGGGGATGCTGGAAGGCCCATACAATGGCCCCACAGTGCATGAGTAGAGTCAGCTACAGATGTACCGTTCTGAATGTGATATGATGCAGGCGCTCTTGTCCTGAGAGTGAGCACATTGGGGATGTACAGTGTTTGGCTGAGGCGAATCTTGTATGTGGATGGGAAGCTTAAACAGTGTCGTCAAACAGCTCAACAAACTCACCTCAGCGCAAAATTGTACATATGGTGAGTTGGCAGGATCAGCCTTGGACTTAGAACAGCTGTTGAGCCCATTGTCTTCTGCCGGCTGTCAGATCTTCCAACTCTCACAGCAAATTCCACTCCAATTAAGTCCGGGCAAACCTCTCCATGAGCATTGGCAGATAAAGTGAAAAAGTGGCTTTTGATCTCTGAATGGAGGAGTATCACTTTGTTTCTGTGGCACTGAATCAAAGCTCAGCTGGAGAGCTGGAGTCAGTCCTTCTGCACTGTGATCTGTTCACCACCAGCATGAAAAGAGTCATTCGCCCTTCTGTGTGCTCATTTATAGATGAACCCCACCGACCGGCGTGACGGCGACACCTCCGCCGAAGAATTAGCTGTACACTGAACAAGTGGCGACTGCTGTCTGAGTGTATTCACATTCGCAGAAACCTTGTGTATAACAGTGTCGTAGCTTAATGCAGATATACATAGATTACAGTAGTTAGATCAACCCAGAATAAATGTTGGCAACGTATATTTCTGCGATAAATTGAATCTTTACATTTATTTACATTCAATTTTCAGTTTTGAAAGTTCTGCGTATGGTCTGATTAGGTTTAGGCCCAAAATGCTTTCGGGTTAGGGTTAGGAAAATATCATGTTTTGGCTGACCAGGTTCCAGAGATGTGGGCTGTGATTTGGACTCAAGTCACTGTTTTGATGACGTCCAACTTGACTCGACAGAAAATAAATTAAATGAGACTGTTCAATTGTTTGTGAGGATGTAATGTTGTGCAACATATCCTTGGTTTGCAGAAACGTGCAATGCCAACATAGAAAAAGTAAAGTTGTCCAAAGGAACCATTTCTCCTCATCTAATTATCAGCTGGCAGAATCTTCGCTGCCTCAGTGTGAACAGTGCTCACCCACTGACCCCGGAGAACCGAATGCTAATGTTGACCAGATGTACCGAGTCACTGATTAGATTATGGCCCCCCTTTGCTCCACAAAATGCTTGCCACAAGCTGTCGGGGGGACCCTTCCACCAACCGCCAAGACAGCTTACAGAAGGTTTCATTTTGTCTCCATGTTTACAACTTCAAATGTCACAGGCCATGACGTCCAGATGCCTCGGCGTTCTTCGCGTCATTGT
The DNA here is from genome assembly GCF_965226575.1 of Pagrus pagrus. Taxonomy (NCBI): domain Eukaryota; kingdom Metazoa; phylum Chordata; class Actinopteri; order Spariformes; family Sparidae; genus Pagrus; species Pagrus pagrus. The sequence goes on from NC_140194.1 coordinate 18,268,562, forward strand.
CGCCTTTCCTTACAGAGGCGCTGTGCGGCCTCCAAGTGTTGAAGCGGTCTACCTGCACCAATTATTGCTGTATTTGCCTACCTTCAGGAACATCTTGCTCAGTAGCAGAAGTGAATACACGGCGCAGTGAGCCTTTTCCATGAGGTTTCCTCAGTGCTGCACTTGCCCATAGTCTTACGCCATCGTGTTTCTTCCACCCACATATCAGCCCCAGGAACAATTATGACGCAGTGTGAGCATAAGCAGGAGCTCACCAAATCAATTCCATAATCTTCTCTTCACGTAGAATATATGAAGAAAACATAAGAGCGCTAAGACGTGAGATGAAGTCTTTCACGGTCAATATGTTTTAGCATTCATGCTCGAGGACCTGCCTGTTTAGCCTCATGGTGATGTCATGGCCCTCAATTCAATGCTGCACCTGTGATTGATAACACTGTCTTTCACCTACCCAAGCTTGATAAATACCTGCCAACCCTGTCAGACCCTGTATATCAGTGACTATCATTTCACCATCGAATCTAAAAGAGTCACATCTTCTTTGACATTGAACGCAGACGACCAGCAGGGTTCTGTACTCAGCAGCCATGTGACAGCACTTTTTTTCCTCAAATCAAGGGAAGCTTGGTACTTTATCGTGGCTCTATCTGAAATTGGACATGACATGTTCCTGTTCCCAGTCTTTGAAACAGCCTGCAGCTCTGTATCTCTTCAGTGGCTTGGACTGCTGCTCTTTAACCACTGCTTTACCAAAGTTTGGAAAAATTGCCAGGGTAGTTATTACCAAACCGTATATTGCTCTCCAGTGCTTACATGTTGTTTGGTTGGCCTGGTAATAGAGTTTTGGGTTGTTTTTGTGCTGTTTTTCTGTTGATAGGAACATAAAGTTTGATGTGGCGATGTGAAACTGTTTGAAAGTTGTGTGCTCCTGAGGAAGCCACGTCCGCTGCCACTCCCCTCTGTGTGTAAAGTTAATGACTTCTTTCTTGCCCCATTACCGACCTTTTTTCCACAAAGTCTTCTGTGTGTTGTCTTTTGTTTTGTCTTGTTTAGTTTGGGAAAAACCCATTTATGAAAATAAAATACAAATATGACCTGACAGATGAAGACACAGACAGGGAGAAAATAATACGCCTGTCCAATTCTGTTGGCAGAACTGATGACGGTCTGTGTAAAACACTACCAATATGTGTGATGGGAAACAGCCTAGATCACATTGTAACACCATCTATTGAATAATCACTTGTCTAATTGCGGTTGCTTTTCTTGAATTGCTGTAATAACATATATAAAGGACAACAACATCTACTACAAACACTGTCTAATGGTTTGTGCACATTTTCGAGTGTTTCAGCAGCGCCTTGCTCCTGAATCTGTTTGCATTTTCAATTGCAAAGCTTAACAAGGGGATTTGCATCCCAGGACTGCATATGAGCCTGCTATCTCCCCCAGAGTATAATGTCTCCATGGTAACAAGGAGAAATAAACATGAAATTTGCCTGGGCTTTGTGAAGTGTCTGTATACAAGGCCTCCATGTGTTCCTTGAGAGTTGGCAGGGAGAACGGTGTGACTACAAGTGTCTGCGCAGAAGATTAATAAGTCCAATATTTGCATTGGGAAATTGATGAGATTAGTGTTGTGCTGGTTGTGCTGGTCCCACAGACAGGCGCACTTTGTGACCCTCCCCTCAACTCTTCAAACTTGAAACACAAGGCAATGTTAGGACAGAATAGAAATGGGGCGTTTGGAGTAAATCCAAACAGAAAATCAGAGTGTTTATAAATGCAGAGAGGAATGCACAGATCGTTCTGCTCCACATGTAACTGAAAGACTCAATGTCCAAAAAATATGCGGTCGCTTGAACCTTGTGAGAAATGTCAGAGCTATGAGTATTTCAGGCATTGTAAACAAAATATAAGCTGCAGTCTGTAACAAAATAGGTCACTACAAATTCCATGATTGAAAAGAGGAGGAAGAGGAAAAATCTCGAGAGTGAGAGTGAGAATAGTTTTATAGAGCTGCACACACATTTATTTTTTGTCTTCAACATGTGTCTTAATTTTTTTTTAAAGAGAATAAATTCTGGAGGTTTTTTGGCTGTAAAACAAGTGCACTTCTTCTAAAACATTCCTGTACTTGGGAAAACTTTATGAGACCCTCATAACATCTCTGAGCATGGGACACAATCAATATTGATAACGTTTCTAATATGATATAACCTCCCCTACTTCTGCCTGCCTGATGTTTTATCCGGCACTTCAGAGAGAAAGTTTCAGTGAGTCATGGTTTATTAACTATTTTTCGGGGATTCTGGCCCGAGGCAAACATCATTGCAAGAATCCAAAGTTAGCTGTGTGGGCAACCTCCCTCGACCCGCTCCTTTCCTCTCTATAACTTCATCTTGTTACTACAGGTAGAATTTTATATCTGACCTGCAGCAACAGGGTGGGCGGCATGTCTGCCCAGTGATTACAGTGTCGGCCCCATAATGGAAATGTTGGAGGCTCGACTTCTGTACCAGCAATAACTACTGTCCTGGTGCAAGACTCTGGGCCACTGCTGCTCATTCACAGGGAGGTGCTGTGGTCAGATAAGCCTGTAGGCTAAAAGACAGAAAAATGCAAAAGAATGCCTCTGAATAGCCAGGACTGACGATCAGTTCATTATTTATTTCACTAAACTTTTAAAGCTATTTGAAGGATAATTCTACTTTATTACAACTTGGGCTCCACAGTGTAACCTTTTAAAACACCTCCCTTACCGTCGTCATGTAAACTGGCAGTGCACAATCCCCGAGACAACTGTGACGACACGGTCGTGCATCGTGCATGCGTATTCTGTTTTTAGCTGAGTAGCTATGCGCCAACAGCAGGACAACATGAACAGTGGTGGACTCTCAAGCTTTTTTTCTGCTGCTGACTTAATGCAAAGTTACACCAGCACCTACTTGCCTTGCACGCATACTCAAATCATTTTTTGCTGATCCATGTGCTCATGGGTCATTTTCTCAACATTGTCATTTTTAGCAAAATGTAAATGTAAACTTGGCCGAAACCACTTTATGTGGCGATAATACAGAAAGTGAACACACTTAAAATGCACATGATTGAGGCCAGTATGGTAGATCAGTGTACTGGTCTTGAAACTGTGATGGATGTTTACAACCCATGGTCTGGCTGATCATTTTTGATCTTCAGCTTTGGTTTCTCTTCCAAATAAATTGGCTAACCTTGGGGCGAGGCTAGACTGCCAACTGGAAAACTGCCCTCGGGCCCCAGACTCTATGAAATCCCAAAGACTCCAGGTTCACTGTGTGGTTATTATTTTGTGGTAATTTGGTAATACTGCATCTACCTCTAAAACACAATAAAGCAACTGCATAATCATGTATCCTTAAGGCCCCGCCTTGTAGAGAGGGTCAAGTTGTTATCTTTTAATTACGCAAAACGTTCTTTAAGAATGTGATATTGTAGTATAACTACAATACAAACTGATTCAATAATCACCAAACTAATTGTTAATACAAACTACCACATACATAGGGAATGGGAGATTTGGAGAAATGGGAGGGCCGTGCCGACGGGTTTCTTTAAAGTCAGTCTGATCGAAGCATTTAACTTGGTGAGAACAACTCTATAATTACTGACAGGAATGATGGCCATGACTTTAATAAAAGGCTGAAGTTGTTATAAATCAGAATAATCCTTTACAGCAGGAGAAATGTGTGATGAAGCTATCAAGTTGTCCCTCACAGTTCCACAGATGTGCCAGATGCACAGCCCTTTCAAACTAAGGGAGAAATGCTTCTCTTCCTTCTGAATGTATCACTATCATTGTTGTCACACTTGAAGCAGAGGGCTCAGTGACTTCAAAAAGCACATATCATAGCGCAGTTTATTCTCATTGTGATGCAAGAACACCGAAAAAAATAAGACTTGTCCCTCGCCTTGAGGACTCTATACTCCCCTGGCAGATGATCTTTCCCACATTGCTCTCTTTGAGGTTGCTGGCTGTCAACGGCAGGCTGCTCGGATTATATTTTAGGGCCATGATCTGCTTAGAGCGGGCAGACAGCCCACACACAGACCTTATTTAGCCCTGGGTGTGCACACAAAAGAGTTTCTGTACATAAACACAGGCCCAGATTCTGTCCCTAGGTGGAAGGTCAAAAGCCATCTCACGGTGTGCTCCTGTGTTGTTTTAACCCTTTCCACGTCAATCAGATGTCGGTGGAAGGGGGTTTCGCGGCACATTAGTGACGGATGGTCTACACCCAGATTTCAGGTCTGGAAACGGCAATTTGGGAGTTGAAATTGTTGTTAAACTGTGATTAGCTTGTCGCCATGCAATTTAGGCAATTCTAAGGAGAAAGTCTTACTACAGCAACAACGCGGGGTCAGAGCTGCATGGGTAAAGGAGGAAAATCCAGATTTACTCCAAAGGACTGCGCTTAATAACATGTTTTACACTTTCATACATGTTGTTGTGTCTTGCTGATTATTGATGTTTATTTTGATGTTTAACAGAGTTAAATTTAATAGATTTTTCACTCACCACATTTTACAAACATGAACTGCAAACTGCAAGCATGAATTAATAAAATCAATCAATCAAAAAAAAAATAATTTAACAATAATACATATGCTGATTATACTTCTCACAAAGACCCTTGATTATCTTTGCACTCACTTACCAATTACAATAGTTGAGTCTAAGATTCGACAGCCATGCTAGACGCTCTATCAGGATGTACTGTGCTTTTGAGCTACAGGCTAACTTTAACATGCTAAAAAAAAATGCAAACATAATGCAATCATTTTGCAAGCAAACTGTGTTAGATTCAGCATATATTTACACAAACTCAATGAAGCTAGTGAGATACAACATCAAATATATTATACTGTATATTATATTGTATTTTCAGAGTGACCAAACCTTTGTGGGAATTGGGGTTCTACTAACATGTATATGTTTAGTAGGAATAACATTCACCATGTTCACCATCTTAGTTTGACGCATTAGCATGCTAACATTTGCTAATGAGCACGAAACACAAAGTTTAGCTGAGGCTGATGGAAATACCATTTATTCTGCAGGCATTTGTTTATAAATTTAGCCATAAATGATGGACAAATGAACTTGTTTACCTTAAGTTTTGGTGTTAGAGGTAAAGACAGGAGATCAACAAAGTCAAAAGTATTCATTCTCTGGGGAACATGAATGTTTGCACAAACTTTTTGGCCAATCTATCCCATAGTTGTCGACATTTTTCAGTCAGAATGGAAGTGGTGGACAATGCAACATTTTCAGTCAGAGACAAATCCAGCAGTGGACTGAGCAAAATGTTTTAATAACTGTGTGTCCTCACCCAAACTGGAAAGCTGGAACATTAGATTAGATTTTATGATATTTTTGTTGATATGGAGTCGTAGTGGCAGACAACAGGATATGGATAAAAATAACGTCAGAGTCAATTATTGGACATAATAAAGAGTCAACACTGTAAAATACAAGAGAGCTATAATAAAACAAACCAACAGCACTGCAAACAATTAAAAAGTAAAATACAACCTACCTTGACTCCCTAAATTGTCAATAATGCACACAAGGTTACCTGTAAGACCACAAAGGGGCCAAGTCCTGAAGTGGGACATTTCAAATCAAAGTGTGTGTTATGACCCTGAGACAGACAGGCTTATATTCTCCCCCCACTGCAGCAGCTGAACTCTGCATGTTTATTTTTGATAAGAGCTGTTGGGGAGTTTAGTGCCCAAAATGAAAACTCCAGAGAAAATCCTCATCATCACAGAACTGCCAAGTTTTCAATAAGCAGGAATTATGCATGACCAGATGTCTCCTCTACGGCCTCTATGGGTTTTTTTAATTTTTTTTTTTTTTTTTTTTTTTTAGAATAGTTTCATAATTTTTGGTTGAATAAAGAGATACCACTCCTATTCTGGCTGCCATTGTTTCTCTTATCCACTGAAAATAAATTGAAAGGGAAACAGGAATGCAAAGTGTCTTCTTACCCCAAAGGGCTTTATGGAATTACTCGGACGGTTCACCTCCCAAGATCGACTCTCAAGAGCTTTTCTTCCTGTTCGTGGTGAATGTTATCATCTGGTACTACCATCAGATACTGTTATCTGACAACATCATATGATAAAAATTACTGTCCTTAGATTTAAGAACAATGCTCGCTTTGTTGAACGCTCTGCATCGCATGTAACTCACATGCTCTGATCAGTCGAATCAGTCCAATGTGGGTAACAAAAGGCTGCAATGGGACTGGAAAAGGCGCGTGAATCATGGGAAATGTTTTGAATGTTTGGCTGATTCATCCTTCAGTAAAAGCCTGAGGTTTCCACTCCAACATCTGGAGTCTGCTTGGTCAGTTAGGCACCCAAAGCTGGAGGCTTTAATCATATTGTCGCTCCGCTTCTCTTACCTAATATAGACAAAACAACTGCGGTGAAAGAATGCAAGTGTGCTGCAATTAGCCAAGTTTTGAATGCTTGCTTGGATCTGAAGTCGTTCTGCAAACAGGGACCACTTTGTTATCAGATGTGTTTTATGTTTGCTCTCTCCAACTCCTGGGAACCTGGATCTTTTTAGCAAGTCCTATATACAGTCAGACACACACGGTAGTAATGACTCAAATGCATCAAATTAAAAGAGAGACATTGTAAAACATTCATGTGTTGTATATTGCAGTTCACATTCAATGAGTTTCATTATACATAGCGCTATCCCTTAGAGTCTGCTATTTTTACATGTCCAGCAGGGACAGTAGCTCGCACATGAATATGACTCACTCTCTTAAATATAGAGAAATCCACTGTGAGTGCAGGGACTCCCTCCAGCCCAGCGGGTGTATGACTCACAAGCACAAGGCTACAGTGATTAATCATGAGACATCAGACTCCAAACGAATTGTTTTTTTTTTTGGTTCTAATTAGTTCTCGGCTCGAGACGTTATTAGCCTTTGCTCCAAGACTCAGAGATCAAGCTTTAGCCGCAAGATGCTATGGCATGTTACAAAATAATTGCAACAATAATAATTGTAATAATAAGTGTACATTTGGTCCCAAAGTGTTTTAATGACAGTTCAAGGGTCTTCAACTTTTTTTAGGCCATGACCCCTATTATAGAAAATGATGTTGTATATTAAACTGAGCCCACAATAACGAGTAGCACTGCCTATAGGGTGTATAAATGTGTTATAGTGGATACAATAATAAGCTATTGAGATAATTATCACTGACAGATTAATATATGTATGTTTTAACACAGATGTTTTAGACAATTGTCTAAAAGTGATGCCTCTGCTTTGACGGCTTCATAGATTCGTTTCACAGCACGGTGGAACAGACACAGACACACACTGGCAATTCAACAGCCTCATTCACCCTGAAGGTAAAACCAAACTTGCAGCTGGTTCTCACTCCCACGGCCCAAATATTGCAACCTGGTCAGTGGCCGTATGCCGTAAGTTTGGCTGGAGGTAAACTAGCGTCACTTCCTAGTTAAGTGAACGAAAATGATGTAACTGAAGTCACAAATGTTAGGAGTGACAGTACATATGTTACGTTACATTATGTTGCATTGCGTTGCATTTCATCATCTTTGTAACTTACATTAGTTATTTTAACCCAAAATATCTTTTCCTAACCCTAACCAAGTAGTTTTTTTGCCTAAACCTAACCGCTTGACGTTAATTGCATTCTAAAAGTCATAACATGTGAACTAGTGGTTAGCAAGCTGTATTTTGAAAGTGGAACCAAACATTGCATGTGATGTATTAATGCTATTGCGGAGCACTTCACTTAGGCTAGAGGGGTAGAGTGTCACACTTTGAGGTCTAAGGCCGAATTTGACGATTTGGGAGCGAGAACGTGTTGAAAACTTTCTCTAAATATTCTTGTGTTTTCTGTTTTTGCACTTAACCCATGCTGTACCTGCATAGTCAGCAGCAGTTGCAGCATTAGGCATGTTAGCCTCATCCTCTGCAGTTTCCGGGTGGTCTCTATCTGTCTGTCTGTCTGTCTATCTGTCTGTCTATCTGTGCCAATACTATGTTGGACGCATGTTATTGTGTATTCTCAGAAAATTGAAACAATACGGACCCCCCGATGAGGACCCAGGCTCTGGTCTTGCAGATTCTGGCAAATACCTGCCACGTGATGGATAACTTCATTAAGAATGTGACTTAATTGTCTTAATTTTCAGTGAGGATGATTCCGACCCACATAAAATAAATATGAACATCTTTATCCAAATAGCTATTCTCCTGCTCTATCATTCCCACAACATGGCGGTGGGAGGCTACCGTTAGGAGGGCCACTTTTCACAGCATGCTGACATGAAGGCAGATCAGCGCCAGCTCCCATCCTGTTGAAAATCTTCATCAGCACCACCGAGGGACCATGAAGTGTTCTGAGTAATTTGACGCCAGACGGCCTCATTACAGGCTGGGTTCAGACAGAATCAAGGGGGCTGGGGATAGCACCAGGCCTGGGATCGGGTAGATGACAGTCTGGAATGGCTTGCACCAGATAAATATAGCTAGACGGGTGAACTAACAAAAGAGCTTGTTGCTTCACATGAGGTTGACGAAAGCTCGAAGGGGGAGGAAAGGGGATCCAGGCTGGGGATTTTCTATGAGTGTGTGAGGGCGTGTATGCTGTATGTGCTGCGGTTCACACAGATCCCAGTGTTCGGAGGCCAGAGCAAATGCCGTCATCCCGCTGGTTATGGAGGCTTAAAATAACCAGAGGAAGTGATGTGTCCCATGAAGTTTGGTCCGACTGACTATACAGCCGCCTGCAGTAGCATGAAGCGGAGAACAGCTGCACAGTGGAGCTGAAGCACACGTCACTGGTTTGCAAAGCCAGACAGCCAAAGTACTTGTGCAATCATGTGTTGAATCTTTCACTCGGTTGTGGCAAAACAGATGTTCAAAAAGATCAGCATAGTTTCATAGAATACTGTGAAGTGAGAACAAACTCTTGTAGGCGTCAGTTATATGAAAATTACATTTGCTTCAATAATTTACTTGGTTATCGTGTATAAAATGAAGCGACTCTAAATATGTTGTTTGTGTTAGAATTAAGTATTGATCATGATTACATTCTAGGGTTTGAGTCTGCTGAAACAGAGTAAGAAGCAAAAAAACTGAAAGAAGACACTGATTTGAGTGAAGTGCTTGCTCACGAGACATTTGGGGAAACATGTTTATTTGCCTTCCTGCTGAGCGTTAGATTAACAGACCGATTGTGCAATAAAGAAGTCTGGCTCCAACCGAAGGTATCATAATTTGCCTACCCACACTCCCAAAGCTCATATTTCATTTGCTGAATCGATTAAACGAATACGGTCTTTGTGTTAAACTACCGTTAAACGGCTGCTGGCTGTAGCTTTGTATTTATTGTCGAGATATGAGAGTAGTGTCATCTTCTCATCAGACTCTTGGCAAGCAAAGCCTTTCAAAATGTAGAACTATCGGCCCTAAGAAAGGAGGAGAAAGCAGCGCACTCATAATTCTGAGGCGGTCTTTTATACTCCTTGGGTAGAAGCCAGTATTTATCTCTCAGACATACTGTATATTGTGCGTCAGGCAAAATATGCAATTATTTTGAAGATTTACTTGGTTAATATTAAGTGTGTATATACATGTTTTCCTACTTTTGCCAGTTCTTAGAAGGTGGACATTTTGATGTTTTGGCATTTCTTTACATAAACATACTACAAGGATATTGGCTATTTCCACAAAGTTAGTTATTATAAATGCCTGCACCGGGTCCGATTCCGATTTAACCTGGTTGGAAAAGTCATAGAATTAAAATGTATTTTTGTGGCAGATTGCTGAGGATGAATTGGGGTGTCTGAGGAAAGAAGATTCTCTGTAGTCTGGTCGAACAGTAAGGGACTAAAATGAAGATCATTTAGTTTCACATCATATTACAGTTATTGATCTTACATAGCCACAAATATCCATGACCTCATTGCATGCATCCTGCAAAAGAAAAACATGTATTATGTTTAAATGCCTCTTTCTTTCACTCGCTTTCAAAGCAAACGCACAAAGATTAAGATCTTTAACACGGGAGGAGGTAGTGCTCATCATCCACAGGGGCTGCGAATCAACAAAAATGAAGTAGCTGCATTAAATGACCTTTTTATGGACCAGTCCATGTTGACCGCACTGTGAATACCGTGACTTACACTACCGTGGGCTTAAAGGCTAATCCTCAGAAATTAAATAAAAGATTCGCAAAGTAACTGGTTCATCAGTGTCCTGCTTTCATTAAATATATAAAGTAAAAACCCAATCGCTGCTGCTTCATAATGAAACTCTCACCTGAATGTGTGAAGGTGACTGGTTGAGTCTCCCTCTTATATTCTTCCTTGATAAAAAAAAAAAACAACAACACCAACAACAAAACAAGACATGCTTCTCACTTTTCTTGCGTTTCTCCGAGCACATATTTGCATTTCCAGACATTATTCGCGTTTCGTGAAATTTGGGGAGACCGAGCTCAAAAAAACGATTACATGCTTGATTAAACAAACAGAGAAAGGAAAACATGTTCCTAAAAGCAACTTTATCTGGTGGAAGAGAACAAAGATTGAGAGAAATGAGAAAAATAATCAGACTCTTTGAGCGACTGACAGCGGCATCTGAACGCACTGAAGTCAACAAACCATCGGCCAAACCAGAAGAAATGCAGATGACAGGAGGGATGTGTGCAAACCAAGAACAACTAGTATTTTTGTGGCCTGATGTGCTGGATTGTGCCAGACTGGGCCACGGGAATAGGCCCCTGGGGAATGAGAAGACACAGAATAGGGAAGCTGACCGTGTGTGACCCTGGAGCATCCTGTCACTTTACAGCCAGAAATACATTCCTGAGCTTGTCTTCAAGACAAACCGTTGTACAGGTGACCACAGAGGAGATACTCTAGATGTTTTAAACATTGTTGAGTTCAGTTCATATTTGGTGACTTTAATTGCAATTCTCTCAGGTACATTTTGTTTTGATGGTCCCCTGAAGAAGAAAGCGGTACACTGAAACACCATCGAGACGTTGCCACAACGAGAAAGCTTCCATTTCTTTACTTCAATGCAAAATAATGACACACGTGACCTGTTAAGGTATTCCAATCTCACAGCAATGTGGTCAAATCCTTTTCTTAATAACCTCCGGAGGCTATATAAGTAATTTACAGTGTGAGAGAGCATTCTGCTACACATAACCATTGGATGGCAATTAGCTTAAGGCCAGCCTAAGGGTGAAAAATTGAACCCTCTCTTTCTGGGTGCCTGATTCTCTAATGAACTTTAATTTATTAGAAAAACGCTCCTGGTGTTTATTTTCCTTTGTTCATTAAATGAGTAAATAAATCTTGCAGATGTATGGAAAAGAAAAATGGTCAAGTACAGACATATTATGTCACGCTGAAAGGGAATGTCTGGTGTTTGGCAGTCCTTTATCCTTTCAAATGGTTAAGATCACTGAGGTGATGAACTAACACTATTAACTCACTGGTTTCCATCTGTGAAAGTCCATGTACTAATATTAAGACCATCTGCTCTTCCACATCAGCAGGTTAATCCAGCGGAAAGCTATGATCCTTTATTGAGTTGACTAATTAGCTTGAGTTCAGGCTCAAATGGGAGATGTAGGTGAGGAGGAGGAGACACTTTAATCAGGTTTAAGCCATGAGTCAATTGAGACATCATGCATGGGGAAGCAAGTTTAAGGAGGGTGAGTCGAAAGTTTTACACACACAAGCTTCTACTACTACCAAAAGAGACGTCAGCAGTTTAAAATAGAAAGACCTGATCCGGCCCAAACTTAACTCCGAATAGGAGTATCTCACCATGATTTCATTCTCACTGAGAAAAGGAAAAAAAAGACAGTTTTACAGCCGCGACAAACTTTCTGTAAACAAAATTCATGTTTTCCACTTTGCCACCAGCCATTATCGAACCAGATAACACCCCAGTTTGTTGAGTGGTGAAGTGATAGCACAGAAATAGAGTTTGATACAATCAATCAGAGTCAGAGAAATATGCCGAGTTCCAAAAAGTATCACCAAGACGTTTTCCTGTTCCTGCAGAAGTAAAGATTTGACTTCGGTCATTTGTCACGCTGTGTATTTTGGTGGGAGTCTCAACACTAACTCGTTCAGCAGCTGTTGTAGCAGAGAAATCATGGAGTCGTCCAACACGGAGCTACTTCGGAGCACAAATATTTTCCTGGCAGCTGACAGTGGAATAAACTGGATTCACCGTGTTGCCAAATTGTGGAGTTCTTCTCCAGACTTCATTGAACATGGCTGTCAAAGGTAGAGAATATAGTCATGTTATCTTGAAACTTTTTGTGTTTTTGTGCTTCCCTGATGCATTCACACATCAAGTAAATAGCAGGGTATGCAATTATGTTGATAACTGAAACAACGTAAACCTCTCATGCCGCTACAATTCATCAGTTTTATAACAATGATTGAAATTGTACACAATCAAGAGTAGCCTTGAATAATAGACCGCTGATTATGTGTAATTATGAACATCCTCATTAGAGGCGGCACAATCACAAAACTTAAACAAGCCCACTTCAGGGTACCACTTCTGTTTGTAGCCTATAATAAATTACAGTATATCTGTTTGTTTAACACATGGCTGTAACTTTCCCTTCTCCTCTAATGCGAAATCTTCAGTACCTCTCATAATAGACTGACCTTTTGACCGTACTCTGATGAGCAGCCAACTTTATCTCGCCAAAAAGGCTTTACTGGGAAAGCTCGCCTCCAGAGGAGCCTGTTTCCAACACAACACCTATAGTGCTCTGCTGAAAGGTGAAATCTAGTCCACATACCAATAAAACATATTTCAGTGGTTTCTGGAAATTTGAAATTGTGCATTACTGCCAGGGAATGTTCAGCCATTGCCTGACATCTGTCTTGGTGTATGTTGGTCAGCATTCTTGCAGCCCCCTTGTTGGGCTGAGTGGATACAGTTTGGGAGCTGATGCAGGGAATTAGATCAGCAGTACCTTCAAGTGGAAATTAATGTAAAACAGATGCGGCAGGAGCGAAGGTAGCATTTGGTTTTGGTGCACACAACACTTAAGCTGCTGTTACAGAAACACAAAAGATGATGAAAACTAATAGAAGATTGATACATACCCACAGGTACACTGCAAGAGTGATTAGTTGCTGAAATTTTGAAGAAATAAAGTGAGTCTATTGTGGAATGAAATCCAAAATGCAAAGATACATTCTGAAGTTCAGCTAAAGCTAATAATTAAAATAGTTTCTCATTATTTATGTTTCTGCCCTAAGATATAACTGGGCTGTCAGGTCAACCTGTCCAAAGCAAGACACCTCTATGAATAATGGTTAGATTGCCATGAAACTTTGAATAAATATTCACGAATCCGAAAGAGGAGAAGTTCCTGTCAATTATTATGAATCTCTGACCTTTTCTTTAGCAACACATTCAGGTCAAAATAGACTTTATTATCAAACAGGACTCACAGTGAACCATACTTTGTCAGGCTTTAATTAGGCACTGTGCCGTCCAGCAGATTTCAATATGTTTCTTTGATATTGGATACGGCTTGATTGAATAAAAGGGGACTGTTGACCCTTGGAGGAGGTACATATGTGCTCTACCGAGTGCCATTCTGGTTTGTAAAGAGTTTGGAAAGAAGAGAGTTTGAATAAGGTTCAATCTGAAGGGCATTATTGTATGTACAAAATCCCATCAGGTCATTTCACTCCAAACTACAAAAGTCAACCTCATGGTTCCCAAGACAAAAAGTCAGGGGATCACCAAAGTTGTTCGGATTCATTCTCTGGAAACCTTGAATGTCAAGATGTGTGCCGGTCCATTTAGTAGAGATATTGCACAAGATAAGTCAAAACTGTGGCCTTCTGACCTTCATGCCTCCATGGTGTTGAGTCTGATAAACATTGCTGATGAAATAGCATAGTTTGAGATTTTTAGTCTTTAAACTTTTAACTCCAAATACACCTCAGAGTGTTACTGCAGCACCTACATCTTGTAAAATTTTCCATTTGCGCTCCTTATTTACTGATCTAATGACCCTGCGAATATCAGACGGCTTTTTTCCAGAGCTTGTGTTTTCAGTCCTCTGGGTGGGTTATGTGAAGTCTGACTATCAAATGTATGATTCATCCACGGACCATAATGGTTTTACCTTGACCAGAACAGACCTCCTCTGGCCTCTTTTAAATGCAAGTCATAAACTATTGATGGTGGTCTCCGTGTGAACTCACTGCCGACTCCTGAATCACATCGTTTCAGAGTGAGGTCATTTGGAAACAAAGTTAGTGGCCCTGAAACAGTCTGTCTGTCGAGAAATATTGGAGTTGGATAATATGCACTGCTACAGGCTGTTGTACTGGATTTATGAATGGGGCTCTAACTCTGAGCAGGTGTCGCCTGTTACAGATATAATCTAGTTCCTTCCAGTCAGTCTTGCCCTGCAAGAATACAGTATATTGTTTAGAAGAAAAGGAATCCACAGCATTGTTGAGTGAAATATAGATAAATAATGTTAAACCACTGAACTTCAAGCATAGAAGACTCATAGACTGCATGAAACGTGCCTAAAGACTAATATGAGCATATGGTATGTTTTAGTGACTCACTGTGAAGACATGAAACACGCATTGTGTGAGAAGGATGTGGTGGTGGTGCAGAGCTGGACATTTCATTGCCAAATCCAACAGGACCTGTCCCACACTGGCCGGCTCCACCCGGCCTCGCCCTCATCGTGTCATTTCTCCTCCGTCTCCTTCTCGCACGCCAAGAGAGGATCTGGACAACGTGTATGTCCAAAATATAAATGCATTGATTATTTCCATATATATTTATAACAATGTATATGGACATTTTCTCCTGACATTTTCGCTACACTTCAGTTTGTCCTACTTTGTCCAAATTCTGTAGTTTTGTGCCCTCAACCAATGATATGCAACTAAACTAATTGAAAATGACTTCTGCCCGTGTTTGCATCACTCACATTTGAATTCATGGCAGCAATTTATAATAACCTTTTATAAATTTATAGTTAATTAAACTTACCCGGTCAAACATTGAAATGGTCCACAGTGCAAAGAGTATTAGTTTCACAATAATGGCTCTAAAGTCGTGAGATACTTGCTTCTTTATTCTGCCTATTCTTTTCTAATCACCCTGCGTCCTTTACACGTGACTCTCTGGGAAATATGACAGACATTTATTTCATTATCAGCGGAGAATGCAATATTTTAACAGTTTCTGCATTATAAAGCGTTTTGATAATGTTTTTAGCAAGGAAGGCATGTTTTAATTTCTTCCTTCGGTGGATGTGTATGATCTCTAGTTTGTTAGTTATTTAGATTTATCAAGATTTGGCCAGAAAATCGTTAACAGGCAACATTTTCTATTGTTGCTATGGTGGTTGCTATGACTCTTTATCACCGAATCCACATAGCTTGTTTGAATTTGTGAATCGCTGTCTTCGTACCATGTACTTTTCTGAGCTTCTATGTTAATTGTGTTTGGGTTATGGACATATTTGATAATATTTTTTCAATAAAAACAATGGTTTTAGAGCTTATATTTTAATGTGATGTCTTATTTCATCTTCTTTGAATTTCCAAAAGGCTCAAATGTCCTTTCAAATTCAAAAATATGATACAATGTCATGGCCGTCACTTTTCAATAGTTCCGCTGAAAGAAAGGGTTTTACATTTGTCTGTGAAACTGAAGAAATGTTGGAGCATGTATGTATGTTTACAGAAAGATAACATCATTTAAGTAGGTCTTTCAATACAGTTTCTGTGATTTCTGCTTCAATATTAACAGTTTCTCACAATAATAAATATGTGTATTAGATAACACTGTCACCTCATTTGACCGTACTGGCACAAAGCATAATCCACAGCATCCTGTCCAACCAAGACACTCAACATCAAATGGACTGCTGTGTCTCCACAGTGTTAACTCTGTTGGCTTGGAAGTCACACAGCTAAGCATGTTTACGAAAATGCATCATTCACGCATTCCATACTTTTGCACTGCAGTGTTCTGGATGCATTTATTTCCACGGGCCCTTATTCTTGGAGAATTGAGCGCATCTGTAGAACATCTGAATGCCAGCTGGATGGTATTGGATGCCTTTGGCAGGATTATCGAGAAACAGTGCATTTTCGGAACAGCTTTCATTAGTAGTCAGAAATATACGGGCTTCATTTGGCCCGTGGAATTCAATTCCTCAACCTCATTTATATTCTAATAAACAACTGCGAATGTATTCATAACTAAAGGCCAGGACTCATTTACATTGGATCCACATGACCAATGTTATGAATGTTGAAACAGGACATGTGCTGTGTTACATACATGTTTCAAAGCCATTACAATATTTAGGATCATAACACTGCCATACTGAGGCAGTGAATGGCTTAACTAAGACTAGTTTTGATTTTGCAGCATGTGAAGAAGTAATATGAGACCTCTAAGTGAACTGTGTTGTAAAGTGAG
Source organism: Pagrus pagrus (assembly GCF_965226575.1). Classification (NCBI taxonomy): domain Eukaryota; kingdom Metazoa; phylum Chordata; class Actinopteri; order Spariformes; family Sparidae; genus Pagrus; species Pagrus pagrus. Next base: position 18,285,124 of record NC_140194.1, read on the forward strand.
TGGTATTCATTTTTAAATGAGCAGGCACAGCAGGTATCTTATGTTTAGTATCTTTAGTTGGAGGATAGCATGATGTACTGTATGTTCCTGCTGTTAAGTGTCCAGGGAACCAAGGCTTAAGTAACATGTCTATAATTATAATACCATTTTCTTTGCATAAAATGGATGTTCTGTAGTCGCATGGCAACAGCCGAGAGCATTAATGTCCATCAGCAGTCGTCCGGCTCTGCAGCTGAAGGAGAAGTGCTCCGTGCACACGAGGCTCTTCCCCGTGGACAAACAGTACAACACGTCTCCATTGAGTTTCCTGTCAAAATAAATCCACACTTGTAGTTTTTATGTGCCCTGAGTTTAACTGCAACTTCTCATTGAACATGACTGTAGTGGTAAGCGCTGCCACATCACAAAACTGAAGCAGTTAAAAATAAAACACATTATTAAGGCCTTATGAATATGCTGTCGCACAGAAAGTGACGCTATTGGAAACAAGACCAACGCCCTGACACCAGGCCAAGGCCTTCTGGTGAAACAGCAGATCAGAAGCTTCCAGAAGGAGCTCTTTTCCCCAAATACATCTTTCTCTGCTCACCAGAAAATCCCCTCCTCCCACTTGGTACATTGCGTACTTTTCTCTTTGAGTCTTTCTTTCCATTTGTCCTTTCCCTTTTCAGCTCTGAGTCAAGCGAAGTCAAGTGTTGGAGCAGACTTTTGAGGACACAAAGACTCCCTTTTACAGTAGCCTCCTGAAAAATAAGTTTTTGTGCCATTTGTTTGGTTTGCTTTTTTTGGGGAGGCAGTTTCCTCCACAGCCTGGATTGGATGGCCCCTCCCTTTTGCAACGGAGTCGCCCTGCAACTTATAAATGTTTAAAAAAGAGCCTCCTTCTCCTCAATCCAAAACCACCTCAAAGCTTGGCAGAGTTAAAGGACAAACGCAGTAAAACGTAGCACAACACATTCCATGTCATCAGCAACACAAAACAGTGCTGCCTGTGCCTGCAAGGTTTCGTATGTGCATGTGGTGCACTTTAGTTTTCCAAAGTTCTGTCAGTCTCAAAGTTTATGTTTGCTCATCACGCCCCGTACGTTTGTTTTTCATGTGGCAGCACTGTAAATGTCGATCCGCTCTCCATATGGTATGTGCGCATGGTGATGAGCACTTCAGAGATAAGGAATTCTCCAACACTCAGCAGCTCCACATTCAAGTCATTAGGCACCTTCACAACAGGGAGCCACCAGCTTCAACTGCAGCTTGTGTGTCTTGCTTAAAGGCAGCTCATTTATAGTGGGAGGATATGACATTACTCAACCCCCAGCTCAGTTAGGGATTCAAACTGACACCCCTGCAGTCATAAACCCTCCTCTTTAACCTTCATGCCACCAGCACACGCTTATGCATTCACTTGATCAGGAGGTGCTTTATCTGCATCGAGGGCTGTGTGTTTGTGCCTGTTTTGCCTGAGTGGATTGAATTGAGCGTGTCTGTGGCTCATTGAGATGATTCTGTGAGAGCAGGAAATGGGGATCCTCTTGTGTTTATTTGTGTGTGTGTGTGAGTGTGAGAGAGTTTTCATGTGTGTGGCCATGCGACGCATGAAAACAGATGGATGAGTCATACATTTGAAGCTTATCACTTATGTTGCTGCCAATAAGTTCAGTTCCGTTGTTTTATTTTTATCCATATTTATGTCCTTTTGTTGTTCTATGAAAAACTTTTTAACAACAATATTCGCCAAAAATGTGGTTTAGAATTAAAGTAAAACTATTTCTTGGAATAATGACACATTTGGTGAAAGCGGTCATGTTTTGTTTGTTTTTTTACCGAGATCAGTTAATCTACGCCAGAAAACACACTGTTTAATATGTCAGCTGATGTTTTGTCAAGGTTGACATTAAAAGTTATAAAACAGTGCACCGACTGAACAAATACAGTCAATTTAGGAACTAAATCTGTGCCGGATGCAGCACCACACCCTTCGTATGACTCAAAAGAATGGAAACAAAATGTAATGCAGCTTTTATAACACTGCTGATCAAACTGCATGAAACGTGCCTAAAATACCGGGGCTCGTTTGTCTGAGAAAGGCTGCCACATACACAGCCAACTACTTGCAGCGATAGCTTGTTAACCGTTAATTACGCTGCCATCGTTGAGTACTTGCACATTGTTCAATTAACTCGAATGTAAACTATCTCTGCAGGTGGGCTGCCAATATTCAGACAAGTGTGGCTCTTTATTTTCAGCGGAAAAGGAGAGCACAGGGCAGCTGTGAATTGCCTGCAAGATGTTTTTGTCACAAATAATTAAAAATAATTTTAATATGAAGCCAAGTTTTCTCAGATTGAGCCTGGTAACTTGGCTTTTGCACCTTTCCCTTCCTACTCAACATGATCAACATATGTTTTTCGGGATGTTCTGTGCCTGAAACAGAAGTGTGCACAAGCTGTCCGTCCAAAATTAACGGTTTTTAATTTGTCAGAAAACTATCCATCTCATGATCCCTCAAAGTCTGTTCAAAACTGAACCATCTGAACATTTGCGACATCAAACCAGCCAAGAGAGGCTCTTAGCCTTTTTGTCTTTTTGTGCTTGTTATTAAGTCTGGGTTAAGTTTGAGTGCAGGCACTCGGTGGCTTACAAATTGGTTCAAAGGGAGCGAGGCAGCCGAATCAAAGCAAAGAAGGCTGCACACACCAAAAGAGATAGAAATGATATCACCCACACACATGATGGGAAAAATTGCTAATGAGTCTTTATGAATGTCTGACCCTAATAAGAGTATAATCGCATTGGGAGCTGTGAAATCATGTGTTCACCCATTAGCAAAAGGAACACACTTCTCAGTCTCTCCGATTAGTCCAAGAAGCTCCCAAAAGAGCCGTTAGCGTGCACACTCGAGAATGTATTTAAATCCAGAGGAATTTTAATTACTCTCAGATAGCTTTCAACTGGGTTAGCTTGTGTTGTGTGGATGGTGAATTAATGGTTTCTTAAGCTGTTTTCATTTCATCCGCAATCTCAGACAGGAGTAAACAAGCGTACAGCAACTTCATAGGTGATGTCAGTGAATTCTTTTAGTCATAAAAAACATTTAAACATATGTCACATATTATATTAGACAGACATAAAACTTAAAGTTAATTTTATATATTAGTACTCCCCAAACAACCTCTAAACACACTTTAATGTGTGTAAAATTGGTGGATATAACTCTATTTAACAAAGATTGACGTCTGTTTCACATTTCAGTTTTCCCAGAGTCAGACTTGAGTCTCTGCGGCGGCTGACAATCAGTTGACTGACTGATGGATTTGAACATGTCACTGTATGTTTCTGTTTTTCAAGCCTGTGTTTGACAGATTCATCTTTGAGAAATGGGCGCAATATTTTATTTTTACTCACTGGATTTAAAAACAAAAAGAATCTAATTAAAATTATCCATTCATCAAAGGTTTGAAAAGTTGAGAGGGATAAATTTAACACCATGAAGTAACCAGGATTTTATCATTTGTATGTCTGCTATTCGAGACTCGCTGTGAGAGACTGAAGACTTTTTACAGAAAGCTTGTTGCCAGCTTGACAGATCATCCAGATCTGTGAAATACACGAAAAGCTAATCCTCAGATTTATGATTACCATATCCGCCGGCATGGAATCTGATCTCCCTGTGAGGTATGAGAGGTAGTATATGCATGTCAAGATCATGTGGCGCATCACTTCTCACACGTATTGACATTCTGCGAGGTTTGCTTACTTAGCGTGCATAAGGACCAGTGAACACATCTGCAGATGGTTTGTACTGCAGGAAGCCTCCTGTCTCATTTTCCCCCATGTTTTACAGGTGAAAGTATGTAATCAGAAAGAGGATGGAAAAGTTTAAAAGTTTAATTTTAACAAACTCTCTCTCCTTCCAAATGAGCCACAACAAGAAGATAATGCATGATAATTCCCCTGCTTTTTTTATTTGGGTAAAGTTCAAATAGTTTTATGCAGCCAACATTCAAGTAACAACTAATGAATCCCAATGAATGGCCAGGTGTGCAAGGGCGATTTCTGCAGCGGGTCAAAAGAAAAGCGGGCGTAACAGTGAAAGCCTGCCTGAAGCCTTGTAAGCCTCAAAAATCTAACCTTAAAAGGGGATTATAGCCGTTTTCCTGACTTTTTGGATGTTTGGCTCCGTGATTGAGATCAAGGGTTTTTTTTTTACACAGATTGAAGTGCTCCTCTGTGTCTACTGGGAGAAGGAATTTAAAGGCACTTGAGTTTATTTTAACACTCCTTCACTCTGTGATAGTCTTTATTACACACAATGTGATTATGAATGAGCCGAGGAAGTTAAGAAGTCATACATCAACAGACATTGATTAAAGTGAATCACTGTGAAATCTGCATAAGCTACATTAGTTGTTATTGTACGTTAATATGTCAATTTCTTATTGAACTAAAGGGACCAAAGTGGAACTGTAATAGAGAGGAATATAAAAAAATGTAGCTCTGGCAAGTGACCAAGGGACATTCCAAAGTTATTATTAGTCATAAGATTCGAATTTGGTACACAGCAATGTTGAAGCCTTTTTCCGTAACGAGTCTTGTTCTTGAATCCTGGAAGACCTGTCAATTAAGTCAACACAACCCGCAAGGATACCCTCTGCCCATCCGGATAGCATCTTAATGAAACAGAAATTGTAAAAATTGGCATCTTGATGCGCACTAGGAGGCATGAAATTTGCAACTGAGGCCATCAGTTCTTGTGGGAAAACATGTATTGACTGTATTTCCATAGAAGAGTGCTCATTAATTTTTTGCTTCTCAAGACACTTGAAGATTCAGCTATGGTGGTTTTCACTTGATTGAAACTTAACGGCAAAATACGAACAGGCTTCCTGAGCAGTCTGAACAATAAATATATATTTTGATGTAAAGTGATCACAGACTAGTGGTTTAAAGCACGCTTGGCTGCCGTTTTTAGCTGGTTAACATTCATAGCAGTCTATAGCTTTAAATATAAATGTTACATCAGAGAGTAAAAGTCTGCTTTTTAACACCAATAGTGATACAGTGCACACAAAATACTGTATGACTGACCTGCAAGACTGCTGAACACGACATGTGGTCAGGGTGCCATTGTCTGCCAAATGACAGCATGTTGAGCACATGTTCATAAAACATTAGAAGGGAAATGGAGAAGAAGGTGAAGGACAGAGCGGACCATTATCTGTAATAGCACCATGATGACATACTTTCGCTCATCCACAGGGAGTAGGGGCACAGAGGTAGACTTTTTCATGAACTCATTTACATATTTTAAACACGGTACACAATTTGTTCTTTGTATGCCTCATGCATACTGTAGACCTACTTTATGACTTAATTTGCAGGTAGAAAACTGAATAGGTAATGCAGTGTCACAGTATGTTGAGATTTACACTTTACACTTACACTAAGCTCTACTACCTGCTAACATGCTGTCACTGTTAATGTCTTCATATTTTACAGTTAACAGCTTTCTAAACTCTAACAGCAAGTGAGTAATCAGAGCTTGACAACAAGTCACATCAGGTGTGTGAAGCTTTGTATTTTTCCGCGTGATTCATTACCAGGGATGTAATGATATACTGAATTTTGGAAAACCGCGATAAGAAAATGCAGCGATAGCTTCGTGGGACTGTGATATCTGTCTATATCTATATCTTCACTCATTCTCCTTAGCCGCTTTTCGCTGTAAGAGTGTTCTCCAGGCTCATTAGGTGGAGCGAGCAGGCCGTGCCGTGCCGCTGCTCCGCCACCCGTCCTGTCTGCTTCACCAAACGAGCCCAAAGACACTACAGCCACAACAGCCAGGTGGTGTGTTCACCAGCAGGGAAACTGCGGCTCACAACCCGCTGCATCAGCCACGCCGCTGGCTGCCTGTTTTTACAAACCAACCACAAGAAAAAACATAACGTCATTAACAGCCAACAACCAATGAACATACGTTAAAATAATTTTTATCTCTTTTTTTTATGTCGCAATGATATCGTACTGTGAGTTTTTGGCATCGTCACATCCCCATTCAATACTGCTAACAACAGTTATCATACATCCAGTAAAACAGACGGTCACCAGCGAGAATCGAGAAGCCCGCTTTTGTCTGTCTCTGTATCTCTATATCTTTGTTGAGAAGCAACAGATTTGAATAGCAGACTCATACTTAACAAGTAAAAGCTTTCATGAAATCAATACACCTACAGGCCTTATCAGCTGTCTGGACAGACTTTTAAACCCTCAGGGGTTTGTATTTATTTTTTTTTCTCCAACACGTCAAAGTTTACAATGGTTGCCTCTATCAGGCTCTGTTCTGTTTTCGACTGCAGAGTTTTGTGAAGGCAAGCATTGATTTTAGTCATGGGCTTTGTTTTAGTCTTCACTCGAGACAGTGACTCTGTCTCGACTGAGCTTTCGCCGCTAGCAGTGAATAAAAACGACATTCCCCACTTTTGCTTCTGCCTGCTCTCAGTTGCTGACCCCTGTTGATGATCTCTCTCTCATTGACACTGGGATTCAACACAACTCTCCTCCAACTTCTGGATTCATCAAAGTCTGACAGCCTTGTCAATATTCACCAAGCAAAGTGGGCAGAAAGCCATCTAGCTCCGCAATGAGATGAACAAATGTGTTCATAAATCTAAATATAGCCGAGGAGCTGTCAGCATTGTATGTAAAACTATGTGTACCGATGTGGGAATTATGCACAGAATCTGCGCAAGCCATCTGTGCCCATGGCATGTCTTATACCATCAAATTACTCACCCATGTGTGGCACTTTCATCAGTACACGTAATTGTGCCGTGGCAAGATTAGTCTACCTGATGATGGATTACAAGGCTCACAAGATGCAGCAGATTTGGATTAGTAGATATATTCCAACACGGTGTACACAAGTTTGAGCAAAATGTGCTCTGAAACATAGCCCAGGTGAATCTTAATGGATGCTTTGGTAGTTTATTGATGAAGCAGCCTTAAGACACAAAAGCCTCGAGACAGTTGAGAAATGGATTGCGCAGAATGGTAAATCATGTCCACTGAAAGCAGATGTCAGGAGCTAAAGATCCCAGTTAGCTTCTGTTCCTCTGGCTTTTTAAACACAGCCTCGTTTGTTTTGTTTTGTTGTTTGTTTTTTTTATTTTGCAGCCATATTCTAAGCTAAATGGATATCATTCTACTGCTGTGGTCAAACAGTAAAGTATTTTGATGACCATAATTTTAAATAAGCTGTTAATCAGTCATCCCTCTCCAGCCACCCTGAGGACACTAATAGTTAGACTGTGATCCGGGTCTGGACGCAGACGTCTTCCTTTCCGAACACAGACCTTTTACCAATTAATTACTGAGAATCATTCAATTCTAACCGAACAATTTCTTTTTTAAACTGGCACAGCTTTTCTGCATACATTCACAAGGAGAGACAAGACGAGGGATAACAGTCTGAGAAGTAGTGAGTCAGAGAAAAGGAATTTAACATGCCATGCTCCGAAAATTGAAAAGGAGGCAGAGCATTTAATCAAGAGCGGACACTCTTACATGATCATTCTTCCCACGGCAATTCAAAACCAGAATGAGTCATATGCAAGACAATGGCCATTATTAAAATCGGCAAAGTGAAGCACCACAACTAGACACAGCAGAGAGCATCTTCTCAGCAGATATATAGAAACAAATAAAAGGCCATATTAATCATAAAACAACACACTCACAAGAGCTAGTTTAAAGTTCAGTTCATGCAGATTAAAATTAACTAGCTCACGTTCATTTCATCTTCTGTTTTTTTTTGACCCCCATTGAGCTTTTCTTTCTCAAAAGAATATCTTACCCATCCACCCCCAGCTTGGGTTAAAGCATTATAAAAGTAACGCATTGCAGCAATGTATCACTTTTCAGCAAATAAAAAAAAGTAATATTAATATTACAAATATACAACATCAATATTGTATTATACGCTGTACTAAATATGTCTGTAAGCTGCATGTTAGAGACTTAGTTACTTTTTTTGCCCATATCACTAATTAGTGTTCCAGTGTTCAGATCCCTTTCAGCAGCTTTGTAATGCAGCCTTGAAACTTTGCAAAGTTTTGTATTGGTGTTGTTTGCATGATTATCAGCCATCCACCAACAGTCCAACAATTCCTTGGGCTGCATCTGTCGACCAATCAGAGGTGGTGCTTCTCACTCAGAGCCTTTGTTAGGTGACACAATATCACCCACCTCTGGATGCGCTCTGTTAGTCTGTTCCTGCACAACACTGCAAAGACTTATGGAATATGTTGTTGATAACAGGAAGTTGATTGACTACTTGTTTAAAAGGGTTATGCGCTTTCTACAAGGCACGCTCTGTATCTTAAGTGACAGATTTTTGATGAATTTCATACCAAAATGCTGTTTGTGAGTTGAACTTGACCTCTGTCCATATGTTTTAAGTGCGCTGGTTTGAACAGTACCTTTGACTTTGCCAGATATTTGCATAGTTTCATGTCCATCCAAGCCTTTGAAGTGCATCTTGAAATCCTGAACCCTGGAAATATCACTTTTTACTCCACTTAACCATTGCTTGCTCAAAATCTTGTCGACCTGTGAACATACACAAGGTGCAGTATTTTCACAACTTCTCCACTGTGCATTATAACCAACACAGCAGTTGCTGTCTGCCATTTAAGACCATGTACATATGCTTCACAGCCTCTGAGCATTCCTGAGGACTACATTCAGCTGTCACAGACAATTAGCCCCTGGATCCAGTGTTCTGGCAATGTTGACAGATCTTTGACTGCGGTACAACAGTTTCCCTTTCAGGACTAACACACCTCCATAGATCAGTCCTGTAGTTGAGAAGCAGTCATCCCCAACAATAGCTGTGCTGAGCCGTTGTCATCCTCGAGGTGGGTGGTACACCAGGGGAGGGAGTTTGATTTCTCCACTGTTGTCTGCAATACATATGGTCGTATCAAACACAGCAATGAGCATTTAGTTGAATCAGCCATGCACATTTGGAGGTTACACAAAAGAAGATTATGAGCAACTTCTCTCCGATGAAATGAAGAAATAACACTGTAATCAGTCAGAGGCAATGAGGTGCATTACTCGTAATTACATCTGTTGGAGTCACAGAGAAGTTGTTGGAACAACAGCCCATTCAAACTCCCTGCTCTTGTTATCATCTAAATGCAAATTGGATGTAATAAGGACCTTGTCAGTCTATCTGCTGATGTTCGGTGCCAATTTACAGGAACAGCAAGAAGAAAAAGCTTGTCTGATGCAGCTCTCAGTTTTCATGCACTCACGCTTTATATTTCTGAAGATTTTTTTCTCAGCCTCCCAGAAGCACGGTTCCAAGAGTCTCTGCGTCTTTTTCATCATATCTCTCTCTGTCTGAACATTTTGTCTTGCTAAATTTTTGTGAGGTTTCTTGTGCTCTCTGCCTTTGAGGCATCCCTCAAAGGCCGCAAGCTGTGATGCACATGAACTCGTGGCACTGTGGCTTCGGATATGACTCATGACCCTTGTCACAAGTTTCCCTTTCTCTCAGGACGTTCACACATAAAGACAAGGAGACTGTGTCCACCAGAAAAAGACAGCATTTTTCTGTAAAGTGGTTATCATGATCTATTTTATGTTCACATTTTCCTGATTAAATGACCTTTTGCAGGTGGACGAAGAGTCACTTTGCACAAACCTCAACCTCTTACTGAAGGTCGATGTGGATAATTTGGCATACAAACCAATTTTAACATTAAAGAAAGTGTTTTTTCATCAACAGTCAACACACGACCAAACTCTAACCATACAGGTGTCTGACCTACTTTTCCCACCATCTCTCCCATTTAATCTGACAACACTGCATTATCTAAATAAGAGCCTATACAAGAATAAGGCCTTTGTTACTCAGCATCTGCACCTTTCTGTATCCAATAACACCAGCAGGATCCAGCAGCAGCTAAAATAGAATTTTCCCACCCAGCACGGTACTGGCCAAGATGGATAACTCTGTCTCACATGTTAATAAACTGCTTCCAGGTGAAGTAATGGCTAGCAGCCATATTGAAGTTATTTAGACGTTGGGTAAAAGTAGCTGTGAGCAGCTGATCTAGGTGCTTTTGTGTGGTCTTTGAAGGGCAACAAAAACTGGTAAATTTATCAGCAACTGCAGAGCCTTTGTTTTGAAAACTTTGACAGATGGCTGTAAAGAATGAGTTTTATTTTTTTCACCAGCAAGGTGAAGGTTGGTGCAACCATCATAGATTACACGGTTGGACTTTAACTGTTGCTACATCTGTACACAGCACTGCCGCCACAGGGCGTGAGTTATGTACAGTAAACAGAGGCCTGTGTCGGAGGACGCATGTTGCCACAACGCCCCTCCAGGCCCACTGCGGT